>NW_005371823.1:1049594-1080648 GCF_000412655.1 Myotis brandtii | reverse complement strand
ATATATATATATATATATATATTGATTTCAGATAAGAAAGGGAAAGGGAGAGAGAGAGATAGAAACATCAATAATGAGAGAGAATCATTGATTGGCTGCCTCCTGCACGCCCCACACTGGGAATCGAGCCTACAACCTGGGCCATGTACTCTGACTGGGAATTGAACCATGACCTCCTGGTTCATAGGTTGATGCTCAACCACTGAGCCAAGCCAGGTAGGCCCAGGCAAACATTTTTTATTGATACATACAGGAAAATGTAGAATCTTGAGCATAGAGTTTGATAAGATTTGACAAGTGTATACCCCTTTGTAACCATACTCACTAGGATATAGAACATTTCTACCAACCCAGAAAGTTTCTTTTCTGCCACTTCTCAAGCAACTTCCCCCTCACCACCCCAGAGACAGCCACTTCCTAATTTCTAGTGTCATAGTTTTAACGGATGTGGCGTTTCATATAAACGGAATCATGCCATGTGTGCTATTTTCTGCCTGGCTCCTTTAATGCGACCTGATTTTTTAAAGATCATCCATGGCACTGGGTGTATTAGATGTTTGTTCCTTTTTATTGCTGAGTAGTATTCCCTTGTGTGAATATCCCACACTTGGTTCATTCTCTGACGGACATTTGCAGTTTGGGACTGTCATGAACAAGTCTGAACTGTGAGTACGTCTTTCTGGGTGCACATGTTTCATTTCTCTTGGGATGACCCTTCAAAGTTGTCTCAAACTGAGACAAGGGGGCATGCCTTTGTGTCCCAGTTTGACCAATCATTGGATGAGGGCTGCTCCTAGAAATCCCAGAGAACTCCCTTGCCTACTTCTGCTCATTGAGGTTACAGCAAGAAGCCCACCACCTATGAACCAGGCTCTTATCAGATGCCAAATCTGCAAGCACCTTGATTTTGGACTTTTGTTGTTGTTTTTTAGAAACAAAGGGATACATGCTCCTAGGGACAGAATGTAACTCTAAGTGAGGCAGGTCCCTTTTTCTGGGGAATTGTCTAGAGAGAGACCCAGAGGGAAAGTAGAGGAGGGTGGGGGTAAGGGGAAGAGATCAACCAAAGGACTTGTATGCATGCATATAAGCCAAACCAATGGACATGGACAACAGGGGGATGAGAGCATGAGTGAATGGGGGGGAAATGAGGACACATTTGTAATTTCTTAACTAATAAAGAATTTAAAGATAAAAAAAAGAGAGACTTGTCTGTGAGTAACAGTAGCCTACACCTGCAGCCGGGGGCCTGAGGGTCTTGGTCAGAGTGGGAACCTGGGTGGTGCATCACAGTGTCTACTACGCCTGTCGAAGAAATGTTCTTCGACTCCCACGTCATGTTTTCTCCTATGTTTTCTTTATGAAGTTTTATGATTCTTTTACATTTATGTCCATACTCCATCTCCGATTCATTTCTGTGTATGGAGTGAGTTAGGGGCTGAGGCTTGTGTTTTTATATACAGACATCCCGTTGTTCCGGCACAATTTGTTTAAAAGACTTTCTTTTCCCTATTGAATTCTTCAGTGCCTTTGTTGGGCCTATTTTTGGATTCTCTATTCTGTTTCATTGATCTATTTACTTATCCTTACATGAGGCAATGTTTTGAAAGAAATCTAGCAGAAACAGCCTAACCTCTTTTGATCAGAAAGGTAATTTGGAGCTTAGGGAAGCAAGGAAAGCAGCATGGATCATGCAGGTTCATTTGGGCAGATGCAGACAATAATGGGCCCTGAGAATTAAAATGAAGTAGATCACATGGCGTGTGCTCAGAATTGGCTAGCCCAGTGGTCGGCAAACTCATTAGTCAACAGAGCCAAATATCAACAGTACAACAACGGAAATTTCTTCGAGAGCCAAATTTTTTAAACTCAAACTATATAGGTAGATGCATTGTTATTAACTTAATTAGGGTACTCCTAAGGCTTAGGAAGAGCCACACTCAAGGGGTCAAAGAGCCGCATGTGGCTTGCGAGTGGCAGTTTGCCCACCGCTAGGCTATGCTGTAGTTACAAGCTGATTTTGAGATCTTAGTGGCTTAACTCCATAAAAGCTTTTCTCATCCTCAGAGCACCACCTGGTATGAGCTGAGTGGCTCTCCTGGGCAGCTCTTCTCCAAACAATGACTGGGACACTCTAGCTCTTCCCATCTTATAACTACACCATCTGGAACTTGTGTCCATCAAGGCTCTGTGGATGGGGAGGAGAAAGCTGAAGGACTGCACAAGACATTTTTAAGTGTCTGGCTTAGATGTTCTTACATCATGTCCACTCATATACAGCTGTCCATTACCCAGTCACATGACCCAACCTAACTGCAAGGGAGACTGGGAAATGCAGTCTTTGTTAAACATGAACATTGTCTCTGCCACAGGGGAGCCTGGGAAGAAGTTAGGACTAGGAGCAAGGTGGAATTTGATAACATTCATTGTGGGAATTTTTATAGCAGAGCTGTTAAATGCATGAGCTGTAGAGCTAGATTCCTCCAGGTTCAAATTTCCCTCTGCCCCTTACTAAATGGGTGACCTGGAGCATGTCACATACAGTTCCTGATGTCTCAGATTCTTTAGCTCTTAAAAGTAATGGATAATATTGGTGAGAATTTTAAGAATTAGTATATATATAGCCCTTGGCATAGAATAAGCATTTTGTTAATAGTAGTTATCATCATACACATCCACAGGGGCCTGTAGGCATTGCTTGGAAGAGTTGAGATCCAGGGGAGCCAGCCCAGTCCAGCCAGCTTCTTCCCCTCTCTTCAGTACTTTCTTCCACAGACCCTGGGACTCTTGGAGGGATCAGAACATCAGGACTGAAACAGCTCTGAGCCCCACAATACTTTAAATGTATGAGTTGTTTTCTGAGAGAAGTATTGTTAAGTGGTTAGAGGCCATACATAGCAGACTTTTTAAAGGATTTCTGGTCCCAAGCATCTTGGATTGTGGATATTTTGAGGCTTTCTCTTCATCTGTGACAGAGGCTAATGTGGTTGCTGATAAGCTGATTTGCAGTGATAGTCAGTGAAATCCTAGTTGTTCAAAGGAGAAGCAAATGAGGAGCGAGGACCTGGTTTTTTTAATGGAATAAACGAGAAAGGTATTTATGCTCTGAGTATTTGTTTAGCTTTTCAGAAGTGAATATTAGGAAAAGAAGTAGATTGAAAATACGTTTTAATACCACATTTAATCCAATAAAAAGCTTTTGTGTGGGTTACTAAAAATGTTCTCTTTTCTTCCTTCTGAGTGACTCTGGATAAATTACTTTACCCTTCTGGGTGTCAATCTTCATACCCATGTAAAATAGAGATGGTTAAAGAAAACAAATTCTGATATTCTGGTCAGGGAAAAAAAAATGAGTACAAGCAGTTCTGGCTGCTGCTTGGTAATCCCATGAAAGTGAAGATGTGCTCGCCTGTGATGTTGTATAACACTAATGAACTGATGTAACATTCTGAAATAAGGATGGAAGGGACACTGGTTAATGACTAGTCACGTGGCCATTGCTTATTACAGTTTAGAAGGAGTGAAAATGAAGGGCTATGTTGAGAGGATTGGGATAGGGTAGGCACTGAAAAGGGACTTTGGCTTGGTTTGATGTTGGGAAAAAATGCATTTGTCATTATTCTGTTAGCAAAGTCCACCTGACTTTGCCTTGAATTGTCCTGCTGCCACCCTAGACTAAATCACTCTTTAGTGCGTTTGTTGCTTTTTACTGGATTGGGAGCGAACAATGGAATTTATAAGCCAGTCTTAGCAGACCAGAGAGCTGACCAGAGAGCCTGCTCTTGGAGGCAGGAGGTAGAACTCGGGATGGGTGTTCTGAACTAAGTGGTTGTTACTCGCACCAGAGAGATCCTTACAACATTCTATTTTAAGGCATTTCTGGCAGAGACCATTTATCTTTGAGTGACTTCTAAAGTCTTTTAGCCATGGGAAGGCTGAACTCGAGATGGCTTAGCCATTAACTACTAGGGCGATAAGCACACTAGAATTTTCTAGGGAGAGGGCTAAAGATAGCAAATTCCACACGATATACTTATCAGAATACCAGGGGAGACAACTCCCATTACTTGGGCTTCATTCGTCTTATACAATACAGCCAGTCATAGTTATACTCGATGTCAAGCTATACCCTGCACAGTGTTTCACAACGGGTGGAGGCTGTATGGTATTTCCCTGGTATGCCATAGTCCTTTGGAGCTCAGGAATCAACACTTGCTAGTATACACTTAAGCTCAGTCTTTTACAGAGATCCAAACTGGTCTTTAGCTTACAGGTCTCTCCCAAGTTCTGCCAATCTTGGTTAGTATCATGGCTATGAAGCCATTATAGCTCACAATATAACCTAGTATTAAAGCCAGTATTAGGAAAAAGTGGCGTATTCATGGTTTATCAAATCTGTGCTTTTCACTCATGATTTTTATTTTTTAAAATAAAAATTCATCTTAAGATATATGTCTGAGGTTTCGTCACCTTGTAAGGATCAATTATCTTCTAAACTGATTGTAACCTCTAATTTCCTCTCTTCTGTCTTCAGTGTATTAGACCAATCTTCCTAAAGCTCCTGAACCTTGGATGTGTTCCCCATACACAAATCAGCAAGGCCCCCTTTGCCCAGATGGAGTCCAGCTCCCTCAGCTCAGCATCATGTGGTTCCACAAACATTTCCAACCTCTTCCTATTCATCTTAGAATATTAGAGACTGATGGAATCTCAGAAATTCCCAAAGCTCATTTGTTATAGACAAGGAGGCAGATACACAGTAGTGAAGTGACACTGGCAATTAGCAACAGAACTCCTGGAATAATGAAAGCTCCATGAGGTCAGGGTTCCTTTCTTTCTTTCTTTCTTTCTTTCTTTCTTTCTTTCTTTCTTTCTTTCTTTCTTTCTTTCTTTCTTTCTTTCTTCCTTCCTTCCCTTCCTTCCTTCCTTCCTTCCTTCCTTCCTTTCATTTTTTTTTTTTACTGTTGTGTCACCAGTGCCCAGAACATTCAGAAATTCAATAAATATTTATTTAACTTATTCATGGCCTGGTCCACCAGTCATCACAATCTCAGGTCAGCCCTCTGTCCACCTTCCTGCCCTTGGCAAACCTCGGCTGCCCCAGTCTAATTGTCCTCTAGGTGTTTGCTCCTAGCATTCTTCCTACCCTGAGGCTTTCTCTGTGGAATGTTTCCTTCAAGGCTTAATTCAACCCTACCACTCCTTGAAATCATTCCTGACAGCCCCATATTTCAGGTCTCTCACTCATTGGCCTCCTGTGGTATCTGCAGTATTCACGGCTCACCTAGCCCAGGCTGCTGTGTGATGGTTGCCTCCTATGAGCACGTTCTACTGTTGGCCCCCCACAGCATCCTCATCCTGCAGGAGCTCTGTTTGTTGCCTGGCAATGCCACAGAGTGTGGTGTTGACTTTCATGCATGCTCCCATAGGCCTCATCTCATCTTCTTTCAATCCTGTAAGTCCCTATCATTTTGCTAAGTTATATGCCTGCCTTCATCTGTCTCGTGTTTTGAGTGCTGGGCAGGGGTAAGTGTGAAGATTATTTCCAGAATGCGTGGAGCATATTGTAGCACAGGAATCAAGGGAATTCAGAAGGGGGAGAGGGACATCAAGATTAGAATAAAATCTGAGTACTTTTAAAAGGTGAGTGAGAGTTGGCCAGACAAAGAAGAACAAAGAACACTACAGGCAGATGTATCCTAGCAGGACAGTGTTTTAGGGAACTGCATGTAGCTTGGTGTGGCCAGAAGGAAGACTGCATGTGGGGAAGTGGAGGGGATGAAGCACATGTGTAGGCAGCAGCCAGATCCTAAAGGACTTATCTGCTGAAGTATTTGAACTTGATTGAACATTCATTGCAATTTAGACCTTTACTTTCAGAAACAAACAAACAAAAAATATCCAACAAATTTCCACAGAAATGTGATTACATATATTAAGGTTTATACTTAAACTAGAGGCCCGGTGCACAAAAATTTGTGCACTCAGCGGGGGGAGGGGGGGTCCCTCAGCCCGGCCTGTGCCTTCTCGCAGTCTGGGACCCCTCAGGGGATGTCCACCTGCTGGCTTAGGCCCCAGGGATCGGGCCTAAATGAGGCAGGAGAGGCTCCCACCATCGCCGCTGTGATGCCATCAGCCTGGCTTGTGGCTGAGCAGAGCTCCCCCTGTGGGAGTGCACTGACTACCAGGGGGCAGCTCCTGCATTGAGCATCTGCCCCCTGGTGGTCAGTGTGTGTCATAGTGACCAGTCATTCCCAGTCGTTCTGCTGTTAGGGTCAATTACCCTTTTATTATATAGGACTAAAGGCCCAACGCACAAAATTCATGCAAGGGGCTCAGCCCTCCGAGGTGGCTTGCCTCAGCTTTTGTAGCCCCAGCTTCATCTGGAAGGTCGTCCAGAAGGACATCCGGAAGGAAGGTCATTTGGCTGTCCAGTCTAATTAGCATATTATGCTTTTATTATTATAGATTGAATACTAGTCAAAAGAATGAAGTATGTCTACTCGGCCATAAAAAGGAAGAAAATTTTACCCTTTGCGACAGCATGGATGGACCTGGAGAACATTATGTTAAGTGACATAAGCCAGTCAGAGAAAGACAAGTACCATATGATTTCCCTCATATGTGGAATCTAATGAATAAACTGAACTAACAAGCAAAATAGAGACAGACTCACAGAGAACAGGCAGACAGCTCTGGTGGAGAGGGAGTTGTTGGGAGTAGTGGTGGAGGGATTGAGCAAAAAAGAAAAGAAAAAAGAAAGAACTCATGGTATGGACAACAGTATGGTGATTGCTGGGGGAGGGTGGGCAGGTAGAGGTGGAAGAGTGTATAGTGGGGATAAATAGTAACGGGAAAAAATAAAAATAAAATAAAGAGCCCTGACTGGTTTGGCTCAGTGGATAGAGCGTCGGCCTGCAGACTGAAAGGTCCCAGGTTCGATTCCAGTCAAGGGCATGTACCTTGGTTGTGGGCACATCCCCAGTAGGAGGGTGTGCAGGAGGCAGCTGATCGATGTTTCTCTCTCATCGATGTTTCTAACTCTCTATTCCTCTCCTTCCTCTCTGTAAAAAATCAATAAAATATATTTAAAAATAAAATAAAGATTATAAAGGAAGTATGTCTACATATTTAAATGATTTAATTGTCTACATAAATTAGGTAAAAATGTAAGATTATACATATGTATGTGTATATACACAGAGAAATTTTGTGATATGTAAGAAACTTAACAGGAGCTTTCAGGGTCTGAATTGAGGTAAAATTTGACGTGTCATGTCATTGTATATCCATTGGTAATATTTAAAATTTTAACTTAGCTAAAAATATTTTTAATTAAAAGATGAGCAGATCTTTACATCTAGAACCATTGGCACTGAGGTTTTTAAATAAGGAAGTGATGTAATCACATTAAAAAAGATCATAGGACAAATACTATATGATTTCACTTATACAGTATGTGGAATCTAAAGAACAAAAAAATGAACAAACAGAATTGAAACAGACTCATAGATACAGAGAACAGACTGAGGGTTGCCAGAGGAGAGGGGGGTTGGGGCACTGAGTGAAAAAGGTGAAGGGATTAAGAAGCACAAATTGGTACTTACAAAATAGTCATGGGATATAAAGTATAGCATCAGGAATCTAGTCAATAATATTGTAATAACTATAAATGGTGCCAGGTGAGTACTAAAAATATTGGGTGGAACACTTTGTAAAGTATATGATTGTCTAATCACTATGCTATACACCTGAAACTAATACAACATAGTATTGACTATAAACTGTAATTGAAAAATTTTTTTAAAGAACATAGGACAACAATGAGAAAGGAGATGGAAGAAGTGCCTAATGGAGGCAGAGGGACCAGGTGGTTGTTGGAGACTATTGAAGGAATCTCAGAGAGAAATGATGGGTGTGCAGCAGTGGGGGTCAAGGTCAGTGGATGGAAAACTGAAATATGAGTATGTCAGAGCTCCAGAACATATAGGAGGAGTAGGGAAGGGTGTAGCATGACTGCCAGGTTTGTATTGTAGCAACTGACTGTATGGTGGTGGTGTCACCAGAGAGAGAAGGAACATAGGAAGAAGACCCCTCCCCACAAAAATGGCTAGTTTTGAGATCTGTCACAATTTGGGGACATGTCACATTTGAGGTGCCTCTTGTAGGCAATTAGTATTCTTTGACTTCTTTGACTAAGAGGACTGGTGGTCCTTGTTGGTGTCTTCAAAAATTTCCTTTTGGACTGCACACCCAATAACATAGGTTAACATCTAGCATTTTCATGGAGTTCATAGCACCTAAGTCTTACCTTTACAACTATAGGAATCCAGTTCATCTCTAGTTAGTGGGACCTTAGAGACAGACAATCAAAGCAACATTAGCCCTGTGCACTCTGCCCCTGTTTGATAGGGAGTTAGTTCTGTCTACTTGCTTTTATTTATTTATTTATTTAAAAATCTTTATTGTTGAAAGTACTACATATGTTCCCCATTGCGCCCCCCGCCCCCCCCATGACCCTTTGTAGCGCCCTCCTGGCCACCCCTCTACCCCGCCCCAAGCCTTCACCATCCTATTGTCTGTGTCCATGAGTTATGCATATATGCATGCAATGTCTCCTAGGTTTTAAATCTAGGTCTCCCTCTGTAATCTTCCCACTGAGGATGGGGAAGATACCATTTTTGAACCCAGACTGAAGAAAGATGACTTGACTGCTTATGTTCTTTTTAAAAGCTTCGGAGAGCCCAGCAACCTAGGTCAGCTGCCTCTCTCTGGGCACTTGAAGGGGAAAAGGAAGGGGTAATTAGTTTACTAAACAGTACAGGCCATGGGCATCAGAGTGGTTTTTTTTCTGAATTGTCTGGATAATTCATTTGCTTCTCTGATTGTAATTCAGTTTTGTGAACACAAATTGAGTCCTTTGCATTTGTTTGGACTAATGAATTTTTACAGGTTGATTAGGGGTAGTGTGGAACTTCCGAGGCTATATCATAAGCATTTAAAGGTGAAGGGTAACTATGGAAGAGATGATAAAATATGACTGTAATACATTAGCCTTGATTTTTTCTCCACATTTGGATGGTCCCTAGAAGGTATAGAAAGAAGAAAGCTAAACTGATTCCTGTGAAATTTGCTATAAAACCTGTTGCTCCCCTGTTTTCTTATTCCCCGACTTTTTTCCTCTATATTAAGGGTTATTTTCTGGATTTGTACAACACTTGCCATTTCTCTTAGAGAAGTGAGATGCCACATGATTAGTTAATAAGTGTTTATTGATTACTTCTGGGCCTCTTGGCAGAATTGAGTTAGAGCCAGGTGCTATCCTTTGTGCTCAATGGTAATTTTTGTTTGTTTGTTTCCTTGTAGAAGATGGAAAAATATGTTCCTTTGGCTAACAACAGGGACAATGGAAATGTTCTCTTTTATATCCCTGTAAATGCCAGGATACTTAAGCTCGACAAATTATTTTTAGCTAAGTGATGGGCCCTATGATTCAAATCATTTTGTTCTGTACCTGCCTTCACTATGCTTTTATATGTGTAGTGAGGAGACCCTGAAATTAACAAGTGTCTAATTATCTCCCTACATTCAAACAAAAAACCTCAGAGTGTTTTTAAAATCTGAATGGCAAAGCCAAATACTCATCTTCTAGGTTATTATTGTTTTGGGGCAGGAATGACTTGCTTCTACATCAACAATTTTAAGAAATGAGCTGACACCAATGCCCTCTTTTCTCTAAAAATGTCTAATTTTGTAAAACAGAAACAATATTTCCTTTTTAAAAATTTTTATTGACTTTATTGGATGATATGGGTTAATAAAATTACATAGGTTTCAGGTGTATTCTTCTATGATACATCATCTGTATATTGTATTGTGTGTTCACTACCCCAAGTCAAGTCTCCTTCCATCACCATTTATCCCCCCTTTACCTTCTTTTACCTCCCTCCAACCCCCTTTCCCTCTGGTAATCACCATACTGTTGTCTGTGTCTAAGAGTTTTTTCTTTCTTTGCTTAATCCCCTCACCTTTTTCATCTGGCCCCCTAAACCCTCTCCCCTCTTACAGCTGTCAGTCTGTAGTCTGTATCTATGAGTCTGTTTCTATTTTGTTTGTTTATTTCGTTTATTAGATTTCATGTATCAGTGAAATCATATGGTACTTGTCTTTCTGTGACTGGCTTATTGCAGTTAGCATAATACTCAGTAGGTTCATCCATGCTGTCACGAAGGGTAAGAGATCCTTCTTTTTTCTTTTACATTTTTTAAAAATCCTCACCCAAGGATATTTTCCCATTGACTTTTTAGAGAGAGTGGAAAAGAGAGGGAAAGACAGAGAGAAACATTGATGTGAGAGAAACACATTGATTGGTTGCCTCCTGCACAAGCCCTGACCAGGGCCTGGGCCAGGGAGGAGCCTGCAACCAAGGTACCTGCCCTTGACCAGAATCGAACCCAGGACCCTTCAGTCTGCAGGCCTAGGAAGAGATCCTTCTTTTTTACACAGTATTCAATTGTGTAAATGTACCACAGCTTTTTTTATCCACTCATCTACTGATAAGCACTTGGGCTGCTTCCAAATCCATAAATAATGGTGCAGTGAACACAAGGGTACATATATTCTCTTGAACTAGTGTGTTAATCGCTGGGTCATAAGACAGTCCCTTTTTAAAAAAAATCGTATTTATTGTTGAAAGTATTACAGATGTTGCCCTTTCCCACCCCTCCCTTTGACTCCCTCCTCCCCAGTCCCACCCCTTCCCCAGGCCTTCACCTCACTATTGTCTGTGATAATGGGTTATGTATGTCTGCATATAATTTCTTTGGTTAATCTCTTCCTGCCACCCCTCCTTCCCTCTAAGAATCACCAGTCTATTGCATGTTTCCATGTATCTGGATCTATTTTGTTTGTCAGTTTATTTTGTTCATTAGATTATACATACTAGTATAAGTGAGATCATGTAATACTTGTCTTTCTTTGACTGGCTTATTTTGTTTAGCATAATAATCTCCAGTTCACTCCATATTGTCTCAAAGGGTAATAGATCCTTCTTTTTATAGCTGCATAGTATTCCATGGTGTAAATGTACCACAGCTATTTTATTCACTCATCTACTGATTCACTCATCTGATGGGCACTTGGACTGTTCCCAGATCTTAGATATTATAAGTAACAATGCTATGAACATAGGAGTGTATATATTCTTTCTGATTGGTGTGTCAAGCTTCTTAGGCTAGAAATGGGATCATTGGGTCAAATGGAAATTCCATTTTTAATTTTTTGAGTAAAGTCCACACTGTTTTCCACAGTGGTTGTACTAGTCTGCATTCCCACCAACAGTGTACTAAGGTTCCTTTTCATCCACATCCTCTCCCGCACTTGTTGTTTATTGATTTATTGATGATAGCCATTCTGACAGGTGTGAGGTGGTACCTTATTATTGTTTTAATTTGCATCTCTCTGATGATTATTGACTTTGAGCATTTTTTCAAGTCTCTTGGCCATTTGTACGTCATCTTTGGAGAAATGTCAATTCAGATCTTCTGCCCATTTTTTAATTTGTATTATTTGTCTTCCTTTTGTTAAGTTGTATGAGTACTTTATATATTTTGGATATTAACCCCTTATCAGATGTATCATTGGTAAATGTGTTCTCCCATACATTGGGCTCCCTTTTCATTTTGATGCTGTTTTTTTGTTTGTTTGTTTTTTGCTGTGCAGAAGCTTTTTATTTTGATATAGTCCCATTTGTTTATTTCTCCTTTGTTTCTTTTGCCCTAGGAGATGCAGTGGTGAAAATTCTGCTCTGTGAGATGTCTGATATTTTGCTGCCTATGTTTTCTTCTAGAATTTTTATGGTTTCACAACTTCTATTTTTAATTTTTTAAAAATATATTTTCATTGATTTCAGAGAGGAAGGGAGAGGGAGAGGAAGATAGAAACATCAGTGATGAGAGAGAATCATTGATCAGCTGCCTCCTGCATGTCACCCATTGAAGATGGAGCCCACAATCTGGGTATGTGCCCTGACCGGGAATCGAACTGTGACCTCCTGTTTCATAGGTCGACATTCAACCACCAAGCCACGCCGGCGGGGCCATTTTTGGTTTTTTTTAGGAAACTCCATACTGTTTTCACAGTGGCTGTATCAGTCTTCATTCCCACCAAAAGAGCATGAGGTTTTCCTTTTTTCCACATCCTTGCCAGCACTTGTCATCTGTTGATTTATTGATAAAAGCCATTCTGACAGGTGTGAGGTAATATATCATTGTGATTTTAATTTACATTTCTCTGATAATTACTGACCTTGAGCATCTTTTCATATGTCTATTGTCATCTCTATTTCCTCTTTGGGGATGTGTTTTTTCAGGCCCCTTGCTCATTTTTTTATTGAATTTTTTTGGTGTTGAGTTGTATAAGTTCTTTATAAATTTTGGATATTAACCCCTTATCACATAAATAATTTATGAGTATGTTCTCCCATTCAGTGAGTTGTCTTTTCATTTTATTGATGGTTTCCTTTGCTGTGCAAGAACTTTTTAATCTTTAATCCATTTTGAGTCTTTTTTTTTGGCATGGTAAATTAAGGTGGTCTAGTTTCATTTTATGCATGTATTTGTCCAATTTTTTCCAACACCATTTATTGAAAATATGTCTTTACTGCATTGTGTGCTCTTGCCTTGTATGTGAAATATTAATTGACCATACAGGAGTGGGTTCATTTCTGGGCTCTCAATTTTGTTCCATTGATCTGTGTGTCTGTTTTTATGTCAGTACCATGCTGTTTTGATTACTATGGCCTTGTGGTATAGTTTGAGAACAGATAGCGTGATTCCTCCAACTTTCTCAATATTGCTGTTACTATTTAGGGTTCTTCAGGAAAACAGAATTTATGGATTTGAAAGACGAATCTTTAGAAACATATTTTTACCTTCTATGTCAGTTTTTCTGAAGTTAGTAGCATTTAATTATATTCACACACCCTGAAATTCTTTCCCTTCCAACACTACCCACTTGCTTGCTTTGTATCTCCCTAGGACAGTGATGGCAAACCTATGACAAGCATGTCAGAGGTGACACGCGAACTCATTTTTTTGGTTGATTTTTCTTTGTTAAATGGCATTTAAATATATAAAATAAATATCAAAAATATAAATCTTTGTTTTACTATGGTTGCAAATATCAAAAAATTTCTATATGTGACACGGCACCAGAGTTAAGTTAGGGTTTTTCAAAATGCTGACACGCCGAGCTCAAAAGGTTCGCCATCACTGCCCTAGGAGATGTGAATTAAGAATCAGAACTCCTGAGTTGTGAGCAGTTTCTTCAACTAACTGGCTTTTCATTCCTTGGTGTCTTAATTTTAGCAAAGTTATGAACATTTTTGCTTCCAGAATAACTTTAAGGTGTCAGGCAGCCCATTTTCTTGGAGAGAAATGTGTATATGAATGTATAATATTAATATTGAGCTTGATCAAATTGATAAAATTGCCATGAACTGGTACATTCAAATCTAATTGAAATTATGCCAGCATGGGAGGAAGTGGTAATTACTGAGGAATAATGGGCAGGATCCCAGTGTTTCTGCGACAGCTTCCTGTTGGTTTTTTAAAAACCATCTTAACTACTTGAGATGTACAGTCAGTGTTATTAAATATATTCATATTGTTGTGCAACTGTCTTCAGAACTTCATCTTGCAAAACTGAAACTCTATACCCATTAAACAATCCTCATTTCCTCCTCCCCTCAGCCTCTGTAAAACCACTATTCTACTTTCTGTTCCTATGAATTTGATCCATGTGCCTTGTATAAGTGGAATCTTACAGCTTTATCTTTGCTACTGGCTTATTTTATTTCATTATAATGCCTCAAAATTTATTCATGTTGCCCTAGCCAGTTTTGCTCAGTGGATAGAGTGTCGAACTGTGGTCTGAAGGGTCCTGGGTTCAATTCCAGTCAAGGGCACATGCCCGGGTTGTGGGCTCGATCCCCAGTGGGGTGCATGCAGGAGGCAGCCAATCAATGATTCTTTTTCATCAGTTTTCTATCTCTCTCTCCCTCTTCCTTCCTCACTGAAATCAATAAAAATATATATTCTTAAGAATTATTTATGTTGTAGCATCTCTCAGAATTTCTTTCCCTTTTTAAGGGTGAATATTCTATTGCATGTATATACTATATTTTGTTCATCTATTCATCCATTGATAGACACTTGGGCTGCTCCTACCTTTTGGCTATTGTGAATAATGCTGCTATGAACAAGAATGCACAGATAACTCTTTGAGACCCTGCTTTCAATTCTTTAGGGCATATATCCAGAAGTGGAATAGTGGGTCATATGATAATTCTTTTTAAAAAATTGTCCATTTTACATTCCCACCAACAGCGCACAAGGGTTTCAATTTCTTTACATCCTTGCCAACATTTATTTTCTGTTTTGTTTTGTTTTCAATAGTAGCCATCTGATGGGATGAAATGCCTATAAGCTTTTTATTGATTGAGTCTTAAATAGGAGTAACTAAGGATCACCTGATATTTGAAGATGGTCTGAAAAATGGAAAAAGAAAATAAGATGAAGAGACAGAAAAAATGGCCCCGCAGAAAACAGAAATAAGTCCAATGAAAATGTGAATAGATACTATATCCATAAAACCAAATGCTCTAAAA
The DNA here is from genome assembly GCF_000412655.1 of Myotis brandtii. NCBI lineage: Eukaryota > Metazoa > Chordata > Mammalia > Chiroptera > Vespertilionidae > Myotis > Myotis brandtii. The sequence goes on along the minus strand of NW_005371823.1, from coordinate 1,065,980 downwards.
AAGGAATTAACAACAAAACATTTAAAATATGATTGTTGAAATTTAAAAATATTGGAAATGTTGATGATAGTATTGAAACAATTCTTTTACGAAATAGGATAGAGATAACAGTGATGGAAAATATAAGAGAAAGATAGTAAGAGATTAAATCCAGGAGGGCCAGAAAGAGAGAACAAGGAAAAGAGGGGGGAAAAAAGAAAATTATCAAATAAATATTTAAGATAATTTCCTAAAATTGAAGGACCAGAGTGAAAAGCGTCATTGAAGGTCTAGCACAAGTAAATCAAACACGATCTACAGAGAAAACACTGTTTCTGAAAGTTCAGAATACCTAGGACAGGTATTTTGAGCTTTTGTGAGCTTCTTAAGGAAGAAAACAAACATAAAAGCAGGCCATCCACAAAGGAACAGAATCATAGCTACAAGGGATACAATATTTTAATAGTGCTAAAACTTCAAAATTTGGAGTGGAAATTATTTTCAGGTTAGATTTCTCTGTACTGAAAAACGATTAGACAAGTGTAAGGGTAGAATACAAATATTTTCAGGTAAGTTATAAGAGGGGGGGAAAACAAGCAAAAGGGAAGGTGGAATCTTGAAATAATTTCAACCCAGGAGTGTAATGAAAGAGAATCCAGGATAACAGCTAGGTTGTACTGACTGATGGGTACCGATTAGACATGATTTGAACAGAAGAAAAGATTGCTTTATAAAGGAGGTATCAGAGAATAGGAATAATAGGAGAAAGATTCTATAGATATGTTACTACCTTTGATTCTTTACATAATATAAGTATGTGATATAGAAAACCATTGCAAGAGGGAAGACAAAGGCGACTAGGAACTCCAGGAATAATAAAAAAAATGTCCAGAAAGGAGTTATGAACACACTATACAATTTAGCTCTAAAGTGAGCAATATTCAGTAGATGAGTGGATAAAAAAGATATGGTACATTTACACATGGAATACTATGCAGCTGTAAAAAATAAGAATCTCTTACCTTTTGAGACAGCATGGAGGCACCTGGAGAGTATTATGCAAAGCAAAATAAACCAGACAAAGAAAGACAAGTGTCACATGATCTCACTTTTATGTGGAATCTAATGAACAAAATAAACTGATGAACAAAATAGATCCAGAGACACTGAAGCATGCAACAGACTGTCAAATTTCAGGGGTAGGGGGTAGGAAAAGATTAACCAAAGAACTTACATGAAGATATGCATAACCCATGGCCAGACAATAGTGTGGGGAAGGCTTGGGAGAAGGCTGGAGCAGGGCGTAGAGGTGGTCAATGGAAAAAGGGGGACATCTGTAATACTTTCAACAATAAAGATACATTTTAAAAAATAAAATAAAATATAAAGATAAAGTGAACAATATTTATGGAGTCATCATTATATAGATACTGTTTATTGATTTCAAGTTTTATAATTAAATTATAGATAAGCCATAGAAGACAGCCATGGCCATAGAATCCATGTAAAATATATCAATCTTACATATATGTAAGCACAAATATGAACTACAGAAGTTCAGAATTAGAGGTTGGGAAGGAGGAATGAAAGGGAGGATAAGGGAAATCATAACTCTTCATTTATTTACAAAGTGGGAAATTTAAAAAGTATTGCCTGTAGTAGATAGAAGAAGAAATAAAGTATGATACCTAATTATGAAGAAAAAGACTAAAGACACTAAAAGTAATAATTAGTAGGTAATATCTAAAGTCAAATTGATAATCACATAAGTGTATTATACAGTGAAATGGATATAATCATAGAAAAATTTAAAACAGGAACTCTTGCCCTGACCAGATTGGCTCAGTGGATAGAGCGTCGGCCTGCAGACTGAAGGGTCCCAGGTTCGATTCTCAGTCAAGGGCATGTACCTTGGTTGTGGGCACATCCCCAGTCCGGGGTGTGCAGGAGGCAGTTGATCAATGTTTCTCTCTCATCAATGTTTCTAACTCTCTATCCCTCTCCCTTTCTCTCTGTAAAAAAAATCAATAAAATATAAAACAAACAAACAAACAAAACAGGAACTCTTAGCCTGGCTGGTGAGCTCAGTGGTTAGTGTCAACCCATGAACCAGGAGGTCACGGTCGATTCCCAGTCAGGGTATATGCCTGGGTTGTGGGTTCGAGCCCCAGTAGGGGGTGTGCAGGAGGCAACCTGATCAATGATTCCCTCTTCCTCTCTTTCTCCCTTCCTCTCTGAAATCAATAAAAACATAAAAAACAAAACAAAACAGGAACAGTTATAAGTGGTTGCTTTTGAGAAATGACAGCAGGTGGGATGTGGTATGGTAAGGGGACTGTAACATTTCATTATTACTAATTTCTTAAATATTTGATTTTAAACGATGTGTACAGATTAAGAATTTTTAACAGACATATATTAAAAGTAAAACAATTCTAAGATAGCAAATAATAGAATGGAATAATAATTATGGTATTTATAGAGACACTTGGAAAATATTTGTCGTATGTTTAAAAATCTGCAAAAATAGATGTACAATATGATCATAAGTTCACAAAGTATATATGCATATGGACAGAGACCAAAAGCAATATGCAGATCAAATAGGTATTTTGTGTGAAATTTTGAATGCTTTTTTCCTTGTAAAATTTTATTTAATGTTTTTACATTGCTTTTTCAAGGATAGAGCTTAGTGTTTATGGATTACTATTTTATGCAGCTGTTTTAGCTTTCAGGGATATTTGTGAAATGTAATGTGACAGTGAGTTACATGAGAAAATAGCATTCCATAAATATGCTGCCTTAGCACTAAGAAAGGTCACTCTGGCTATAAAAGAGTGACAATGGAGAGGGCTGTTTATTTAGGGTATGCTGATCAGTTTCCAATTTCTCTCGTTTCAGATAGGTAAATCATTGCTGAAAAGTTGCTTATGTGTGTGGTAAATGGATTTTATGTCACTAGATGACTTGGCTTCATTACTGGAAATCTGCACATTTATTCCAAGCGGAGTCTTGCTGTTGGGAGTCAGGAGAAGAGAAGGTCTCAGTTTTTAATGGGCTTTTCAAATGAAAGCAAGCATTAAGTATAGCCTATTTGTATTGTCTGTTTGAGACTTACAAACTAAGAGTTCTTGGTTGATCTGTTATTCTGTCTCAGCTTCAATACCTGTATACACGAGGGGCCTACATGTCACCTGAGCTGCTTAACACACTGACTTTTCCCAAGCACACAGGACCATGCTGTGGCAGAAGAGAATTCCTATAAAATGTTCTACTAGGTTGTTTATTTTTATCTGCTGATCTTATGATACTGAAAATAGGGAAAAATTAGGCCCATTTGTTTAACAATTTCTCATTTACAGGGGTGGTGGCTGTGTGGAAGAGAGCTAACATAGCAAGCTAAGGGCCTTCTTTAGAAGGGTCTGCTTCTAGGGCTGGCCCTCAGCTGGCATTTGGGGATTTGGTTGTCACTTATTCTCCGTGACACAACGGTGGTCTGCTCTACCCAGACTGTTTGCACAAACAGTGTGATTATGCTGAACACTGGCTTACTGCTGGGAATCTGTAATAGCGGTACGTGCTAGGCAGAGGGTGCCTATATGACCATACCCCAGGAAAAGCTTGGGTGCTGGATCTCTAATGGGCTCCCTGGGCAGAAACATTACATGTTACTGCACTTTTACTTTCCAGAGAAAGGAGCACACACAAATGCATCCTCTCAGAGGAGGGAGAGGGCAGAAGGAAGTCTGATATTGATTTCTCTGCCTGTTGCCTTTTCTGTATGATCCAGCTGTGCATTCTGGCTGTCTGGCTGTAATCAATCATAGCCAAGAGTCCTATAAGTAGAGTCTCATGAATCCTTCCAGTGAATCTCCAAATATGGGGTGGGGGTGGAGGGATGATCTCTGGAACACATGAAACAATAGAAATTAGATTAATCACGCACCTATCCCCTCAACCTTCCAGACCACCCACCCGTCCCCCCGCTAACCCACCCTCCCCCACACACCAGATCAAGGATTAGAGCAATTCTCAAACATGGACAACATTTTCTAAGAAAGGACTAGCAGTCCGACCATTCTGAACTGGTGTGCCTCCACTGAGGTTTCACTTTCCATGAAGCCAAGTAATTTTACTTTAGAATAATTTCAACATTTCTTGTTTTGAATGTGCAGTTTAAAAGTAATCAAGTTTTTGAGGGCTGAACCAAACAGAATGGACAAATCATTAGATGAGTAAAATAAAAGAGTGTTGAGTTTTTATTTTAACTCCCACATGAAATTAAATAGTCCTTTCAGTATTTTTTTAGGGTGTTTTGCCCAACTCGATAGTTCACAAGAGATTAGAAAGGGTGTAGGCTCTCCCACGACGCTCCAGCCCCATTTGTCTTCTCCCTGCAAGCTGTCTCCTTAAGCCTCAGGGCTTTAATGCATGCTGTTTCCTCTGTGTGGGATACTATTCCACCCACTGTTTACTGTGCTCATTCCTACCCATCCCTAGGCCTTTGGCTCAAAGCTGCTTCCTAGGAGAACTCTTCTCCCCAGACGGAGATAGGTCTCATTACACATTCGTGTGTCCTGCACTTTGTCTTCATAGCATCCATCAATTGAAGCCTTGCTTGTTTGATGTCTGTCTCTCCAATTAGAGTATACATTTAATGAGAAAAGGATAGTGTCTTGTTAACTCTTGCACCCCTAGGACCTAGCACAGGGTCAGGCAAATGGTGAACCCTCAAAAACACAAGCTCTGTTGAATAAAGAAATGAAGAGACTATCTTGTTGTGATGTTAAACCTTTTTGGTCTTATTGAATGAATCAGTGTCTTATGTTGGACTGACTCACAAGAATATCTTGAGATGAGGTTGGAGTACAAGTAGTTTCTTTGGAAGGTGATTCCAGAAAGCATCGGTAGGGGAGAAGGAAAGTGAGGCAGGGAAGGGAAGGAAGCCAACCCAGGATAAGTAGCAGGTCACCCCTGTGGAACTGGGACTGAACCCTGCATGGGGCCTTGGATACTGTGTAGAATATGCCTCAGAGTCGTTAACTGAGGGGTGAGAAATTGGGTATTTTTTTTACTAGTTCTCTTTTATGTTGTTTGAAGGCTACAACCTGGATCATTAACTCCCTGACGCCTCCAGCCTGTTCCACTTCAGGGGCTCCTGTGGCTAATGAAGCCCCTTAGGTAAAGAATAGAAAATGTTTGTAATAGCAAGACCTCAGCTTCCACTGGGATGGTGTTCAGGGGATGTGAGTGGGTCGCCATCAGCATCTGCTACAGTCTAGAAACCCAAGTGGATGAAATTGAAGCAAGGAGAATTTATAATTGTGTCATATGTTGAAAATGAAAGGTCCCCTAACCGGTTTGTCTCAGCGGATAGAGCGTTGGCCTGCGGACTCAGGGGTCCCAGGTTTGATTCCGGTCGGGGGCATGTACCTTGGTTGCGGGCATATACCTAATAGGGGGTGTGCAGGAGGCGGCTGATTGATGTTTCTCTCTCGTCAATGTTTCTAACTCTCTATCCCTCTCCCTTCCTCTCTGTGAAAAATCAATAAAATATATTTTTTAAAAAAAAAGAAAATGAAAGGAAGAAAGTTTATATGTGTATATGCAGTTATTATTGCTCAAGCATATTTTAGGAACGTGCAGGGGCAGTGAGTTGCACGAGCAGCTAGCACGCTACAGATAAGTAGCTGTGGTAACAGCAAAGCTGGCACCAGGTATAGAGTTGGAAGCTCTGGAAACAGGCTCCGCTAAGGCCCCCAATAAGAGGCTGGTACCACCTCACCTTTGTCACATGAGGCCATCTCTATCAAGAGGGATGCTGTTAACTGCATTTTTCTTTGAGTGTGTGCCTTTGTAATTGCTGAAACATTTTTAGGAAACAGTTCTGCTAAGTGGATGCTAACAGGTAGAATCTAATAGCTGACCTGACTTAAGGAACTGAAACATCCCAGGACTGAGAGAAAACTGCAGTATTGTCCCATAATAATTAATTGTTTTCAAAACTTCAGCATAAATATCAAATGAACTTTCTCCTTACCTCCCAAACTTCCCCTTAGTGGGTGGTTTTATTTCTACAGCAAGGTTGTTGTAAAGACCATAGGAGCCTACATAACAATTGTGAAAATGCAACATTCCTAAGCCATTTCTGGGGAAAAGGAGAAGAAGGAAGCACATATTAAAAAATAGAGGAGGAGCCCTAGCTGGTTTGGCTCAATGGATAGAGCGTCGGCCTGCGGACTGAAGGGTCCCAGGTTTGATTCCAGTCAAGGACACACGCTCAGGTTGTGGTATCAGTCCCCAGTTGGGGGCTTGCAGGAGGCAGCCAATCAATGATTCTCTCTCATCATTGATGTTAGTATCTTTCTATCCCTTGTCCTTCCTCTCTGAAATCAATAAAAATATATTTTTTAAAAAGAACTATGAGAGAATAAATTTCTGTTAAAAAAATAGAGGAGGGAATCAAAAAAGGTTATTGTTTATAGTGAGGGAAGCAGTTATTTTTTCTGTGAACCTCAATAATGAGTCTACTTGAATCCCTTATGGCTGAGAAGCAAGATGAGAACAATTCAAACACATGGAGTGATTGTTTAGTAGGACTCAGGATTAGGAACTTTCCATTATGGATTTTAGGCTTGGCATGTTGCCAGGTTGGGAAGTTCTCACAGCCTCTGTTGGACACTGGCTCCAAACCAGGCAAGCTCCCAATCTTGGATCTTTGGAACATAACACGCCTTTTCCTGTTGGCCTTCCCCATCTACCCCAGCAAAGAAAATACACAGCTACTGAGCAAGGACCATGTGCCAGACACAATGTTCTACAAGGTGGTGTCTGATTTAGCAGCCCCATGAGACAGATGCTGCAATCCCTTTTACAGATGAGGAACCTGAGACACAGAAAGGAAGCAATTTCCCCAAGGTTGGCCAACTTGTAAGTGGCAGGTTCCAAAGTCTGTGCCTCTGCCGACTCCATGTGGCACAGGTGACCTCTCCATTCTCCCACAGCCTTAGGAAATCAGTTGAAGTGTTACTATCCTCATTTTCCATGTTGGGGAATGTGGAAGGCCGCACACTTAACACTGCATGGCAGTGTCTCCATTCAGAGCATGGTGACAACTCCACGAGGGGCTGAGGCAGTAGGCAAAGAAACAGGGCATTACAGGATGCATGGACTTTCCACTTGAATTTAACATTGTTTAAAATATTTCCTGCAAAGCCACAAAGAGAGACTGGGAATCAGAATATCAGAGCATGTAGTAATCTGGGTCCGGTGGTCAGGAGAGAGAAAAACAATTCACATTTTACCTTCCAACTTCCCACGCAGTTCAGATTGGCCCAGATTACAGATCTTTTGTTTTTAGGCCAGGGGGCAGGGAGCATCTTGTTGAGTTTTTTCTATCTTGTTGAGTCACAAGTTGTCACTTTGGCTGCTGAGTTGACTTTCTCCTCAGTATCTCTTTGGGGTGTTATTCTGTGAAGAGAACTGTAATTTCTGTGGAAGAATCCTTTCCTTGCTTACATGAGGTTCTTGGCTGAAGCCACAAACTAACTTGATTCTAAAATGATGCTGTATAGAAAAGTCCATCTTTGAATCTCTGGGGCTTTCACTGACCCAGGATGTGCTGATTCTAGTTTTTATAAGTCAAGCTAATTTCCAAATAATGTAGCAACCATTTAGGGCAATAACAAGAGGGAGGGAAATTGAATTTGAAAGCCAATTCTGAGAGATAGGTAGAAATAAATTTGGAATTTGAAAGAGAGGGAGAGCCAGACTGGTACAGAGTATACCACTAGTCATAAGGAATTTTGTTGTTGTTATTGTCAGTCCTCAACTGAGGATATTTTTCCCATTGATTTGTAGAGAGAGGGAAGGGAAGAGAGAAATAAAAACATCTACGTGAAAGAGCCATATCGATTGGTTGCCTCCTGCATGCACCCAACCAGGGCCTGGGATCAAACCTGCAACCTAGGTATGTGCCATTGACCAGGAATCAAACCTGAGACTCTTGGATGCGCAGGCCGAAACTAACCACTGAGAACACTGGCCAGGGCATCATGACTTTCTAAAAATACTGATGCCTGGGTCTCAGAGGGCCTGGTTTAATTGATACAATATGATGTATAGTTTTGGAATTGAGATTTTACAAGCTCCCCAAAGTTTGAGAATCACTGGACTAGAAAATAACATGTGTTTTCCAAAGATTGAGCTATCAAGGTAATTTTTAGAGGAAAAACAAGACGTTTTGCTCAAACACACAAGTCCTCTGTAAGGTCCCATTGTGAGAAACTAGAGTCCACTGTCATAGCTGTGCACACATCAAGGTGTGACTTGTCCTGTTAGTCACAAACCTGGGGCTCTAGCTTCCAGCAGTGGACCGATTATGGACGGTGCTTCTAATGCAGAGGTGATGTTTATTCTGCATTATTCTTTTCACCATTAGTTTCTGGAGCACTGCTATGCTTGTGATAGTTTCTTTAAAAATAAAACTTAAAAATGGAACCCATCCAGGGCCCCTTTATCTCAATGACTGCTGTATAATGCCATGCACAGAAGTACTTAAACCCTGGGCATTTCTGCATGGCAGGCTCAGCTCTCAGATGACTGACAGGCAAACTAGGGAGACAGGCCGAGAATAAAATTTGAGCTGGTGATAGAATCAAGCCAGACCCATGACAGACAGGCTGCCTGTGACATGGGCAGGAGCTCTGCTAAGTCCTTCCTCTGTAGCTAGCGCCCCATGTTCGTCAGACATCCTAGAAAACATATCTGGTTGCTTTGTGCCCTGGATGTGGACATGGTTCACTCTGAGGATCTTGCTTGTTAAGTCCTGTCTGGTTAGCTAAGTGATTTATCTTGAGGACCACTCGCCTTGAAATTGAGTTCTTATCTGTCCTGCCGTGCCTGTCCCCTGTGGATGTCTGGTCCACCTATTTGTCATTCAGGGACACAGGCATTTTGAATTTATGACTTTTCTCCAGTGCCTGGAGGGATGTAGGTGTTGTCTGAGCAATCTCACATTCAGTTGTTGGCCCACTTGAGTAGTTCTGAAAGCTGGACTTATTCTGGCTCAGAATGGCACACCTCACCAAAAGAGCCTGCATAGGCCTTTCGGGAATTGCACTCATTTAAATTAAATGGAAAATATAGCCAGTCTGGATGGGTGGGGAGTGGAGAACCTTCAACCCCTTTCGTGTTCCGTGGTGACTGACACCTTGAATGACATGTTTGACCCATGCCCAACCGGGACAGCCGTGGTTTTCACCTCAAGTGCCTTTTTCAAGTGCCTCTACCCACCTGAAAGCCACTCACCTGCTCTTTGGTAAAGTAGTGGGACTACCACAGGTTCTCCAATGCCTCATCTTCTTCTCAGCTCCTCTCTCCCTAGATCAGAGGTCTCAAGCCTGAATGATCACATAGCCAGACCGATGACATGGAGTGAGACAGGCCTGTGGGAGATGCTAGGAGTGCTGGGGCCTGTGGCACACGGGAGAACAGGTGTCTCATCTACAGGGAACACCTGCTGCTCCACTCCAGCCAGCTGTTACTGAGAAGGAACACAAGAACAAAGAGTTTCAAGGGAAAGTGTAAATACAAAATATTATATAAAAATCTCCTGATTTTATATGTTGACCACAAGTTCATATTTTTGAAACTCTGTTTGAGACAGATGAAAACTGCTGTGGGTCAGATAGGGTCTGATATTCCATTTCTGACCTTTTTCAGAAGCAACCTCTTTGTGCCTTAGGGCCTCTGTGGCCCCCAACCCCACCTCTGCTTCTCCCTGCACCTCTGCGCTAGACGTCAGCAGGTATGAGGGACCTGGCCCTGGTAGCCAGGCTCGCTGGCATCAGTGAGACAACAGGTGACCTGGGTCTAGAGTCCTAGGGAGATTTTAGCCTTTCAGCCACAGGCCTCTCATTCTATAGGAAAGAACACTCAGAGAGTCCCCTTCCTCCTTCAATCCCCATTATGGACCTTGAAACCCAGAAAAGGAATGCTTACATGGCCAAATAACACAAACCAACCTCTTTATTTCCTTGGTCAAGAAACTAAGCCAGACATACTCTATTAATACTGTTATAACAAGGCAAGGACTAATATCTGCAGCAAAATTGGAGCTTATATATCCCAAAGAAGGGAACATGATACATGTGATTTTTATGATATATCAAAAGCCTGGTATATCAAATATAATATCTATGTAATAGTATAATCTGTTTCAACTATTTTCCTAGTATTCCATCAAGATATTCAATTCAGGGCTTCTTAAAAATGATCCTTTATAATTTAAAGTAGCTTTAAGTGTATGACAAACACACTTAAACTATTGGGGAAACCACCTTTGTTGAAAAGATATTTTTTCAAAATTTTATAGATCAGGTGATGTTAATGGTCAAAGCCAAGTTGATAGGTTTTGTCTGTGAGAATCAAGCATACTGGATCTTGGTGTAGCAGCAGTGAGAGGAATTGGTGACTTTGTTCTATCTCCATTCTCAAGAACATACGTCCTAAACTCTGTGAATGGTGTTTGGCAGCCTCACAGTCAGAAAAATGGGAACCAGAATCAAGGGGTTAACAATAATGAGGTCACTGAAAATTTGGGTAGCACTGCGGCGGACTGAAAGGTCCCAGGTTCGATTCCAGTCAAGGGCATGTACCATGGTTGCGGGTACATCCCCACTGTGGGGTGTGCAAGCAGCTGATGATCGATGTTTCTCTCTCATCAATGTTTCTAACTCTCTATCCCTCCTCTTCCTTTCTCTCTGTAAAAAAATCAATAAAATATATTTTAAAAAAAGAAAGAAACTAAGCCAGACATACTCTATTAATAGTTATAACAAGGCAAGAACTAATATCTGCAGCAAAATTGGAGCTTATATATCCCAAAGAAGGGAACATGATACATGTGATTTTTATGATATATCAAAAGCCTGGTATATCAAATATAATATCTATGTAATAGTATAATCTGTTTCAACTATTTTCCTAGTATTCCATCAAGATATTCAATTCAGGGCTTCTTAAAAATGATCCTTTATAATTTAAAGTAGCTTTAAGTGTATGACAAACACACTTAAACTATTGGGGAAACCACCTTTGTTGAAAAGATATTTTTTCAAAATTTTATAGATCAGGTGATGTTAATGGTCAAAGCCAAGTTGATAGGTTTTGTCTGTGAGAATCAAGCATACTGGATCTTGGTGTAGCAGCAGTGAGAGGAATTGGTGACTTTGTTCTATCTCCATTCTCAAGAACATACGTCCTAAACTCTGTGAATGGTGTTTGGCAGCCTCACAGTCAGAAAAATGGGAACCAGAATCAAGGGGTTAACAATAATGGGGTCACTGAAAATTTGGGTAGCACTAAATGTGCTATCCTGACAGGTCGTCAAATGGTAAATGTATCCATAATAGTTTCACTGTGTGTAAAACGAGAGATTTTTCTATGCGTGTGATTTTGGGGAGAGGGGCTTGTCCCAGGCCACACTTGCCCAGGCAGGCAGGGCTTGGTTGCCTGCTGTGAGAGAGGTGGTGGTGGCATCAGGAGCACCATGAGCCACAGAACCACAGGGCACTGTGCCGGGGATTGTGAACCGAGGGGCTGATGCATGGTGTGCACCCCCGGGGGCCGACTTGATCCAGTCACCTGGCTCTGAGGAGAGTGAGGGGTTCATTTACATGGGAGGATGTGGGGTCTCTGATCACCAGGGTACCTGGGTGCTGCTGGGGACTGTCACCTGCCCATAGCATGCTAAGAATGGACGTTCCGGATTGTGCTGGAATTTCTTGGTTCTCTAGGGTGAATGTTTAGTTTCCCCAAACTGTAGCATCAGATGTAAATCAAGAATTGGGAAACATAGTAAAGAGCACAGGCCTTAGAACCCATCACACCTGGACCCCAATCCTGGCATCACCTCTGACAAGTGAGCTTCCTCCTCTAAGTCTTTATTTCTTCACCTGAGAAATAGAGCTAACTGCGGTGAGACTTATACAACATAATTTGTATTTGCTTGTTAGGCAATTTAGGACATTTATAGTACTGTTAAGTACTGCATCATCACAATTTAATAAATTACTGAATCCAGAACCAAGCCCCTTTCCCTATATTCAAAAATAAGCCCTGAAATGTTTGTGAGCCACAGCTGCTTTCCCTCTACTTTCCAAACCCACAGGCAGGCAGGGAGAAAGTGGCATAGCAGTGACAGTAAAGTAAACCTGAAAGAAAGATATCTCTATGTCATTATCATTATAGCTGTGGCTATAGAGATACACACACACACACACACACACACACACACATATGTACAATCAAATCCTAACTTCCTTTTTAATAGACTTCTAAAATTGAAGGGCAAACAGAAGAGTGCACATATCATAACAGTTCAATGAATTCCCACAAAGTCCATACACCACCCAAGTCAAGAAATTGAATATTATCAAGCATCTTTAAAGCGCCTCTTCCCCCGACCTCTGCCACCCAAGGAAAACTCTAACCTGACATATAACTGCATGGATGAGTTTTTAATGTTTTGAACTTTAAGTGGAATTGTGTTGGAATTGTTTTGTGTCTGAATTCTTCTACTCAAGAGTTGTATTTGTGAGACTCCAACACATGAATTAGTGTCCTAACACTGAGGTAACCAGATGTAAACTGGGACCGTCCCAGTTTATCTTACTCATAGCACACCTTTCACTCTTAAAATTGTCCTGATTTGGATAATAATTGAGTGACTAATGCTATCTACCTACCACCTTCTTCCCACTCACCCTATAGGCTGCCCTCTGTAACTTCTTTTCCTTGAAAGCCCACCCCCATTGATGAAGATAATTGCCTGGACCTGCGGCTCCTTGTATTCACGGGCTAAGGGAAAGCAGGTGCAGACCTGCATGCTTTCCTGCTCAGAGGTCTGGGAGAGCTGCAGAGAGCTGCGGTTTCTCACTGATTTGAACTTCCTTCACAGAGACCATCTTCCTTCATGGGGAGCTGTGCAGAACCAGGTAAGGGCAAGGGGCGGTTTTGTAAGGTAGTGGAGTGAGGGTGCTTGATGTTTTAGTCTTAAAACAAAAGTTGGCTTCCAACCTTAATGATTAAGGAGTGATATTGCTCAAGTTACCATCGCTCTTTCCCTTTCTTTCCCCCAGCTCATAATTCAACACATTAAAGCTATGACCTGAATGGCAAAAATACTCTGGTAACCTTCTTTTGTAAATGTTTAATATACTCCCCCCTTTTTCCTTCACCTCTGCACTCTGAACTACTGCTTGGGTCAATCATACTCACCTAAAGGCAAAGCACCTTGGGAAGGTACATCTTAAATTAATTTGTCAGGCCAGCAGCCTTCACCACCACTGTGATCTGGTCACCCTGAAACAACTGTTGGCTCCGTGAGAGAGATTGTCTGTTTACCAGGACATAAAGGCATAGCAACCCTGGGCCACAATGAGCGGGGGCTCTTCTCTGTGCTGTGGGACAGGTGTGTCCCTGGAGAATCTTATTTAGCAATGTCTTCTGCTCAGTTATCATGAGGTCTGAAAATAGTACTGCTCTGTTGGGACAATCATCCTGAAGGGTAATTGAGTGTAGAAACCACCAGACACCTCCCTTCAGGTGATGGCAGCACTGACTTACATTTATAGAGCACTTTTTAAAAAATTACTTAATTTATTTAAACTACAAAAACAAACAGTTTATCTATTACTTCCACCCCACAACTCTGGCAACCACCAATTTGTCCTCTGTGTGTTTCTTTCTTAGATTCCACTTATAAGTGAGATCATGTGGTATTTGTCTTTCTCTGTCCGACTTATTTCATTTAACATAATGTCCTCAAGCATAATGTTCATCTATGTTGTCAACAGATGACAAGATTTCATTTTTTATGGTTGAATAATTTTCCTGCGTGTGTGTGTGTGTGTGTGTGTGTGTAAAGCTATGTATGGTGCCAAGTGAGTAATTGAATTATTAGGGGGATCACTTTGTAAATTATATAATTATCTAACCACTATTTTGTATACCTGAAGCTGATATAAAATAACATTAAACATCAAGTGTAATATAAAAATAAAACAATTAAATTTAAAAAATGTATATCATAATTTCTTTATCCATTTATCCATCAGTGGAGCACTTTTAACTTCTCAAAGCTCATTCAAAAAAAAGTATTACTTTTATCCTTACAATAATAGCCTTGGTTAGGATGGGTGAAACTTTCTTGTTGTCTCAGGTATCTGATTTCACAAGCACACTATACGTTTATATTGCATGAATTTAAGCCACCTGGTAAACTCCTGCAATAGGTCTTCTAAAGATTGTATTCTGCTCTGTCCTTTTCCCCAGCTGAATACTATATAGCCTTTAAAACAATAATGTGGAAATTCTAGAATTTCTAATCTGTAGAATAATTATTTACATGGTGAAATGTTTACAGTATTTTACTTGAGGAAATGGGTTACAAAACAGCATATTTAGTGTGATGCCATGTGGAAAAAAGGATTGTCATATTTCTTTAAGACTAAGAAATGTTTTTTCCTTAAAACTAAGACACATTTTTTCATAGTTTAACATTTCTAAACTAAAGATATATCTTGCAATGTGTGCTCTACCCAACAAGATTCTGATATGGATAGTAAACCTTATATTTTATTAGCATCTTGGAATTAATTATTATGATCTCTCTCTCTCCCACTCTCTCAAATCTATACCTGAATAATTGAATGATATCCACCAAAAGGTTCACAGTGATTATCTCTGAGTGGGAAACTGTATGGATTTCATTTTCTTCCTTTTTATTTGTATCCTTTGCATTTCTCAAATTTTCTAAGTGAATGCATATTACTTTCAAAACAATGACTTTTTAGAAAGATAACATACAAGGTCCAAAGATCCCTTAATCAGTGTAGTACACTCTATCAGAGAAAGATGAGGTTCTTCCTCATGATTATATAAAGATGTGGATGGAGAAGGGAAGCATCTACACACATCTTCTGTAGACATGGTTAAAGGTATTTAGGGAGACAGTGGTTTCAGGGAAAGGAAATGGAAACTAGTTTAAATGTTGTATTTCAAGGATATTTTCTTGGTCATAGATATGTCTGTACAATGTAATAATTTCAGATAGGAAAGAAATAGGGCACTAAAGAATTTATACTTGATCTGTGGTTAATTTGTTCATAAGTGCCTTCCTAATAGGACAGGGAGACTGTAACAGTTTCCATTTATAGACCACTGAAGTGGTTGGATTAGTAAATGACAATGGAATTTAGATTTCCTAATTTGATTTTTACTCCCAAAATGTTGAAGGTACAAAGGAAGCTTTTATAAATCAGTTGCATCAAATACATGAAAAGCATCAACCAGGTGACTCTGTCCTAATTGTAGAGTCACAACTTGCCTGGATAAATATCCTTTCTTCCTCAGCTGACCCCAGACCTCTACTTTCCAGATGATTTATGGTGGAAACACAGACAGGCTGTGGTTATTTTTGTTAATACGAGGCTGAATATTAAACAGCTCTGCTAGACTTAGGCCTCCAGCTTCGACAGTGTGAATCCTGCATGGACTATGAGCATGTCAGCCAGAATGGCCCTGAGGCAGGGGCGCCAAGATTCCCCCTCAAGGACTCAGCAGATTCGCTGCTGGGATATCAAGTTTGTGTTTTGTCAGGTCTCAGTGGGACGTGCTATTTGTTGTTATGAAATCATATGTCTGACTGGGCCGAGACTAATTAGGTTGACCGTGGTGTCAGCTGCAGAGATGTGGGCAGTTGTGAACTTACCACAGATGGATGTGGGTGGGCAGTGCCGACCTCAGTCATGACCCTGCCATGGGTGACCGAGTCCACCATCAAATGACCAGAGGCAGAATTAGTTAATGGCATTTTGCTTTGGTATTTTAGTTTAGTTTGCATCTTTATTATGAAGCAGTGTAGGAATGAATGAGTGGCTGGAACTGCTTAGTTGGACATGAGAAATCTTGAAGACTTTGTTTCTGAACCAGGACTCTATAAGGAGGTTTGAAACCCACTAACTGAAGCGAGATCTCTTTAGCATGTCTGAACTCTTTATATTGTATTTACTTTCTAACCATGCATAGGGAGCAGATTAAACCAGTTTGCGATAATGCTTTTTCTTTTTTTAACCTTGGAGCCAATATCTTTAGTTAAATTGATAAAATATTTGGGCTTCTAAAGATAAGCAAGTCTAAACTCTAAAGATAGATGCTTAAAGCCATGAAACTAACTCTGAAAACTGCACTTAGAAATGCTGAGATTTGATTTTTTTCTATTGGTAGATATCAGATGTTCTTAGTAATCAAACAGATCAATTAAAATACTTTAAAAGTATCTAATTTATCCAGTGATGTATATGCCTGGTACATATTAAATACAAACATTTTTTAGTATATGAA
>NW_005371823.1:1041582-1049533 GCF_000412655.1 Myotis brandtii | reverse complement strand
AAGATGAGTCTTTCAATACTAATACTAGTAGGTTTGATGAAATCTCTGAAAATTATTCTAGCTCAATTTGTAAAATTCACTATAGAATAATAATTCTGTAACAAAACTCTCAGTAGATATGTATGATGCATTGACCTAAATTAATATAATTTTAGAAAACATAAATTGAATCATTTTTCTTTTTTCAGTAAAGTTAAGACATAATTTTGTCTCCCACCAGCTTCATGGACAATAATTATATTCAGGTATTTCTGTGTCCATGGCATACATACAATACTGAAAAGTGATTAATAAGAGTAATATATCTGTGCATAATCCAGTCCACTGTTTTCTCCAGTTTCTTCAAAAGATCTTTACTCTTAGTTGGATTTGGCTGAATTTGTCCTTAAAGTATATTTTGGATGGTTTCCAATAGAGCCATAAGAGATACTCTTATCCAACCATAATTTTAAAGAAGTTGTAAAAAATAAATGCAATTGCCAAAAAGCATATGGAATATCTTGTCAACTCTGAGATAAACAGTTATTTTGTATGTGTATTTATCATGTATAAAGCAGACCACATGTTCTCATTCTTTTAGAAGTGTTTACCTCTCCCTTTCAGGGGTGATGGGGAGGTAAAATGACAATTTGCTTGCATCTGGAGTGGCACCTTTTATTAGAAATGATGACAGGACATAAAATCAAAATATTGCTCTTTTTTTTAGCTTACGCTCTTGGATGACAGGACATAAAATCAAAATATTGCTCTTTTTTTTTTTAGCTTACGCTCTTGACTATAAATGATGAAACATATTGATGATCTTGAAAGGGAAGGAACTTTTATTGAACATTTATGTGTTCATGTGCTCATTTACTCTTCACAAAAATTCTACATGGTAAATAAATGGTCATCCCTTCTTAGCCAATGAAAACAATGGCTCTCAAACCTGCTAAGTCACATAGGTGGGGAGAGGGGTTGTGATCTGAAAGTAACTTGATCTGATCTAAAAACTCATTATTGGGCTAGACCATTCTCTTTAGCCAGCTTGTTGGTTGTTCATGGCACAACTATCACTGAAATAGCTAATTCATTTAGCACAATTAACATTACCAATAAAATAGAGTACCTATTTATGATTTTATTTATGTTTAATATGTTTTGATTGATTTCAGAGAGATGAAGGGTGAGGGAGAGAGTGATGGAAACATTAGTGATGAGAGAGAATCATTGATTGGTTGCCCCCTACTGAGTATTGAGCCCACAACCCCTCATGTGCCCTGACTTCTTGATTCATGGGTCAACTCTCAACCACTGAGCCATACTGGTCAGGCCTATTTATGATTTTAAATGAAGAATGACTATTTACTACTTTTAACTGTCAAAATTGGGAAAACACTAGGCTTGAGTCACTGTTAAAAGTGTACTAATCAAGCAAATTATAAAAAACAAAACAAAAAGAAATATTACAAAGTCTTAAGGCAAATGAAAAAATAGTTAAAAGTCCATAATAAAAGTATAAACAAGACTGACACTAATTAAATTGATTTTTGAAACCTGCAGACTAATTTTTGTTCTTTCAGACAAAACATATGCCATTAATTTATGCATATAATCTTTATGTTTAAAAATGTCTTTTTTTGTATCAGACATCAAGTGTCTGGGGAAACTTGGAAGCAGAATGAAAAGAGCATGAATCCTTAAGTCAGGTGACCACCTTTAAGTCCTGGTTCTATAACTAACTAGCTTTGTGACCTTGGGCAAATGGCAACCTTGGAAAGCCTTTGTCATCTCATTTGGGAGATAGGTTGCTCCAGTGAGATAATGTTTATGGGAATATTGTAAATGTATTCTCTAAATCAAATGTGATGATTTTTGGGGGGTGTCAAACACACACAAGAAAACTTTGGTCTTCTTGGATGGGTATTTTAGTGTAAGAGGTGGCTTAGTGCTCTAAGCAAGCAGTCTTGGCTGGTTTTCATTCTTTAAAGCTGTGGTCCTGGCATCAGAGATAGGCTCTAAGCCCCAGTCCTGACACACTGCCTTAAGCATGTGGTTTGGAGCTTACCCAGGTAAGATGTGACCTTATAAACTGTCTTGTGGTCACTCTCTAGGGATGTCCCCTAGGCCTTTTCAGTAAGTTGTTTGGCTAAGAGGCCAGGCCAAAGACAAAATTCTAGGACCATAGGAGGTTTATCTTGGCTTTCATAGTAGAAAGCAGGAGGGTTGAACAAATCTAGAGAACCATGAAATCTCTCTGGTGTGATGATGTATTCTTTTAGCCTGTATATATTATGTGTTCAATAAATAGTTTCTCCAATAGAAAGCATAGTAGTCAGCTCATTTAATAGACTGATGCCCCTGATACAAGCAGGTAAGGCCTGTTGGTGGTAATGATGTATATTAATGATGCCCATTCACTTGCAAGTGTCAGAAACCCAACTCAAATGAGCTTGCAGAGACAGAAACTTATTTGCTAATGTAACTGGATAGTCGCAGCAGTGCTGTTGGTTTCAGACCCAGTTGATAGGAAGATTTAGATGATGTCATTAGAACTCTGCTCTGCTTCCCTTGGTTTGCTCTGCTGTCCTCTGCTCCATTTTCAGGCAGGTTCTCTCTGTGGGGGCAAAGAGACCCACAGTGGCTCCAGGCCCATAACATCCTCACCACTGTAGAGAAATGTATCTTGGCTCCGTAACTAATTAGCTGTGTTACCGTGGGCAAATGACAACCTTGGGAAGCCTTGGTTGCCTCACTGAGAAATAAGAATGGTAACACTTATTTAGAGAAAAGAATGTTTTCCTTTCTTCTCCATCATCCACATTAATTCTGAAAAGGCCCTACTTAGGTCATGTGCCTACCTTTGAACTAAGCCATGGACCTAGAAGGATGTGCTATTCTGGCAGTTGAACCTGAGTTACCAGATCACCCCTGTGTCTGGAAAGGGGGTTGGGGTGGAAAGAGTATCAAATTGGTTCATTAGAGCACTCTCTGTGCCTTGGCATGGATACATGGAAATAGGAGTCCCAATGGATGCCAAAGAAATGCTTTTTTCTCATTGCCACTTTCTCTGATTACATAGGTGATTAGGGAGGAAGGAGTCTCAAGGAGTGCACCACCTGATAACAGATGGGCCAGCTCCCTTTGGCCTGACAGCTGGCCTTTGGTGTTCCAGGTCTGCCCTCAGGAATCCTCCAACTGTTTTTCCTCAACCTCTAACCCCACCCCACTTCCATGAAACCTCTGTCTGTGAGCTGTTCTCATCAGCCTGACAGTGAAAGTGCTGACCAAATGAGATTTAATTGTCTCCCAAGAACATTTGCACTGGAGGCTTTTTTCAAAGATAAGCTTTTAAGAGCCAAAGACTAAAGAATTACCATGAAACAATGGACAGAAGGTCTCTATTTGTGGGTCAGGCAGCCTTGCCCTGCAAATCCTCAAGTAATACAGTGTGTGTAGCCACCTAGTCTGCTTCAGGCTACTGTCTCCAGCCCTGTGTTTTGAAGGATCAGTTTGGACATAGCTGAAAGCTAAGCATGGAGCACCATCTCAGGCCAGTCCAATGATCCCGTCCACAAATGTTTCTTGAATTCCAAACATGTGCTAGATTCGAGCAAGTTATGAGGATACATCAGTGAATGAAGCAAAGTCCCTGCCCTACTGGACTATTCATTTTAGGAGAGAGAGTGACAGTAATTAAGCAAGAAAATGTATATGTGAGAAGAAAAGTAAAATAGAGTAACAGGTGGGCTATGTATGGGGGAAGGGAAGAGCCTCACTAGAAAAAGACCTGATTGAAGAGAGAGAGTGAGCCTTCTCTAAGGGAGTTTCAGGCAGAAAGAACACAAAGTGCATGGTCCTAAAATGGGTCATGCTTGGCGTGAGAGAGGAACAGCAGGTGGGGGTGAGAGAGTCAGATTGGAGGCCACTGTGAGATGTTGGTGTGTCCTCTGAGGGAGATAGGAAAGCGTTGGAGAGGTGATGTGCCATTTCACCCTGATACCAAGACCTGAGTTGGGTAACTTTGACTTTGTGTCATTAGATAGAGTTGGATGGGAGTCACATAGCTTCATACTCGCTAAGTAGAAACCTTGATCCATGGTAGTGAAAGAGATGAGCAAAGAGAAAATGATGGGGCCTATAGAAAACAGGCGTGTAAAATCATTTACTCCCAGCGTAGTCCCTGGATTCTGGGTTAACCTGTGTTGTGCGTCTGAGCACTTCCTGCAGCGTGTGTATTCTTTCCTTCCCCTTTTCTCTCAGAAGTGCTATTCTGTACAACATTTGAAGTAGGCTTTCCAGATTTAGAAGCAAAAAAAGGACACCCAGTTAAACTCAAATTTTAGATAAATAATAAATTTTAAGTATAAGTATGTCCCAAATGGTAGGTACCATTTTATATTTTATCTGGTAATCCTACTGAGCAGAACAGAAAGTTGTAATATTTCCTGTCTGAACCTCAATTACTGCTCCTCTAGAATGGAAAAATGGATCTTTAAGATTTACAGTCATCTACTTACTCAGAGTTATCTATGCCTAGAAATGTGCTTCTCAGAGATCCTGCAGAAATCCACGTTGTGCATGTGATCCCAGATGGGGGTCAAAAAGACCTAAACATCACTTCTTCCTAAGGCAGCAGGGGTCTACTTTTTGATTGCTGACCACTGGCCCTTCTGTCTGCAAGCCCTGACAGGCAGAGAATGTCCAGTTTTCCCATTCGCTTGGCCAATGGCCTAGGTGACTGCATTCTGTTTTGCAATATAGGACAGACTTTCTTGACCCAGCATACTATCTAGTCCCCTCTCTGCAGCTCTCGCCTCTCTGGCACTCGGTCTGTGAACCCTAGCTGCCTTGGTCTCTCCAGATGTGTAGCTCCATCTCCTTCACTCAGGCTCCTCCTGGGCATCCCCTCCCATGTCCCAGCCTGGAATGACCCCAGGCAGAAAGCTGGGGTAGTTTTAGGGCTCACAGGCCTTCCATGCCTGATGTCCAGTGTCTTGAAAACTGTCGTTTCATATACGTATCTTCCTTTTCTGCTGTTGTCGGTTTAGGCGGGAGCATAAATCTAGTTTTTTTTTTTATTCCATGGTGGCCAGAGATGTACAAGAGACAGTATTTCAAGGATTTTTCATTCTAGGGTTCTAGCTGGGCCCTCCCAAAACAGCTAAGTTAAGACACACCTCTTGGAGGGAATCAAGAATTTATCTTGTAGACTAAGTAGGCCTGGATTGGAGAAGGATTGTTACCTGAGAGACTCCTGAAAGAACCAGGGTCCAGTTGTTCTGGGATTTAAATTATGTCCCTAGCTTAGAGCAGTCCAAAGCAAGTATAAACCCCCCAAATGCAGAGGTCAAGTTAAAAGAGTCTGCTTTCTTTCACTATTTGATTTTGAACATGGAAAGATTATGCATCCCCCTGAATAAACGCAATCTGCAGTTTTGTGTACAGTGATAAATTATAGCCAGAGGAATCTTTTGTAGCAAGAAACTCATATAATGCAGCCACCCAGGAAATAGACGTCACAGCCCTGATTAAGTAGATATTTGGCCTGATCTGCTAGCTCATCAGACTTGGTGACATTATTGCTCCTCATGTATTTTTAAATAACTGAACATGATGCTTTGCTTATTTGGAACACTCAACAGGGCCTGGGCTCCCTATTTGGAATGATCTGAGATGAATTGAAATGAAGAGGCAGGTAGCCTCCATAGTGGAAATTAATTATTCACTACATGTCAAGATGTTGAAAATGATTTGTTACAAGTTTAGACAAACTTTTTATCACTAAAGTTCATCCTCATTATTCAAACACCAGACCAGCCATCCATAATGGATTCAAGAAGAAAGGCTTGTCAGGTGAAGAAAACCAACTACTGAGAAAGCAATGAGCAGTGTGTTCCTGGTTGCTTTATGCTCATCTCATTGTCAGAGAGACTCGGAATCCTATATAATAAAAGCCTAATATGCAAATTGTCCCCTAGGCTGGGAGTTCGACCAGGGGGTGGGGCGGGCCTGCCAATTGCCTGCAGCACCACCCCCCCTTCCCCCCACCCGCCAGCCCAGCCAGATCGGCCCAGATCCGGGCAGGCCAGCCGGACCCCACCCGTGCACAAATTTGTGTACCAGGCCTCTAGTTGAGATATAAAATCTCTCAGATAAGTTTCTTCTCCACTGTAAATCCTTTCAGCTTCAGAGTGATAGTAGCGGTGCCCTCCTTTACCCGTACACAGCACAGCCGTGGGTGGAGTAACCATCGGAATACCATTGCCACCCGCTGTCCAACACTGGCTCAGAAGCTGATCTGCTGGTGCTCCACTGCTCAGACACCTGTGCCTGGGTTTCCCTGGTTCTGAGTGTTTAAAGTCTGCTTCCCTAGTGCTTACGTGTCTTGTTGAGCCCCTGAGAAAAGTTATGAGATGACCCAGTTACATGTAAATAACATATTGTTCTTGTCTCTACACAACATGTGGCCATCACCTTGGCATCTTTGGGGTATTGAGTGACACAGGCAAATGTGCGTCCTGCCTTTAAGAATTATTTCCCAGCTGCTGTGGTTGAGCATTGACCTATGAACCAGGAGGTCACTGTTCAATTCCCAGTCAGGCATATGCTCAGGTTGTGGGCTCAATCCCCAGTGGGGGCATGTGCAGGAGGCAGCTGATCAATGATTCTCTCTCATCATTGATCTATCTATCTATCTCTCTCTCTCCCTCCCTCCCTCCCTCTTCCATATATATATATGGATAATACGAATTTCATATATATATGAATTATGAAGACAGGCATTTTTAATTGCCAGGATCAAAGGTAATGAATCCATGTATATTCTATCAAAATGTACATAGTGAGAGGGATTAATGTGCCACATATGGACATGAGAAGGAATAAGATACAAGGTTGGGTTAGAAATGAGACATGCAGGGTGATTAAGAAGCACCACTTGCTCCCTGGGCATGCTGTCTTCAAAATGATCTTTTTTAGTAAACTTACCACAGCCACAACTTTACCTTAAGAGTTAATTTCCCTTATTGCCTACACACAGAAGGTCCTGAGCGGCTGTGTCTTTGGTAGGAAACCGTGTTTCTAAGCAGGTCTTTCCTTTTGGTTGTTCAGTGACAGTGTCTCATGCCTGTACCATGCGGTGGCATCACCTCGCAATAAGCGTCAAGAAACAGGAAAACTGTCAGACACTTTGCAAATGTCTGGTCTGTCTTTCCTATCTTTTGGTTGTTTTCTGTAGTAATTAGCTCCATAAAGACATTTTAGAGCTCAATTACCCCCTACGAAAGAATTTGTCACAGTTGTCTGTCAAGAAATCTCATATTACTGTGAATGTAATAGCAAATTTAGGTTTCTCGTGTGTCAATTACATCTGTTGTTGCCATTCTCCAGGCTCTGTAGTGAACAGTTTCTAAGTTATGGGGAGTAGTTACTTAGGCATAGAGATTATAAATGACCACTGAAATGAAATAGACCCATTTCCCTTTTAGACACGGTTATGAATCAGTAGTTTCTGGTGAAGGGATGCAGCTTTTCCATTTAGTCACCCTTTGGCCTGAGACAGGGAAGACCACGGATTGTTCTGGGCACTGACTTGCTGGTGACCTCATCCAAGTGCCAGAGGTATGTTCTCGAGCTGGATCTGGGCTTTGATGCCATTCCTCCCAGGCGAGCAAGCCGACAGCGGAAACCCCGGCTCTCCTTATGGCCCTGGGAGAGGCAGCAGGTGGTGGTGTGAGTTTCCATCAAATAACTTGGTTGTCACCAGTAGGATCACATTGCAGCCACCCTAATGTCTGTGCTTGTTGGCAGAGGCCTCCCTGCCCTCTGGGGAAAGGAGAGGAAAGGCCCGTGGCTTCCCTTCAGGGCCGAGGGTTTGTCAGCAGGGCTCAGGAGGATGGGGCCGGGCCTTCTCCTGCACTACTGGGCATGCACGGGTTTGGTTAGAACTCTGACGCTGAGCGGTGTGGCT
>NW_005371823.1:1025781-1033885 GCF_000412655.1 Myotis brandtii | reverse complement strand
CTTTACCTTAAGAGTTAATTTCCCTTATTGCCTACACACAGAAGGTCCTGAGCGGCTGTGTCTTTGGTAGGAAACCGTGTTTCTAAGCAGGTCTTTCCTTTTGGTTGTTCAGTGACAGTGTCTCATGCCTGTACCATGCGGTGGCATCACCTCGCAATAAGCGTCAAGAAACAGGAAAACTGTCAGACACTTTGCAAATGTCTGGTCTGTCTTTCCTATCTTTTGGTTGTTTTCTGTAGTAATTAGCTCCATAAAGACATTTTAGAGCTCAATTACCCCCTACAAAAGAATTTGTCACAGTTGTCTGTCAAGAAATCTCATATTACTGTGAATGTAATAGCAAATTTAGGTTTCTCGTGTGTCAATTACATCTGTTGTTGCCATTCTCCAGGCTCTGTAGTGAACAGTTTCTAAGTTATGGGGAGTAGTTACTTAGGCATAGAGATTATAAATGACCACTGAAATGAAATAGACCCATTTCCCTTTTAGACACGGTTATGAATCAGTAGTTTCTGGTGAAGGGATGCAGCTTTTCCATTTAGTCACCCTTTGGCCTGAGACAGGGAAGGCCACGGGTTGTTCTGGGCACTGACTTGCTGGTGACCTCATCCAAGTGCCAGAGGTATGTTCTCGAGCTGGATCTGGGCTTTGATGCCATTCCTCCCAGGCAAGCAAGCCGACAGCGGAAACCCCGGCTCTCCTTATGGCCCTGGGAGAGGCAGCAGGTGGTGGTGTGTGAGTTTCCATCAAATAACTTGGTTGTCACCAGTAGGATCACATTGCAGCCACCCTAATGTCTGTGCTTGTTGGCAGAGGCCTCCCTGCCCTCTGGGGAAAGGAGAGGAAAGGCCCGTGGCTTCCCTTCAGGGCCGAGGGTTTGTCAGCAGGGCTCAGGAGGATGGGGCCGGGCCTTCTCCTGCACTACTGGGCATGCACGGGTTTGGTTAGAACTCTGACGCTGAGCGGTGTGGCTAAATCGAACTCCTCCACAGTTGCATCTTCAGAACTGTCCTCCAGTTTGCAGGTTTCACACCCTCCCACTTCGGCAGCTTCCAGTTTGCAAACAGATTTGCTTGTTAAGTGGAGAAAACCAAGTTTGTAGGCATCTGTGTCAGGGAAAGGGGAGGAAAGCCAGTCTCCCTGGAGGGAGGCAGCTGGGGTTGAGTCTTGATCAAGACAAAAAGATTATGTTCATGAAAATAAGATTCCCTAGGCCAGTTTCTCCATCTTTGTATTGCTGTGCCCTTGTTGAGGATAGGAATGGTCTGCCCATCTCTGAGCCTCAGAGGCCAGTGTACCATGTTGATAACTATGAATTTTAATTCAGAGACTATCTTTTAATAGATAAAATGACTGTCTTCTTTTGAAGAAAAAAAATGGAGTGTTTGGGTAACATTTCATGCTGCTGGTGGGGAAATAGGGGTGGTTATGCCCTGTAAGAAAAAGGTGATGCATTTCTCAGGAAACTTGGTAAAAACATATTTGTTTTCTCCCAAAACTCATCTCACTAATTCAGATGATTCTCAAAAGATTTATGACTCAGGCAAAAGTTCATCATATTTTAGCAACCTTCTCAAAGGATGAACATTAGGAAGGGATGCTATCTATGGCAGGTATGGTTTCATGAAACCGAAGTAGAGGACTGTTAATTCCTTGGGGAAGAGCCATGCTGTCTGATAGATGGGGCAGTCTTCTTTTAAAAATAATCATTCCAGTGCAGTATCTTGAGTGCTGTAAGAGAGAAGTGTTCCGGTGCTTAAGAGCAGAGAGGGTAGCCGGACAGGGGGTGGCCACTGCAAGCCAGGAGGGAGGGAGGCTTCAGGGAGGAATTGGCATGTGAGCTAGACTTTAAAGGAGAAGTAGGAATAGAACAGGTGGAGAATATGGGAAGCGCTTATTGCAGGTGGCGAGAAAAGCATAAAGGGAGATAGTAAGACATGAAAGAGCGGGACAAAGTGGATTCTAGCAAGAATTCTTTGTGGGCAGAGGTGGGAGCAAGTGGACAAATATGATCCTGGAAAAATTGGGGAAACTGGTCTTTATCCTATAGAACATAGCCTATAGAACAAACTGGGCTATAATGAAGGTTTCTGAGCAGGAGGTGACATCTGATTTGTATTTTTTAAGACAACTAGCCCTGGCAGCATTATCATTGTGTTGCTGGGAAAGGCCATTGTCGAGAGATGTGAGAGCCTTCACTTCAGACACTGGGAATAGGCGTGAAGACATTCACAAAATATTAAGATGGTGTAGAAAACAGGAGTTGGAAGTTGAGGTGCTTTGAGGAATCAGGGCACTCTGCTAGCATGGTGAGGGCAGAGCCAGAGGTAGTGAGTTAGGGAGTGAATGGAGTAAGGAAGAGGCAGCCATGAGGATAGATGACTCTTCATTTCCAAAAGCTTGAGGGTGCAGGAGAAGGCAGGGAGGCGATTAGCCTCTGGTGGGAGAAAAGGGGTGGTGCACAGCCATCCTACTATGTGTGCTTCATGCCAGGAAAGCTTAAGCTCCTGGTGGGCAGGAGGGGAGGATCCTAAGTAGAAAGAGAGAGAGTAGAGACATAAGAGCAAGGGGAAATTAGCAAGGGAAGGTTTCCAAGGAGACATGGGCACACACTAGGAATCAAGAATTAGGTAAAGGAGAGAAGTCAAGTTTGAAAGAGCCACTGTGGTTCCAGAAACCTGCTTTATCTCTTTTGGTAACAGGGGCACAACAGACTTGACATTCTTCCACTTGCAACAAGCATCTTAGAGGTGTCAGTCCTGCGTCTGCTGGCTGCGGGCTTTCCTGGAAGGGGCTGGGAATCCATTTCAAGTAGGAAAGTTAGTATTGGTTATTGGAGGTAGGCTCGCTGCCACAAAGCAATCAGTCAGATATTGGACTCTCCTGTGTTTAATCACAAACACAGCTTCTCCTCCCTCCCTTTTTAAAAAAATCGATGTGATTTCCTTTGGACTTTCGTTTGAAAAGTCGTAAGGAAATAAAGTATCTTTCTGGTGAAGGGCTCTGTCAAACTTAATGGAAATAGTACCTTTACCTGACAATATGGCCACATAGACTGCTCACACTTTCTGGGCTTTATAATTATTATTTAACTACAAAACTTGGGCATTAGACCTGATTGTTGCTAAGACTCCTTTTAATTCCAGGATTTTGTGGTGTATGGTTCCAAGTTGAATTGGTGCCTATTGACAAGATGTGAAACAGAAGGAAAGTGTGACACAGCGGGTGCTCATCAGGAGGGAGCTGGTGTCACTGGACTGCGTGTTCATACGGTCCCCAGTCGCTTCCCCGGGCATCTGCAGTACAAGGACGTTTTGCCTGCATAAGCAGCGTGTGCTTCGGCTCAGAATATATGCCAAGCACACTTGAGAACGTTCGTATTTTGCAGCTGAAGTACAACACAGCTGGTCTCCTAAATGATTTAACGTCTTCCTCTCCACCAGCAGAATTAAAAACTGAGACTGTTATGGTGCCTCTGAGGGAGCGGAGATGCAACCTATAATTATGAATTTATCAGACAATAGGTGACTTCCCACAGCAGCCCTTAATGTGTTACCCCAATCACACTTTCTCCTTTGGAGAACCCAGCCTCGTTCTCAAGAATTTGAGTTGCCTGGAGGGTGGAATAGGGGAAACAGATGTGTTACTCATCCAACAAGACTGAAAAAGAAAATTTGATTTTCTCCCTACCTGCAGCCAAGCAACCCAGAGACAGAAGAGTCAGAGCATCAGGGGGAAGGTGATCAGATGGCCTAGGGCTCTCAACACCAGGGCCCTGTGTACATACCCCAGCAAAGCATAATGCACTCTTGTGTGTAATGTTACTTGTGAGGGCATTTAAGTTTGGCTAATATTTTTATAATGGCCTATAAGAGCAAGGCAAATCTGTTGGCTTTCTTGTAGGCCACCCTTTTCAGAGTTAAGGCACCTTCATATATCTTCTTATTTGTTCTTGCAACATCCTGACAAGGTAGAGTTTATCATCCTCATTTTGCACAAGAGAAAGTTAAAGTACAAAATAGTCAGTTTCAGCAAAGCAGGTCAGGGACAGGTGGAGCATGAGAATAAGGTCTCAGACATGCAGCATGTTCTTGTTCCTTTCCTTTAGAAAGA
Organism: Myotis brandtii; assembly: GCF_000412655.1. Lineage (NCBI taxonomy): Eukaryota > Metazoa > Chordata > Mammalia > Chiroptera > Vespertilionidae > Myotis > Myotis brandtii. Next base: position 1,029,772 of record NW_005371823.1, on the reverse strand, counting down.
AAAAGAAATGAAATTTTAAAAATCGAACCAGTGTTTGAGTTGTTTGCCTAGTTCTTTGCCTACTGTATCAGAAAGGGATGTTTGCTTCTGATAGGGCCCAGGATGAAATATGCCCAGATAGAAACAATAAAAAAGCAAAAATATCCTGGCTCAGCACCCACCGTTGGTAAATGGAATCCCAGCAGGCCCATTGCCTGTATGTGGCAGATGGCAAGCTGCCTTTCTAAGAGTGGTTGAAAGCACCTGTGTTGTGCTAGACACTGAGGATTCACAGGGAAAGACAGACACTACCCCTGCTCTCACAGAGATCAGACTAGTGGGAAACAGAAGCAAGTAAACAGATGATTCAAATTATATGAAAAATGCTATAATGGCAGCAGTACAGGTGTCATGGGAACAAAAAAGAGGTGCTGCTAACCATTTATTGGGAGTGGTGCTTAGGGAGAATTGCCTTGAAAAGATGACTGAGTGAGACCCGAATAGGTTAGCCAGGTCAAAAAGGGGAAAGTGTTTGGGGAGGTTGAGAAGAGGGCTTCACTTGTTTATTCTATCCAGAACACAGGTCTGGAGATAAGAAAAAGCCTAGTGAATTGGAGGAGACACCTAGGTCTGAATTTTAGAGTTGAGAGTGGTGCTGATGAGACTAGAGAAAGAAGCAGAGAGCAGATGTTATAAGACTTTGCAGGCTGTGTCAGGTATGTGGAAGGGCCTTGGGTATGGGAGTTTATCTAACCAGGGCTGCTTTTAGTTAGTCACTCTGGGGCTGATAGGTTGGAAGGAGATGAGGCTAAAGGCAAGTTGGAGTTTGTTCACACTCCCCATTGAAAGTCTATCTAACCAGGGCTGCTTTTAGTTAGTCACTCTGGGGTTAATGATAGGTTGGAAGGAGATAAGGCTAAAGGCAAGTTGGTGTTTGTTCACACTCCACATTGAAAGTTCAGGCCTAGACTAGGAAAATGGCATTGAGAATGAAAGTAATCTGGATGACTTGGGGAAGATGTGATTGGGCTTGGTGATAACTGGATGTGGAGGAAAAAGGCAAAGGAGGAAGGCTTCAAGAATGATGCCAGGGCTTCTGATTCTGAAACCCAGATAAAGGGTGAGGTAAGGAACAATGGAGGAGGAGGTGGTGGCTTTGAGGGATAATAGGAGACAATATGCTAAATTTTAGACACCTTTAACTTTAAATTATCTGTGAGAAATTCAAGAAGAGATGCCCAGAAGGCCATGGACATATGGCCCAGAGGACTGTTGTGAGAGATCTAGGCTAGAGATAAACATCTGAGTCTTCCACAGAGGAATCAAAGCCTTTTGAAGGGCCCTAGCCAGATAGCTCAGTTGGTTAGAGTGTTGTCCCCAGATACCAAGGTTGTGGGTTCAATCCTGGTCAGAGCACATACAACAATCAACAAATGAATGTATAGGTAAGTGGAGCAACAAATCAATGTCTTGGTCTCTCTATTTCTCTGTCTCTTAAACTCAATAAATAAAAATTAGTGGTTGCCAGGGGCTGGTATAAAGGGGACTGACTGCTAATGGGCCTGGCATTTCTTTTCGAGGTGATGAAAATGTTTTAAAACTAGATGGTAGTGAAAATTGCACACTTTTTGTGAACTCACTGAAGCCAATGAATTGTACATGTTAAAAGGATGACTTTTATGGAATGTGAATTATATGTCAAGAAAGTTGTCCTATAAAAAAGGAGCTTCAGTAAATCAAGCACTTTAATCAACGGGAGGGGAAGGGTTAATACCTGGTACAGGGAGGGGCACAAGGATATGTAAATTGGTGTCCACTTTCACCTACTTTTTCAATCCTTTAGTAATCTGGCTGGGCCCATTACATCTCTCAGAATTGCTAGTGTCTAGAAGTTTATGCTTACAATTCAATAAATTAAATTAAAAACAACAGACCAACATGAGAAGGATATCTCATTTCAAAACCACAAGACTGTGAAAAGTGTTTTCCTTGGTACAATAAGCACAAAATAGTCACAATATAAAAGGACTCATAAGTATCCGAGACTTTGAATTACCATCATTTTTTACATCACCCCTGAGTGAACAGTGTTATCTTTATTTTTTATTTAACCATGGAATAAACAGAGCCTATTCTTGAAAAAATGGCAATTTAAAGTCTTTTGACTTAAAGTCAAGAGTGTTTTCTCTGATATTGCTTTTGTGGCTTGACCTCAGCCCTCAATCTCCCAGGGACCCACACTGAGCTGCTGTCTCCATGTTGCTTCAAGTCTCTAGAGCTCCCCAGGGAGTTAAAATGGATAAAATAAAATGGAAGCAACCCAAGGAGAATCGAGCCCAGCCTTTAATGAGAACAGCCACATGGCCTCAGATTTGGAAGAGCCAGGCTCATGCATTCATCTCAGTAATTAGCCAAGTTCAAGCTTCTGGCCCTTATGTTTGTAATGGTCAGTTCTTAGCAGTGCTATTTTGGGGGCCAGCTTTTCATGTATGTATATGCCTGAGTTAAACTGGGAATGCAGAGGCTCAGCAGTGAATAACAGTGCCAGGTTCCCACATGGGATTAAGTCAGGGAGCCAGAGTTGAAACCGAGGGCTTCAGCCCTCCTGTGCACCTCACCGTCTTTTCTTGCTGTGGCATCAGCTACATCGTGGGTCCGGCCTCAGTGTGAGAGATGGGGAGCATGTGAGTGAGGACTTACGAATTGGACTTATTGAAGGACATATGGGAGCCTTCTCTGACCCTGGATTTCTGAGCCTTAGGACTGGTCCAAGCCATGTCCTGAAATGAGCACCTTAGGAGTCTCTGTGAGATTCTGATGAAATGTGGCATGACCTTTGACATTTAGGTAAACTTCTCAGGTTGGCCCCTGGGGACAATCACGAGAGTCCAGCTTGTTTCTTTTGGGGATGCCTTTGAAGACTAACACGGCACCTGCTGCAGTGTCAGGTGGCACCTCCAGGAGACAAGATCCAGGACACAGTCATTTTCAAGTGCTTGGTAGGAGCCAGGCTGTCACGTTGGAGCAATGGCTCAGGCTTCCCCTTGGCTTATTGATAATAAGAAGCTCTGAAGAAGCACAAGAATGAGATTTTTACATGCATGTTTAATTCTCTAAGGATCCAGCAATAAGATCTCCTTAGCAGGACCAGAGTAGCACAGGGCAGGTAGAAATTCAATAAGCAGATCTTTAGTGGTGGTTCCTGGCCAACCAGGCCAGGAGTTCTTAGGGGACTTTAACTCATAAATGGTCAAATGTTTACTTTAAAAGTGGTTATTAGGGATGTGGAATGAGTTTCTCAAGTGAAATGATGGTATAAATGGGAGTTTTAGATTAAAATAAAAACAACTGAGCAGAGTGGAAATTAGATAAATGATGAAAAGGGGGACATCTAGGGAGCATAACAACCAGGCAGTCTCTTGAAAGGCAGGAAGAAAGGAGGTGATTGGGAAGAGGTCTTGCTTAGTCTAGCCCAGGGGTGGGCAAACTTTTTGACTCGAGGGCCACAATGGGTTCTTAAACTGGACCGGAGGGCCGGAACAAAAGCATGGATGGAGTGTTTGTGTGAACTAATATAAATTCAAAGTAAACATCATTACATAAAAGGGTACGGTCTTTTTTTTTTTTTAGTTTTATTCGTTTCAAACGAGCAGGATCCGGCCCGCGGGCCGTAGTTTGCCCACGGCTGGTCTAGCCACTTCTCCAACCATAAAGAATGTTGTACACCTGGGGCTATATCATTCCTGATGTTGGAATTCTCAAACCTAAAGAACTAAATGCTCACTTTCTATTATGTTCATGTAAGACTGGTTAGGCTCTAAACATGCTAACCAAAATAGATGGGAGTTTGTCAGTCAGAGTGTCAATTTGCTCATTTTTAATTTAGAAAGATATCTTTCTGATGATGGGAAATCCTACTCTTTGTATAAGCTTCATCTGTTAATTAGAATTTGATAGTAACCCAATTATCAGATGTATTTAGATTCCACATATGAGTGAGATCATGCGACAC
>NW_005371823.1:1015514-1025691 GCF_000412655.1 Myotis brandtii | reverse complement strand
TTTTTTACTGCTGCATAGTATTCCATGGTGTAAATGTACCACGGCTTTTATAACCACTCATCTACTGATGGGCACTTGGCTGTTTCCAGATCTTAGCTATTGTAAATTGTGCTGCTATGAACATAGGGATGCATATATTCTTTCTAACTGGTGTTTTGGGTTTCTTAGGATGTATACCTAGAAGTGGGATCACTGGATCAAATGGTAGTTCCATATTTAATTTTTTGAGGACACCCCATATTGTTTTCTATGGTGGCTGCACCAGTCTTCATTCCCACCAGCAATGTATTAGGGTTCCTTTTCCTTCATATCCTTGCCAGCACTTGTCATTTATTGATTTGTTGATGGTAGCCATTCTGACAGGTGTGAGGGATAGAAGAAAACATAGGCAGGAAAATCTCAGTCATCTCTGGTAGCAATATGTTTGCCAATACATCTCCTAGGGCAAGGGAAACTAAGGAGAAAATAAACAAATGGGACTACATCAAAATAAAAAGCTCTGCACAGCAAAAGAAACCATCAACAAAATGAAAAGGGAACCTACTGTATGGGAGAACATATTAGCCAATGATACATCTGATAAGGGTCAATATCCAAAATATATAAGGAAACAAATATCCAATTAAAAAATGGGCAAAGGACCTAAATAGACACTTCTTCAAAGTAAACATACAGATGGCCAAGAGACATGAAAAAATGCTCAAAGTCACTAATAATCAGAGAGATTCAAATTAAAACGACAGTGAGGTATCATTTTAACTATTTTAAAGTGTACAATTTAGTGACATAAGTACTTTCACAATATTGTGTAATGGTTAGCACTATCAATTTCCAAAACTTTCTATGCCCCCAACCATTAGAGACTCTAACCATTATGCAATAACTCCCCATCCCCTGCCCCCATGTCTTGATAACTTCTAATCTTCTTTCTGTGTCTATGAATCTGCCTACTCTAGGTAGCTCATGTAAGTACAATCAGGCAACATTTGTCCTTTTGTGTCTGATTTATTTTTTTCAAGTTTCATCATGTGGTAGCATGTATCAGAATTTCATTTCTTTTTATAACTGAATACTATTCCATTGTATGTATAAAACACATTATATGTTTATGCAGTAATCTGTTGATAGATGCTTGGGTTGTTTCTCTCTTTTGGCTGTTGTGAATAATGCTGCAGTGAACATTGGCCTACGCATATCTGTTTAACTCTCTCTTTTCAGTTCTCTTGCATATGTACCTAGAAGTGGGATTTCTGGGACATATGATAATCCTATGTTTAACTTTTTGAGTAACCACCAAAACGTTTTCCACAGTGGCTGAACTACACTCCCACTGACAGTGTATGAGAGTTCTAATTTGCTCACATCCTGGACAACACTTCTTTTCCTTTTCTGTTGCAGTTTTCTTTTACTATTATAGCCATCCTACTGGATGTGAATAGTTTCATTGTGGTTGTGTGCCCACTAGTTTGGGATATGCAAAGATGTTTTCTAGTGAGTAATACCAAGCTTTGAAGACATTTTTGTTCATGAGGCTTCTTAAGATAAGTGTTCCTGTTTTTGCCATAGAAAATGATGCTTGATTGTAGACTGTGTGTCTAAGTTAAGGATTGTAATTGGAGCATTCTTTCAAATTTTTTAGAGAATCATTTGTTTTGAAATCCCTTCTAAAGCATTCAGGATCAATTTGCTAAAACTGAAGCTCCTGGCTGTTGCAATATGTCAAGCTATACAAGCACCACTTTCCTTGCCCTGGTTCAGACCCTCCTTGTCTCTGGGTTGGAGATCCTATTTGTGGTCCCCTCTCCTTTTACTTGTATGAGCACAAGCATCAGAATCAGACCCTGCTCTGAGTCCTAGCTCTGCCACTACTGCTGTGATAAGTTGGACAAGTCATTTAATCTCACTAAACTCTGTGTCCTTGCCTACAGAATGGGAAAACCATGGTGTCTACTTGATTGCCCTGTTATGAGGACACTGCATGATGAGCTCTTGGTACTTTGCTTGGCACATAAGTATGTCAGTGATTGTTAATTTGGGGCCTGTTAGGCGGCCTGCACTTACCTTTCTAAAATCATGACAATAGAACTCCTTTGCTTGAACTACTTGGTATTTCTGTTTTCTCCAAACAAAGTTCAAACTGCTTAGCAGTTCATAAAAGGCCCTTTGAGAGCCTGGGTTGCGAGCCTTTTCTGCTGCCTCACTCCTTCGCCTCAGCCCTCTGAGCCACTGGCTGCTATAGACCAGCACATTCATGTGACCAGAGCCCAGTGCCTGCTCTTCCCTCAGCCTGACTGAACTGCATTTAAATAATGTATCTTGATTCTCAAGCCTATCGAAAGACTTCTCTGTAATGCCCCACCTCGAATGCTGGGTGGGTCATGGCTCACTTATCTCTGTTACAGTGATTGTTCAGGGGTGCTTTTGCTTTGGACAGCCTTCTCTGATTGATCTCATTTATCATCCCTATTTATATCATGCATATTGTAGGGGTTGGATCAAGATATGAATATGGTAATTACTTTACCAAGTCATTTACAGAAACCAGCCTTTCTCCCTCCTCATGTTCTCTAGCTTGATTGCTCAGACTTGTAAGTAGGGTTTCTGTGTCTTTAAACTTACCTGTATTTTCATGTGGTCATATAATCAGCAGGACAGATGCCTTAAAGGTGAACCATAGACAAATATTATTTGCTGCTGTTACTCTTGACCTTGTTTTATTTATTCAACGACTTTATCGAACACCCAGTTTGTGTAAATCACTTAATAGTTTCCCTAAGGAGACAGAATTGTATAAGATGTTCCTGTTAATGAGCCTTCTCAAGATAAATCTTCTTGCTCACATCATGACTCTGAGGAATGTAAAATCTAGGAGAAATTGTAGTCCCTTCAATTTTTGTTGAGAGGTACTTGGAAATTCTGACTCCTCATGGCATTATTGTATTTCCAAAATAGTTCATCCTTCTTGGTGGGCAGATGGGGCCACTTGTAGTCTTGACTCGGCTCTTCATTTTCTGGTGAAATCTGAAACTAGAAAGACAAGAAAAATCCTGCTGTTTGCAAGTCAAGAGGGAGCTCACAATAGGTAGCAATTCAGAAATAAACACTCAAAAAAATCATTCTGTTTTGTCTACAATCTCCAATGAGTTCTCTAATGCTGACTGTGTAGTCTGAAGTTCTTCTAGTAGGTTGAGACTCATAATTTTGTCACTTTTTAATATTTAAAAAAATGTGTGAATTTTTGTCTACAATCTCCAATGAGTTCTCTAATGCTGAGTGTGTAGTCTGAAGTTCTTCTAATAGGTTGAGACTCATAATTTTGTCACTTTTTAATATTTAAAAAAATGTGTGAATATGTTCCTTCATTTTTTACAACCTCCTTCCTGACTCTTTGGTCTTATAATAAAAGCTACAAATTCAGTAGCATTTTTCTGAAAAGGCATTAATAAAAGGGGGGGAAAGTTCTAACAAAAAAGAAGCTAAGCATTCTCTTCAAAGCTAGCATAAAACTTAGTTCTGCACTTCTTGATATTTAGGGCAAAAGAGAATAATAAAGTCAATGTCGAGAACTGAATTAGCACTTGGAAATACTATGATTTCAAAACTTTGAAATTGCTTAGTTGAAAGTTTTCTTTGTTTTTACGAAAATGTGGCGATTGTGGGCATCTACTGCTGTCCTTGATGGGCTTCAGCTTTGCTTTTAGATTTTAGATGAGGTTGGATCCAGCCTTGGAAGTGAGGATAGGCCTTTGTTCCTCAGTTTGAAAGATAGTAGGCTACAGGCACTCATTATTCCATGTTTTTTTTTTTTATCTAGCTACTATGATTTCAAAACTTTGAAATTGCTTAGTTGAAAATTTTCTTTGTTTTTATGAAAATGTGGCGATTGTGGGCATCTACTGCCATCCTTGATGGGCTTCAGCTTTGCTTTTAGATTTGAGATGAGGTTTAATCCAGCCTTGGAAGTGAGGATGGGCCTTTGTTCCTCAGTTTGAAAGATAGTAGGCTACAGGCACTCATTATTCCATGTTTTTTTTATCTAGTTATTAAAAATTGTTGCCCCTGGAAGTGGCCAGGTCCCTTGAAACATATGCTGTGCAGATGTTTCTTTCCTGCAGCGACTGTGTCAAGCAGCAAGGATGGACCGGCTTCCAACAGTTTATTAAATGCTTTTACATACCTCTAATTGTACTCAACCCTTTCAATAACCCACTAATGCAAGCATGTCAAACTCGCGGCCCGCATGCCTCATTTATTTGACTCGTGTTAGCCTTTGAGTTTGACATGGTTGCTCTAATGTTTTATTATCACCCACATTTCACAAGGATAAAACAGACTCATAGTGGTGAAGTAAGAGCGACTGTGTCAAGCAGCAAGGATGGACCGGCTTCCAACAGTTTATTAAATGCTTTTACATACCTCTAATTGTACTCAACCCTTTCAATAACCCACTAATGCAAGCATGTCAAACTCGCGGCCCGCATGCCTCATTCATTTGACTCGTGTTAGCCTTTGAGTTTGACATGCTTGCTCTAATGTTTTATTATCACCCACATTTAACAAGGATAAAATAGACTCATAGTGGTGAAGTAAATCAACAGCTGATTGAAGGCAGAACTATGGTTGGAAAGCAGGTCCTGGGATTTTCAAGGCTAATTTTTTTTCCATTCCACCATGCTGAACAATTATTTGCTGGGTTCTGTAGTTACTGGCTAGATAGTGCTTCTGATGGATGGATGCAAGGTCTGGAGAAGAATGTGCAGCAAAGCACAGAATGAGTGTGCAAGTATATGAATATGCAAGTCAGTGGGTGTTCATTATAAAAATACAGTAGAGTCAAAAATCTAATGTTCTATTCTTTCTTGAATTTAGCCCCTGTCTCATTTTACAGAGCTGATATCATAAGATATCTTCAATTAAGAATCAAACAGTAGGGAGTGTGCAGGAGGCAGCTGATCGATGTTTCTCTCTCATCGATGTTTCTAACTCTCTATCCCTCTCCCTTCCTCTCTGTAAAAAATCAATAAAATATATTTTAAAAAAATACAGTAGAGTCAAAATCTAATGTTCTATTCTTTCTTGAATTTAGCCCCTGTCTCATTTTACAGAGCTGATGTCATAAGATATCTTCAATTAAGAATCAAAAAGGATTTAAAATATGATTATTGGCAATTAGTAATAGAGAACTCTGCTCATAGCTACAATTGGTGTGTTTATGAGTGTTCTCTTCAGTTGATATTTAACATTAGTATTTTTGAAAAATATATTCTGGGATGATGACAAAAACCCCTGAATTTTATTTTCTGAAACTGGGTATTGTATGCTAGTGCATCACTAAAAGTTTACTCATGGCTCTCTCTAAAATGAATATTTATGCATCTGCAAGGCACCCCTCAGTTCTCTAAGCAGGACCAGTCATGGTCAAAGCCATCACAGTGAAAGCCAGAAGGGGAAAGGGAGGGGGCCTAGATTCACTAACATAAAACTGGAGTCTGATGTTAAGTAAGAGTCATAGCTGCATAGCCCTTCACCTGTGCCTGCCAGGAAGTCTTATTCTGGATAGGACCTCTCATTCAAAGAAAAGAGAAAAGGGCAGGTCTCCAGTAGACTGGAAATGCTGCCTTAATGAAGCCTTTTGAAATCCACTCTTCCAGTCAAAGAGACCTCACCTTTTCTGACTTGTCCATCCCAACCACCAGATATAAGAAGCTGCCACATATTGCCCATTATCTTTGTAGAGTAAGTTCCTGTGGGAAAGGTTCAGGTCTTTGTCCTTGGCTTGCAGTAGTAGAAGGCCACCCTGATATTCCTGAACAATCTGGAATTTTTAGGTAAAATCTGTGGTTTACCATACAGGTAGAACTATGGTACATTTCCTTCTTTCTCTAAATCAGTGGTTCTCAACCTTGGCTGCACATTAGAATCACTTGGGAATCTTTTTAAAATCCTGATTTCTGGGCCTCATCCTCCGGAAATTCTGTTTCTTTGTTATGGGGTGGGGCCACAACATTAGTAACAAAGAAACAGAATTTCCAGAGGATGAGGCCCAGAAATCAGGATTTTAAAAAGATTCCCAGGTGATTCTAATATGCAGCCAAGGTTGAAAACCACTGCTCTATATCTTTCTCCTTCTCTTGTGTTGCATTAGAGTAAATAAGCTTATTGCCTATCAAATGGCACAGTGACAGTTAACATGTGAGCACTCAGTAATTAATAACGGTAAGCACTACCTCAGGTTTAACAAGCTCTGTTCCAAGAAGGGTTTCATTTTCTCTCCCTTAATTTCCTTTATGAGATTTGTCTTTGTGTGTACAGATATTAAGATTTTAATAATCCTTACAGAATTTATTTTGGATAAACAAAATCTCCTATATTGTTGAATTAACAACAAAAACAAAATACCTGTGACCCATGGTTCTGGGTCTTCCTACATCCATTTAAGGCAAAATAAAATGCCCATGTGGAAGCAAAACCTTACCCTAAATTCTTCGGGGTTTTTCATTCCTCTCTTTGAAGAGGAAGATGAGTGGGAACACTTCTCTGGCCCATTCCAATTCTAAGATAATTTAATTCTTTCTTGCTTTCTTGCTTTATTTTCACATAGTCAGACCCAATTAATTCAGACAATTCTTTTCTGTGACTTGTTTTTTAAATGTGATTAATAAATAATGAATTGTAGTTTAGAGGAAACATTTTAATGAAAAAAAAAAAGTGTTGACATTGTTAACATGAATCCATGGGGTGCTATGGTAGGATTTTCATGAAAGTTTTTTTTTATTGAAAGATATAATTTACTTATATAACACTAGTGCACTCGTGGGGGGTGGGGGTCCCTCAGCCCAGCCTGTGCCCTCTCGCAGTCTGGGAGCCCTTGGGGGGTGTTGGACTGCCAGCTTTGGCCTGCTCCCCAGGGGAAGCAGGCCGAAGTCTGCATTCAGACATCCTTAGCGCTGCCGCGGAGGCAGGAGAGGCTCCGCTGCTGCACTCACCAGCCATGAACCTGGCTTCTGGCTGAGCGGCTCTCCCCTGTAGGAGCACACTGACCACCAGGTCCTGCATTGAGCGTCTGCCCCTGATGGTCAGTGTGCATCATAGTGACTGGTCATTCCACTGTTGGGCCAAAACCAGCTCTCTGACATCCCCCAAGGGGTCCTGGATTGTGAGAGGGTGCAGGCCAGGCTGAGGGACCCCACCAGTGCACAATCGGAGCCAGGGAGGATGTGGGAGGTTGGCCAGCTGGAGAGGGACCGCAGGAGGGCTCCAGGGTGTGTCTGGCCCCTCTCACTCAGTCTCGATCAGCTGAACCCCAGAAACAAGCTAACCTACCAGTCAGAGCGTCTGCACCCTGGTGTCATTGCACGTCATAGTGAGTGGTTGAGTGGCCTTAGCATATCATTAGCATATTACACTTTTTTTAAAAAATATATATTTTATTGATTTTTTACAGAGAGGAGGGGAGAGGGATAGAGAGTTAGAAACATCGATGAGAGAGAAACATCGATCAGCTGCCTCCTGCACACTGCCTACTAAGGACGTGCCCGCAACCAAGGTACATGCCCTTGACCGGAATCAAACCTGGGACCCTTCAGGCCGCAGGCCGATGCTCTATCCACTGAGCCAAACCGGTTAGGGCAGCATATTACACTTTGATTGGTTGAACGTCCAACTGGACAACCGGACACTTAGCACATTAGGCTTTTGTTATATAGGATTATATTAGTTTCATGTATAAAACATAATGATTAAATATATGTACATTTTGCAAAGTGGTCACCACAATAAATCTAATTAACATCCATTACCACAGATAACTATAAAATTTTTATTCTTGTGATCAGAAATTTTAAGATCTACATTCTTAGCAACTTTCAAATATCCAATACAATTTTATTAACTGTAGTCACCATTCTGCATCATTACATCCCCATGACATTTATTTTAAAACTGGAAGTTTGTATCCTTTGACCAGCTTCTCCTGTTTTGCCTACCACCCACCCCAACTCCAGCAACCACGATGTTTTCTACATAAGAGTTTGTGTTTTTATTTACTTTACTAAAGGCCCGATGCACAAAGATTTGTGCAAGAATGGGCCTTCCTTCCCTGGCTGCTGGCACCACCTTCGTTCTGGCTGGAGCCGCCTTTCAACGCCATGGCAATGACGTTATTTTTGTTTTTGTTGCCTTTGCTTTTGATGTCAAATCCAAAAAATTATCAGCAAAACCATTCAAGGAACTTATTGCCTATGTTTTCTTCTAGGAATTTTATGGTTTCAGGTCTTGTGTTCAAGTCTTTAATCCATTTTGAGTTAATGATTGTGTAAGATGTGAGATAGTGGTCCAGTTTCATTCTTTTGCATGTGAATGTTCAGTTTTTTCAACATTTATCGAAGAGACTGTCCTTTCCCCATTGTATATTCTTGGCATCTTTGTCATAAATTAATTGGCCAAATATGTATAGGTTTATTTATGGGCTCTCTATTTTGTCCCATTGATATTTGTTTTTGGTATTTTTATGACCACACCATACTATTTTGATTACCATAGCCTTGTAGTGTAGTTTGAAATCAGGGAGCCAGGATGACTCCAGCTTTTTTTTTTCTTTCTCAGAATTGCTTAGGCTATTTGAGGTCTTTTATGGTTCCATGAAAGTTTAAGGGTTATTTGTTCTATTTCTGTGAAAAATATTGTTGGTGTCATGTAGGGATTACATGAACCTGAATATTGCTTTGAGTAGTATGGATATTTTAACAATATTAATTTTTCTTAACGAGTATGAAATATCTTTCCATTTACTTGTGTCATGTTCAATTTCATCAATCAGTATCTTACAGTGTTTAGAGTACAGGTCTTTTACCTCTATAGTGAAATTTATTCCTACATTAAAAGAAATTGTCATGGGAATATAAAGTACAGGATAGAAAATATGGTCAATAATATTGTAACAACTATGCGTGGAATCAGATGCATACTAGACTCACTGAGGTGATCAGTTCACATGTTATATAAATGTCCAATCACTATGCTGTACACTTAAATATAATATAATATTATGTCAACTATAATTGAAAAATAAAAAGTTTTTTAAATTAAAACAATAAAAGTGTCTGAAAAAATGTTTATTTAGACACTTTTGTTAAAGTTTAGGAATGTTATTCTTTTTGATGCAGCTTTAAATAGGATTATTTTCTTAATTTATTTTTTGATAGTTTATTAGTGTATAGAAACACAATTGATTTTGTATATTGACTTTGTATTCTGAAACTTAACTGAAGTTTTTTGTTATAATAATATTTTGGAGTCTTCAGAATTTTTTATATATAAGATAATATCATCTGCAAAGACAGTTTTACTAGTTCCTTTATGACTTATATGTGTTTTCTTTCCTTCTTTTATTCTATTTTTTGCCTAATTATTATGGCTAGGACTTCTAATACCATCTATAATAATAAAAGAATAATATGTTAAGTAGACCAGACATCCTTTCGGATGTCCTTCTGTTCTTCCGTATGAAGCCGGGGCTGCGAGGGAAGCCCGGGTCCTGGGTGCCAGAGGGAAGCTAGTGCTGGCAGCTGGGGGATGGAAGACCTATTCTTGCATGAATTTCATGCATCGGGCCTCTAGTGTTGAACAAAAGTGGTGAGAGTGGGCATCCTTGTCTTGTTCCTGATCATGGAGAAAAAGCTTTCAACTTTTCACCATTGTGTGAGGTTTTCTGTGGGATTGTCATTAGGCTGAGGTACATGAACTCTATACCCACTTTATCGAGTGTTTTTATCACAAATGAATGTTTAATTTTTTCAAGTGCTTTTCCTGCTCTATTGAGATAATCATGTTTTTTATCTTTCATTTTGTTAATGTGGTATATCATATTGATTGAACTGTGGATATTGAACCATCCTTGCATTCCTAGAATAAATCCCACTTGATCATGGTGTATAATCCTTTAATATATTGTTGGATTTGGTTTGCTAATTTTTTTTGAGGATTTTTACATCAATATTCACCATGGATAATTGGCCTATTCGGTGTGTTTTTTTCTTATAGTGTCCTTGTCTAGTTTTGGTATTAGGGTAATGTGGCCTTGTAAAATGAGTTTGAAAGTATTCCCTCATGTTCAATAATTTGGAAGACTTTGAGAAGCAGTGGTATAATTCTTCTTTTAAATATTTGGTAGAATTCA
>NW_005371823.1:972599-1015470 GCF_000412655.1 Myotis brandtii | reverse complement strand
TTGTTATTGATTTCAGAGGGAGCAAGGGAGAGGGAGAGAGAGAGAGAAACATCAGCCGGCTGCCTCCTCCACATCCCCTAATGGGGATTAAGCCTATAACCCAGGCATGTGCCCTGACCAGGAATCAAACCAGTGACCTCCTGGTATATGGGGTGACACTCAACCAACTGAGCCACACAGGCCAGGCTGAAACCTGGGAATTTTAAGAGCAGCACCTCCACAAGAACCTTGTCGTCTAGCCATCAATATGGCCAGTGGTTCTGACATCTTGGGGAAAATAAAACAGTACTTTATATTGAGGGATGGGACACTGCAGGAGTTTGTTTCTCCTTTTCTCACACTGACCCTTTGTGTTCTCTAATACTCCCTTAGGATAGTTGTTGAAACAGATGATGCAGGAGTCCTAGGAGGCTAATCTTTCAATGTGTTTTAAAGTGTTTTTAAGAGTTTTGCCACCACAGACCCCAGAGAAGTTATAATTTCATTTCTGCTCTGTTATTCTGGGCTGATGTGGAAATTTGTGAGGAAGCAAAGAAACTTTTTTTTCTTCAGCCCAATGAGTATCCTATATTAGTGAAGTGTAGAGTCACTGAGGATTGGTATGTAGCTCAAAGAGATTTAATTTTTGTCTTATAAACTACCTTTCTTGCAGCAATGAAGTTATCCTCTTCTGAGAAAAGTTTTAAAATATCAGATAATAATTTGCAAGTATGTAGTGCTGCAGGAGTCCTCTCTTTCATCCTCTTGGCTTCCGGGAGGCTGACCCTGATGATCAGATCTGAGCTTTTAATGGTTCTCTACTTCACTGGTTAAAATGTGCTGTGCCTTGTTTGTTTTCATTGTGCTTTTAATGAAGCTCTTTGAAGAGAAGAAAAACTCCTCAGAACTGTGAATGCTTCCCCAACAGCCCCTTCATCCTCTCTCAAAACACTATTTTAAGGGACATCTTCATACGTTTTGCTTAAATAGATTTATTGAGAACTTCTTGAACATGTATAGAAAAATCATAAAGATCCATTGAGTAATTTAGGAAGCAGCTTAAAGTGACAGCATAGCTCTGGCAGCAGGCTTTTGGAAAGGCAGAGCTCTGTTAAATATTGCATGGCATAAACAAGATTTGGAGATAAGATGCAATCAGAAGAAGAAGGACAGTTGTACATATTAAACTTTTAGCATAAACACAATGGTAAGCACAAAACAAAAATCTAGAACTGTACAGATAGCATTAAAAATATTTTTTAAAAAAGATTTCTTTTCAAAAGTTGGGTCATTATTAGTGTTTCTTTGGCAAAGAAAAATAGCACCAATGGGATAAAGATGTTTCTTTGTTTTTTTTATGATACCTTTAGCCAGAGGTTTTCCAGAGCACATGAGGCCTTCGAGCTGTTTTCCTGGGGTTGGTCTGAAATGAAAGGGGCATGTGTGCAAGTGGATGAGTGAGATTTCCAGCCAACATCAGGGGAAACTAGGGAAGAGGCGTGTATATTGTTTGTTTTGCAAGATGTGATTGCTAGTAAGCTGATCGACCGCTGGCAGCCTCCAAAGAGACTCTGTAGCAGCGGTTCTCAACCTGTGGGTCGCGACCCCTTTGGCGGTCGAACGACCCTTTCACAGGGGTCGCCTAAGACCATCCTGCATATCAGATATTTACATTACGATTCATAACAGTAGCAACATTACAGTTATGAAGTAGCAACGAAAATAATTTTATGGTTGGGTCACAACATGAGGAATTGTATTTAAAGGGCCAGAAGGTTGAGAACCACTGCTCTATAGTAAATTGCTTTCTTATCTCTCTGTTTTTATAAAGCCGCCTTCCCTATCCCTGCCCAGGAAAATGACTAAACTCAGGGATCCAAAAAAGAGTGGGTCCAAGTACAGTGTCCTAAATAAAAATATTGAGAATATTAAGAATAAGTGAGAATGTGGAACTATAAATGGGCACAGCCATGTTAGAAGGTGACTTGGAAGTTTCTATTCAACCCAGTGTTTCTACTTCAGTATATCCAGCAGGAGGTAAGCATAAGAGTGTCCACTGACAACTAGCAGAGGTATTTCCATACCATAGGAAACTAACTATGAAGCAGTTAAAGGGAATGGGCTAGATCTGTCCAAGCTCTTACACAGAAGATCATTGAGTAGGGGGAAAACGTTGGTATATATATGTGTTTTATGAGATACCATATCGTTTCTATTGCTGCATTTATGTGCAGTCACACACAGATATGAGTGTATGTGTCTGTAGGTGTGCCTGGAAGGAGACAAGTCTAATTTTTACCTCTGAAAAGAAAGGGAGGAGACGAGAATGGAGAGAGATCATAGAGGATTTAACTTTTTCTGAAATGCCAAGATGACAAATAAATGTGTGTTCATAATAACTGATTTAATTTAAGCTTAAAACAAAAAGAAGAGCATTGCCCTTTTTGGGACTGGGTAGTTTGTGGGGCTTGGGGATGGGGGTTGCATTATCAAGTGATCTGCTAACATATTTCAGATAACAACTTGACTTATTGGAGATAGGGATTATTTCTACTGCTAAGTCAGTGGGTTACCCTCACTCATGGTGCTTTCTCAGGACTTATTTTGGATTTGGCTACTTTTAAAATACTAATGTATAACAGCTGGCTCTTGTTTAACCTTTAGGTGCCTCACAAATACTACTTATGCACTTCCAAACGAGAATAAGTTCATGTTCTCTCATGGCTGAGTGAGCTTTTTAGAGAAAGCCAAGATGAGTGTCATGAATAGGAACTTGTGAGGATCATAAAAAGCATAGGTGCCAACGTGAAAAGATGATGAGCACAGCAGGAAAAAGCCAAGTGTCTGCTTTAAGTTGAAAGGGAGAGCAGCTTGATATCTAGGGAGCACAAAGGACATTATAGGACTACATAAACATCATTTTGAAAACAGCACATCGACAATTAACCTGCCAGCCTTAATCCTGTAGCTGGATCATTTGTTTGAGAAAAAAATGCTATTCTAACACTTTTCCTTCCCTCTGGGCTGTGAAACTTCTTGTCAGTTCAGATTTCTGCTCCTGAGCTTTGCAACAATGCTGCATTTATGTCAGGTTCTCAGGTGACCGTGGAACTCGTCTTGAGATAGAGTCAGCCATCTTACCCATCAATTTTTAACTATGGGAACCACTTGTATTCCACCAGATGTAAATACATCTAGTCCCAATAATTCCAATTGAATGAATTGGTTTTATCAATGTCTGGCTTATATGAAGTGAGGATAGAAAAATCAATAGACTCCAACTCTTTGGCCTAAATTAATCTAGTCGTATAGTCTGGAAATAATGCCCATCATGTTTGCTGCCTCAAATTAGAGTATTGATCAACCCTTTAACCTGGGCTGTCCATTGCCTGAAACCTATATTGACTTTTTCCTTCATTAGTCTTTGACTCAAGCAAACACACTGGCGGAAGATAAAATGGGCTTCTAAATTATTGCTTTCTGCAGCAGAGACATATATTTTATGTTGGATATAGTCAGGTATGTGCCTTCTGTTAGTGTGTGTGAGTATAAAGCTGCTACCTGGGCTGGATCCAGGTCCCTACACTGCTCAGCTTTCTGTCTCTCCATTCTTTCATAAGAGCATCCTTTTGTGATATTTTTACACTAGAGGCCTGCTGCACGAAAATTTTTGCACTTGGGGAGGGGTTCCCTCAGCCTGACCTGTGCCCTCTCACAATACAGGAGCCCTCAGGGAATGTCCTACTAATGGCTTATGCCTGCTCCCATGGGGAGCAGGCCTCAGCCACAGTCTGGCCTCTCTCTGCGGGAGGCGACCAGGCAGGCCATTAGGGGAAGGTTGCCGCCCCCATCACCCCGCCACTGCTACCGGCTTCCCTCTGAAGGAGGTGACCAGGCAGCCAATCAGGAGACGGTGCCGGCAGTGGTTGAGCATTGACCTAGGTCCCTGCCACCTCCCCCCCCCCATCACCATCCCCTCCCTCTGCCCACTGGCACGCACCTTGTCTGGCCTGGCACTGCCTGCTCTCTGGCCCTGCCCCCCGCCGACTGGTCATTCTGCTGTTCAGTTGATTTGCATATTATGCTTTTATTATATAGGATTAGTATCAGCAGTTAGGCATGTCCCCAAAAACTCTTTATTCCATTATTATACCATTTGTATACCTTTTAGATTTACATAAATCTATTTTGCTCATTCATTATTCCATTTAATAAGTACATACCAAGTACTCAAAACTTGTCAGGTACTCTGTGCTGGACATAAAAGATGAAAAAGAAGTAATGATACTCTCAAAGAGATTACAGGACACCACAGAAGATTAATGTGTAAAAAATGCAGTGATAGAGGTATGAACAAAGGGTAAGAAAAGGTAAAAATGAGAAGTAGGGCATTTAAATATTGATCCTATAGTAATGAGTTTCACATGATTACTCTTATAGTATTTTAAAAATAAAATGAGAAAGCACCTAACCTTAGTAGTTAGTACATTTCAGACTTTCAGTTATGGCGGTTTCCTCTTCCTCCTCTCAAGCTTTGAGAGGCCTTGTCCAGACCTTTGGATAAGTTCATACAGTTCATTTACATTTCTTTTCAAATCTTACCTTACCAATTTGCAAACTTTTGAATTTTAGTGTGACCTGTTGGACACAACTTCAGCCCTTTGATCACTATACTTAATCTTTTTGAATCTTTACCATGTCGGTTACATTTTCTTCCAGTGCAACAATTTGAATTGTACCAATTTGAACTGCACATACTAGTAAGGTACCAAGTGCAGAAGGATCCCTGTTCTCCAAAATCATAGAATAATATTTTGTATCTTTTCTGATGGCAGTTGACAACTGGTTGGCCACTTTTTTAAATAATAGCACAGGAGGTCACTGTCATTAAAAATAGTTTGTGAGATCATCAAATTGTCCTTTCTAACTTGTGCCAGAGAGAAAGTGCATCAGGCAAACGGTAAAGTATGGATTATATTTTCAGTAAATATTGTCTGGTGCCTGCTTGCCCTTGGTGAAATACAGAAGTTGTTTGATTATTTGTTGATTGCTTGCCAGTTACAGCATTAGATGTTTGCTTTGTAGATTACCTCCAATATCTTGGTGGTTGTAGTACTTACAGTTTTTATTAGCTGCAAAAGCTTTGTGCCATCTGCACACTGGTGCAGCCACAGTCTGGCCTCCCTCTGCGGGAGGCGACCAGGCAGGCCATTCAGGGGAAGGTGCCGCCCCCATCACCCCGCCACTGCTACCGGCTTCCCTCTGAAGGAGGTGACCAGGCAGCCAATCAGGAGACGGTGCCGGCAGTGGTTGAGCATTGACCTAGGAACCAGGAGGTCACTGTTCGATTCCTGGTCAGGGTACATGCCTGGGTTGCAGACTCGATCCCCAGTAGGGGTCATGCAGGAGGCAGCCAATCAATGATTCTCTCTCATCATTGATGTTTCTATCTCTCTTTCTCTCCCTTCCTCTCTGAAATCAATTTAAAAAAATAAAGATTTCAAAGTATGCTTACTCCCTCTAGAACAGCACTTCTCAACCTATGGGTTGCAACCCCTTTGGGGGTCTAATGACCCTTTCACAGGGGTCACCTAAGACCATCGGAAAACACATATATAATTACATATTGTTTTGTGATTAATCACTATGCTTTAATTATGTTTAATTTGTAACAATGAAATTGGGGGTCACCACAACATGAGGAACTGTATTAAAGGGTCTCGGCATTAGGAAGGTTGAGAACCACTGCTCTAGAAGATTTTAGAACTCTGTTGGATCTATTTATTCTTTATCATATTTTCATGTCTCTAAATCTATCTCTTCTCTATAATACAGAACAACATTGACCAATTTTACAGCAACATTTTTGAAAATAGAGTTTTGTGTGAAATGGTGGCAATTTTATGAATTATTTTATGCAGATAAAACATATACTATCCATATGTAAGGTAAAAAGAATAAAGATTTAAAAAACCTCATATACTTACCATTCAGCTAAAGAAGCAAAATATTATCAATACCTGTATGTCTCTCCCTAATTGAATCTCTCCTTCCTCAGAGGTAACCTCTGACCGAAACTTTGTATCTGTTATTCTATTCTCTTGCTTCTATTTAGGGTTTAGATATTTATCTAAATACTAATAAATAATATCGAGTATTGAGTGAGCCGACTTAAAGTGCCAGCCACAGTGGCCTGTTTCTAAGCTATATTTTGTCACTGGTCTGTATATTTATATCTGCCCCAACACCACATTATCTTACTATAACTTTAAAAGTGTGTTGTGTATTTGGGCAAGTGTCCCTTCCTTATTCCCTACTATTCTTCTTTCAAGTGTCTTTGCTATTCTTGCTCCCTTTATCTTCCATATAATTTTTAGAATCAATTTGTCAAGTTAAACACAAACACTGTGTATTTTTGTTGCATTGTACTGACTTTTTAGATTAATTTCAGGATAATTAACATCTTAAATATATTTTTTTTACCTTTGATCACGGTGCATTTATTCAGGTCTTCTTTAATTTCAATAAAAGTTGTGATTTTCTCCTGAAATTGACAGATTTTAAAAGATAATAACTAAATGAAAGAATGGAATCAATAGCACATTACCATTTATGTCAGGTAAATATACATGCACATAAAACTGTAATCTACACCTTCTGAGAATTCATAAAAAGGATAAACATCAAACATTAGAATGTTTTTTCTGGGTTTTGTGAAATTGAAGTGGAAAGGAAAGGGGATGTACCAGTATTGATTTAGGGGCCAGCAGGTAAGGATTTCTATTAGCTTAAAGTTCACTATGTTAAAAAAGTAAATAAGTCCTGTAATTGTTTGATATTATATTTTCCTTGTTTATGCATTATTGCTGTTGTTGTTATTTAAATCTGGTCATTTTTTTAAACTTTGTTTTGTGATCCTTTACTGCTGTTTGGGTGTTGATCTTAGAACCAGAAGCCTTGCAAATTCTTAATATATCTATTTGTCTTTGAACTCATTTGGGATTTCTATGCAAGAAATTATATAGACTGTAAATAATGACAAGTTTTTCTTTTGCCACATTGCACAGCGCAATTTTGAGTAGTACTAATGATAGTGGATATACTTGACTTGTTTTACTCTTTAAGAAGATTTCTTCCAATGTTTTTGATAATTTTTTATTAATTTTTTATTAATTTTTTAAAGAGAGAGGAAGGGAGAGAGAGGGAAATAGAAACATCTATGGGAAACATGAAATGGCTGCCTCCTGCATGCCCCTTACTGGGGATCAAGCCCACAATCCGGGCATGTGCCCTGATTGGGAAGCAAACTCGTCACCACTTGCACTTGGTTCATGGGTCAATGCTCAACCACTGAGACAGACCAGCCAGGCCTTCCAATGTTTTATCATTGAATATGACTTAAGCAAGTTCCCTTTACTTCCTAGTTTGCTAGGGTGTGTGTGTGTGTGTTCCAGTGCTTTTCTTACATCTATAATCATCATCATATAATTGTTCTACTTTATTCCATTAATGTGATTGGTGCAACATCAGAAAGTATATTTATGTACTCAATCTTAAAATCCCTGGAATATGCTCAATTACATCATGACATAAAATCTTTTTCTTACTTTATGAGATTGAGCTTGCCATTATTTTGTCATTTTTTAAATTTATACTTATTAATGAGAGTAGTTTTTCGTTTTCTCCTGTTCTCCTTAAGTGCTTTTAATCACATAAAATGGTTTGGGGAACATTCCCTATTTAAAATCTTTATTCAGAATGTCTTAACATTAGATCAACTACAACTATAAAATCGTTGTGTGATCATGGACAAGTTACTCGATCTCATTTAGTCTCCACCTTATAAATAAAGTGGGGACGATAATAGTGCCAGTGCCATGGAGTTATTGGGAGGATTAATTGAAATAATCTACATGAAGCATTTAGCTCATTGGCTGACATACAGGAAGCAAGCACACACACACAATGATAGATATGATTATATTACCATTCATTAGCCCCTTCTCATCCATAAACTTATGTGCTTACTCTTTCCTTATTAGAAACAGGTTGTCTTTTGTGTGTTTTAATTACACGAGTAAGGCTATTTGAAACCACTAAATGCACTGGGATTAATTTTCTTACCCACAGTTACAATAACCATGCATCAGAGGGCAGGTCCATGGGAGCTTGCTCCTTGGCTTCAAACTCTCTGGGTCTGGTTTGATGTCAGAGCTACTAGCAATAGGGAGCTCAAAACAAAGTCCCTGTAAATTCTCAAGTTATAATGCTTCTTTTTAACAAATTGAGTCCAACCTCATGCAAGGTGTTATGGGAAATACAAATAAATATGAGCCTCAGTGTGTGGAGCGCTGCCTTGAATCCATTTATCCAGGAAGCACATAGGTGAACATGTGAGGCTCACGCTTCACTGAGGCAGTCCTCCGAGCCTTGACCCCACATGTGTTTAAGGATAGACTAGCTCAGTGGTTTTATGTAGTCCAAGGGCAGTTTAGTCCAAGGGGACATTTGGCAATGTTGAGGGATGCTTTTGATTGTTGCAATGGGGGTATTAGTAGTGCTATGGCTTCTGGTGGGTAGAAGCAAGGGATGCTGTTGAACATTGTACAATGCACCAGGCAGCCCTGATAACAAAGAATTATCTGATCCAAATGTCAATAGTGCTACTTTTAAAACCTGTACATATCAAAGTGACTCTCCCATATACCATCTCTACATATCTTTTGGGCTTCTTCTTCAAAATTCTAAAATTCCAGGGTCCTCCCCTAGAGAATCTTTCTACTTGGTAGAGCCCTAAAACCTGGATTTTAAAACATGCAGATGAGTCTGGTGTAGGTGGTTCTGGGAATTCACCTTAACAAATACTGAAATAGACATAGTGAGAGCATTTTAATAAATGCAGCTGGCAAGTACGTAGAGGGCAAAAGGGAAAGAATGACAGGCAGGTCAGCAGCAAGAGCACTTAGAGCTCTGCACTGAGGAGCAGCCAGAGTCATTGGCTTGTTCTTATTGTAACAATGATTTCTTAAGTCACTAGGCCTGTGTAGCAGTGGTTTCTTACCTCGGTGACATGCACAGCACAGCTGAACGGCTTCTGTCATCATCAAACACTTTGTGCTCAGCCAGACACATCTTCAGGGTCACTTCAGTGAGGATCTGCCATCACTCTAGGCAGGCGCAAAGAAGGCTGAGTGCTATGGACGAAATGTATGGGACGGTTCACAGAAATTCACTTATTAAAATCCTGGTTGAATTTAAAGTGAAGAATACCTAGCGGAAATTTCATGTCATGTTTTATTCTCTATTTGACAAATTGTCATGGCTTTCTGACCATTCATTTCAGTCATAGCATTAACTAATGTCACTTTGACTAAAAACCCATTTGTAGAGATCATCTGTGCATAAAAGGTGCTTTTTAGCCACTACTTAGCACTTACAGTTTTCCAGGAATTGTTCCAAGTACTTTCAATATATTAGATGATTTAAATATCACAGTTATCTGATGAGTAGGTGCTATTACTATCCACATTTTCTAAGTGAGGAAACTGAGGCAGAGGGGGACAAGTAATGTTCCTTTGTCACACAGCTAGTACAAGTAGGGACTCAAACCCAGACATTCTCATTCCTAAACCCTTGCTCCCAGCCACTTGACCAAACCAGGTTTCCCAAATATTTTCTGTGATCATAGAATTAAATTTACAAAGTGCTCATGCCCTATAAGCTCATTATTTTAAAGACCTCTTCTTTTAACTGAATGCTCTGCTTTATACATTTGGGTTTTTAGTTCTACTTTATTTCTGAAAATGTCCATTATTAAAGATGAAATACCTGTCCTAGATCCTTACATGGTCACCACATTGGATTCCACAGAGACTGAACCATTTTTTCCTTAAGAGTAGGAGAGAGAAGAGCAATTATTTATACAGAAAAAAACCCCATACTTTTTGGACATATTGTTCAGTAAATTAGTTCTCAGTTATTGCTTTTTGGAAGAAACTTCTAAGTTTTATTTTCTCTTACCACTCAGCTGGGTCATAGGATATTGACTGTAGGATTAAACCAGGGAGAGCTCAAAGCTAGAGATTTGGGTTAGTGTCCGTGGTGAGTGACTTCTGAGTGTGTCCCTACTAAATAGAAAATTTTTGATTTCTCAACTTGGTATCATCTGTTAACTACATACTAGTATGTATTTGAGAGTTGTCAACAAGCATACAGTAATCAATATAATAAATTACCTTTATTTTTTTCCACCTAAGAAAAAAGGTGGTTGTGAAAATAATATTCAGCCAAGCAGTTGGCATGTCCATTGTGAATTAGTTACATTGTTTTATGTCATTTCCTATTTATGTTCTCTGGGAACCAAGTTGGCAGTTTTCATACAACTTATCTTTGAGCATTTGTGTTCATTTTTTGGTTTATTTTGCTTAATATTAGGTAACTTAAATTTTTAACATATTTAATGCCATCTGACTTTGATTCTAAAATTTTTTAAAAGTTTCAAAGAATTACAGTTGAGGATTTCAATGGGAAATGGTTTTCTGTGATGCTTCTGGAAGAATAAAATAGGGGAATGAGTTTGCAAAGAAGTGAAATTCAACAATGGTGATGCTGATAACAAAGACAATTAGAACCACCGGTTATAACTATGTGACTGTGTCAACAACTTGCTTGGAAATGCCACATTTTTTTAAAAATTTCCTTTCATCAAGCCACATAAGTTTCAGACAGAAATTTCAACAATAGCAATACTTCATTTACCTGGAGGTCACTTACTCAGTATCTGTGAACATTTAAAATATAACTGCTAATCTAATAATAAGCAAAGACCTCTGAACAGACAAAATAGATGTCACAGAGCCAAAACACTGTATGGATGTATTCATCCATAGAGAAGGGCCGTACTTAAAGTATATTTGTTCTTAAATTAGTAATGTGGATTATTTTAGTAATGTGGATTCCAAGACCACAGCACATTAGACGGTGGGAGACAGGAGGAAATTACAAACTGCATAAACAAAAGCAAAACATTTCTAGTTGACGCCTAGAAAATGAACCAAACCCTGGAAGTCAGAAAAATTCACAGGGCAGAGTTCTGGGGCTGTTCAGATAGGCTACCAGACACATTAAGGACACAACATAAATAATTAACTTGATTACTTGGGCCTAAGCTATTAACAGCGGACTAAATTATGTTAAACATGGCTGTTTAATAGAGCAAAAGTTTATAATCCACTTAAAAAGAGATTAGCCCATAATCTGAGAAATTAGCAAACAGCCTCTAACAATGAGACAGTATCATATCAGAAGTGTTGCTTACTTAAGATGGTAAGGAAGGTTTCGATGTTGTTCAGAGTAGTACTTGTCAGGTGGTCAAGTCCTTTATTGTTTTACAAGACCCAGGGACCCCAGAGTCTGGGAATGATGGAGCGGACACAAAATGAACATGCCCATGTTGCTCATCCATTCAGGGATTCACTGGATGCGCGGCAGCCACTGTGCACAGCAGTAGGATGCTCTTTATTGCATTTGCCTTATTATTCCCTCTTGTTTTCGGCCTTCATCCTGCTCCTGCTACCTTTGGTGATTTCAGCCTATGTGTTGACAATTCTTCTGGGGTTCCATGTAAGACGGCCTGAAAACCGCTTCCGTTGGGAGGAGGCAGCTGGAGCAGAAGATTGTTATCTCACACCCCGTAGGTTATATTGGAGCAGTAATTGCAAGGTGTCCCGTGTGCCTGAAATGAATTTGAGGGCTTTGTGCACAGCATTTTTTGAAATTAAAATTTTAGCCAAAAACACCAAGTTGTTTCCACAATAATAAAATTTTGGTGGGATTTTGTTCTGCGTCATGGGCTGCTAATGGTGTCTGTGCTCAAAGCTGGAGCCAGGAGGCTATCACAGACTGCGTAGACAGGTAAGTGACATCGTTATTTGGCTCCACGTGTTGGAACAGGGAGTTTTCTTAGCAGCAGCTCCTCAAATGAAGCTGATTTGCATTTTAATTTGCTTTGGGGAAAATAGGAAGTTTAAAAGTATTATTTTGCTAATTTCAATTTTAGAGCAAGAAGCAAAAAAAAGCCTCATTGTGCTGGGTTCAGTGTGAAGGGCCACGCCCCTCCGCCAAGGTCAGGTCTGCTCAGTGGCCGCGAACAGGGAGTTTTCTTAGCAGCAGCTCCTCAAATGAAGCTGATTTGCATTTTAATTTGCTTTGGGGAAAATAGGAAGTTTAAAAGTATTATTTTGCTAATTTCAATTTTAGAGCAAGAAGCAAAAAAAAGCCTCATTGTGCTGGGTTCAGTGTGAAGGGCCACGCCCCTACACCGAGGTCAGGACTGCTCAGTGGCCGCCAGCACAGCACAAGCACAGCGTGGAGGCAGAGGGGCAGGGAAGACAGGACCTACCTGCCCTTGCAGAGCTAACACTCTAGAGGAGGAGAGACACCAGAAAGCACATGAATAAATACAGGCTGTGCTGTGGCAGGTGCCCTGACATATATACTAACAGCATGTGAGGGAGGGCGAGGCGAAGAGCTGTCTCAGCAACTACATTTGAGCAGTGAATGAGCTGCTGCACCCAGAGCTCACAGAAGAGCATCGCAGGCAGAGGGAAGAGTAGGTTCCCAGGCCCTGGGAAGGGGAGGGCTCATCCCATGGAAGAAACTGTGATGGGGTCCATCCCAGTGAATTGGAGGGAGAATGATGGCAGCTGAGGTAGTGATGAAGGCAGTGGATGGCTCATGCCAGGCCTTGTGGAACCCCATAAGGTCTTTGGATTTACCCAAAGAAAAACGACACCTTTGAAGGGATTTTAGCAGAGGAGTGGGTTGTTGTGAAAAGATTCCATTTGTGTACCAAGATAACCAGCCAGGCTGGAGAGTAGAGGGAGGCTGGAGAGATGAGCTAAGGAACTGTGACAGTGGTCAGAGCAGAGGTGGGGACAGCGTGTGTCTGACAGTCAGCAGTGAGGGTGCCATGAGATGGAAAGATCGGATATGTTTTAAAGGTGACAGTGATGGGAACAGATGAGAGGTTGGATGTTGGAAGGGGATAAGGGAGCGGGTGGAATCAAGAGTAAATCTTAGGTTTGAGGTTTGAACAACTGAGTGAATGATGGTATTTGCAGTATTGAGGAAGACAGGAGAGGAAATTAAAAGATCTGTTTGGAGTATATTCACATTGAAATGCCTTATAGCCATCTAAGTGCAGAAATACATCTTATTTTTCCTGATTGAGGTCCCCTGTAAGGAATGTGGCAGACACATGGAGAACCCGCCTCTCAGTTTTCAGTCTCAAGTAGTGAGTGTCAATTTCTGTCCTTCCTCATCTCAGTTTGCCCCCAAAATAAACATACACACACATGCATAAATGTGAAAGCCCTTTTGAGACTCAAATAAGAAATTCAAGGGAAGATGTAATGAGTATTGTTTTGATGAAAGTTAAAACAAAGTTATTGTGTACTGTGATATTTTGTACATCTTATAGAGGAGAATTGAGGTCATTTTTATAATGTCATAAAGAACAGAGGAAAGTGTTTAAAGTTAGATAATGAAGATGAGCCTTAAGATTTGGAAGGCTCTAGGTCACTGAGGGACCTAATCAGATGTTATTGACTTGCTTCCCTTAAACCTTTACATGTCCTCCCAGGAGTAGCTTCAGTGTCATTCTCCAGAGTATAGTCCTGAGAACAGTGGAGGCAATTTCTTTACTACGCTGCTATAAAAAATGAGGAACTTTTGCCATTTGCAACAGCATGGATGGAACTGGAGAGCATTATGCTAAGCGAAATAGGCCAGTTGGAGAAAGATAAATATCACATGATCTCACTCATATGTGGGATATAATGAACAACATAAACTGATAAAAACAAATCCAGAGACAAATGGCAGGGGAGGTGGAGGGGCTAGAGAGCAACCAAAGGACTTGTATGCATGCATATTAGCATAACCAATGGACACAGACACTGGGGCGGTGGAGGCTTGCTCGGGGTGGGAATGGCTGGGGGGAGAGACAATCAGGGGGAAAAGGAGACATGTAAAACTTTAGAGAATAAATAAATAAATATTCCTACCCCTGCCCAGCCGGTGTGGCTCAGTGGTTGAACATCAACCCATGAACCAAGAGATTCACCGCATCAATTCCTGGTCAGTGCACACAGCTGGGTTGCGGGCTCGATCCCCAATAGGGAGTGTGCAGAAGGCAGCTAATTGATGTATCTCTCTTTCCTTCTTCCTTTTTCTCTCTCTAAAATCAATACAAACATATTTATTAACAAAATTTTAAAAAAAAGAATATTCCCACCCCTAATATGTATTTTCCACATGAGAGAATTCTAGGATGGAAACTAAGAATCCATAGAAAATGTTTTTAATTATCACTGGCCTCACTAACTCCTGTTTTCCTGATTCTCTTGCTCAAATTAGTGTTCCCATGGGGACCAGGCGTAAGAGATTGGGGGAAATTATTTCCTTTTAAAATGGAAGACATAGGAAAGCTGCACTTCTCCCTCCCAGGTGTGGAAGCTTTGGAATAAACACCATTTCTTTATATGGGTGAAAATCAGTATAAAAATAGACTTAATATATAAAGTACCACAGACCGAGTGACTTAAAGAAAGAAATTTATTTTCTCACAGTTCCGGAGGCCAGAAGTCTGAGATCAAGGTGTCAGCAAGGTTGGTTTCTTCTGAGGCCTCTCTCCTTGGCTTATGAATGGCTGTCTCATCCTGTGTCTTCACCGGCCTTCCCCTCTGTGCTCATCTGTGTCCTAATCTCTTTTTCTTATAGAGAGATCAGCCATATTGGATTGGGGGCCAGCCTAATGAGCACATTTAATCACCTCTTTAAAAGCTTTATCTCCAGCCCTAGCTGGTTTGGCTCAGTGGATAGAGTGTAGGCTTTCAGACTGAAGGGTCCCGGGCCTGATTCCAGTCTAGGGCACATGCATGGGTTGTGGGCTTGATTCCCAGTAGGGGGCGTGCAGGAGGAAGCCAATTAATGATTCTCATTATTGATGTTTTTATCTCTCTCTTCCTCTCTCTTCTGCTCTGAAATCAATAAAAATATATTTGGGGGGAAAAAAGCCTTATCTCCAAATACAGTCACATCTTGAAGTACTGGGGGTTAGGACAACAGTTGAATTTGTGGGGATCAAGCTCATAACAGTATTTCAATGTTATTTAAAACCCCCTCCTCTCATAAAACTCAAACTTTCTTTTAGTACTTCAGTACTGTTAACCATTGTTGATTCCCCATATCTGTCCTTCCTCTCCACCCTGACCCTGACTTCTTGCCTGTATTAGTGAAGGTGTCTTCTAACTGACCCCCATGTCTCCAGTCTTGCCCTCCCTCCAGTTTTGCCCTCCCTCCCATACAACATTCAGAGTGATCTAAAATACAAATCTTAATGTGACTGTCCTATTTGACATCCTTCAGTGTTTTCCCATTTTCTAAGAGATGAAGTCTAAACTCCTTAGGATGGTCTTTGATATTCTACCCTCCCCCCTTACTTTCCTTATTCTGCCCAGATTTGCCCCCTCAGTGTCATCATGAACCGCTGATGCTGCTCAGAGGTGTGGAGCTTGCATGTGCCTTTTGTCTGCCAGGAGCACTCTCCCTTTTCTTACACACTTTGGAGAAGGCAAGTTCTATAAAAACTTCTCAACTTTGCTCAACCAACTCTTGCACTGACTTCAACAAATGCAGTTGATTATGGACCCTTTTATGCAACCATATTTTACTTCTCACCCTATACCACAACTCTTTAGTTGCATTTCTAACTTTGATTAGAATGAGAGAAATTAGGTCAAGAACTGTGTTTAACTTTGAATTCTAGTGTTTACCCTGCAATAATAAATGCTTAATAAATGAGAATAAATAAGGTGCTAATATTAGAGAATTGGAGACAGCTTACATTTCACATAGTGTCATAAAGGTAATCCATTTATCATAGTTTAGAACTTGGTTTAATTACATTAAATTCCCATACTCTCCTTAGCCTCACATGGAGAACCCCCTGAGTTCAATCAGCAAGTGCCATTAGGGTGAGTAGATGGTAATGATGATAACTGGGTACAAAATGACCCTTTTCTTCAGTACAACTGGAATGGAATATCCTGCAAATAGTAGGTCAGATGCACAGTCTTTGCCTGAAAGAACTTCCCTCTCCATCCCATGCCTGCTTACAAAGTGGTCTCCTCTGAGAAGTATTGGGCTCTTCGACTCATTAAGAGGTCAAGGTTATATTTTGCTGTGCTCTCTGGTCAGTGCAAGCCATCTACTTGTGTTCCCTGTGGGTTGGATGTGAGAATGCTAGGCTTATTCATGGATAAGATATTCTTCTAATGCTGCATTGTCCATAATGGTAGCTACTGGCCATATGTTGCTATATAAATTTAAATTAATTAAAATTAAAAGTGTATTTTCTCACTTATGCTAATCACAGTTCAAGTACTCAGTAGCCACATGTGGCCAGTAGTTACCACATTAAATAGCACAGAGTATAGAACATTTTAATCATCACAGAGTGTGCTGTTATTCCACATGGTTCTAAAGCTTAGGTCATAACTTTTAGTGGTCATTTACTTCAGTAGATGATAATTGTAATAAGTATCATTTTGTATGCACTCACCATGTATTAGAATCTAGTAAACCTCAAATTGAGCAGGTAGAAATGGAGGCTCAGTGAATTAAGTATTTTACCCCAAATCCCCAAATTAGAAAGTAGCAGAGCTAGGATAATAACAGAATATGTTATTTTTAAGATTACTAATTTAATAGATATAAAATGGTACTGCACAACTTGCATGTCTTTGACAGTGAAGTTAAATAGTACAAAACTAGACCTGTGAAGAGTTTGTGTCTCTGACTTAAGCTGGTTTCAGGTTCCACATTGTCTTTGTTCCCAGTGCCTTGTGGAGGCCGAGTCTTGCATTGAGAGTCTCCCAGACCATGATCGGCTCCTCCCAGGGAAAGCAGAAGTCTGCTCAGCTGCTAACCACAAGAGACTGTGGAGGCATTTCCCATTCTGACATCACATTTAGGTCCAAATCATGTTTACTAGGGAACTAAGAGTAGGATATGACTAAACAGAAAACACTTTACTCTGAGGCTACCCAATCTAACACTGAAAAGATGCACTGGTTGAACAAGAAAGAACCCTGAAAGACTGAAGGAGGCCAATCTTTATGCATGTTTCTATGTGACTTATAAAACACCCTGACCAGAGGAGACTGGGAGACTTACTAGAAAAATGAACAAATATTTCTAAAGAAGGGAATAAAGAAAAAGCTTTGAAAGTGAGATTTGAAGGTAGCTGAACATTAAATGAAATAAGGAAATGTACATAAAATATCAATCATGGGCAGGAGTTTCTATAGATAGTGACAAAATAATGAAGGAACCTTTTGCTGATGGAGCAAAGGTGAGATTTATTCAGAAATCAATTACTTCTGCAGTCTTACCCTTTCAATGTAATTGGGCTCCTGAAGAAAATCAGAGAGTAAGGGAACCGAGGGCACAGGAATATGATTGTAGGCCTCATTAGGTGACAGATGATGACAGGTGATAGTACTTTTCATGCAGTCAGCTCCTGAGGACAAATGACTTTGTCTTGGTGGCCCCTTCTGATTGATTGGAAGTGGCTGTCTGGAGTGTAGAGAGAGAATGTGGTGATGGATTATTCACACCTTCCAGAGGTTCAGAAAGGGAAGTAATTGTGACTTAAGGGTCTGAGAAGAATGTCCTGGGGAGTTTCAATGCTCAGAATATTTGATATAAAGGTAAGGTGTTACCTATTATTATACAACAAATTACCCCCAAACTTAGGGGCATAAACAACAAACATTTATGCTCTCCCCATTTCTGTGCATCAGAAATCTGAATGTGGCTTTGCTGGATCCTCTGATCCCAGGTCTCTCACAGGCTAAATCAAGGTATTACCAGGGTCCATAGTCATCTTGGTGTTCATCTCAGTTTGACTGGGGGAGGATCCGCTTATAAGCAGACTCACCTGGCTATTAACAGCCTCTGATTCTTGCTGACTATTGACCGAGTTAGCGGTTTCTGACCACATGGACCTCTCCATGTGGCATCTGTCATTCACCAGAGAGAGCAAGAGAGGACATGTGACATGGAAGCCACCATCTCTTTGTAACCTAATCTTGGAAGTGATATCACACCATTTTTCCTGTATTCTTTTCATTCAAAGGAAGTCACTAGGTCCAGCCAGACTCAAGCCTCAGGGAATACGTGAGGGTGTGAACCCCAGGAAGTGGGAATCACTGGAGGTCATCGGAGAGGCTGTTTATGAGACAGGATATTGAATACGTTAAAGAAATACATTTGTTTTCTCAGTAATATATTTTAAAATGTAGCAGTGTGATGTGTAGTCCCATACTGAATATAAAAATAATACAAATGCCATAATAAAAGTAGAAGAATTATGATAGTTTTCTAAAGTTTAAACAGATTGGTTTTTGAGATAACATCAAGAGCATGGATGTTTGGGTTTTTAATAAAATTTATTTTCTCTTTTATTTTTCAATTATAGTTTACACTCCATATTATTCTGTATTAGTCTCAGATGTACAGCAAAATGGCCAGAAAATCATGTAGCCACCTGGCCATATACATAGTTATCACAATGTTATTGACTATATTTCCAATATAGTCAATAATCTACATATCTATGACTATTCTATAACTACTAATTTGTACTGTTTAACTCCTTCACCTTTTTTACCCAGCCACCAAACCCCCTCCCCTCTGACAACTGTCAGTCTGTTCTCTGTATCTATGAATCTGTTTCTATTTTATTTATTTTTTTATTCCTTAGATTCCACATATAAGTGACATCATATGGTATTTGTCTTTCTCTGTCTCACTTATTTCACTTAGCTTCATACCCTCTAGATCCATTCATGCTGTTACAAAAGATAAAATTTCATTCTTTTTTATGGCAGAGTAGTATTCCACAGCTTATTAATCCATTCATCTATTGATGGGCGCTTGAGTTGCTTCCATATCTTGGCTATTGTAAATAACACTGCAATGAACATAGGGGTGCATATATTCTTTCAAATTAGTGTTTTGAGTTTCTTCAGGTATATTCCAGATGTGGATTGCTGAGTTATAAGGCAATTTAATTTTTAATTTTTTGAGGAACCTCCACATTGTTTTCCATAGTAGTTACACCAATCTGCATACCCAGCAGCAGTATACTAGGATTCTCTTTTATCCATATCCTCACCAACCCTTGTTGTTTGTTGGGAAAATTGGACAGATAAATGCAAAAGGAAACTAGACCCTTTCTTACACCATATACAAGAATAAACTAAAAATTGATTAAAGACTTAAATGTAAAACTCAAAACCATAAAACTCCTAAAGAAAATATAGGCAGTAAAATCCCGGACATTTCTCTTAACAATATTTTTTTTCTGTTATATCTCCTCAAGCAAGGAAAACAAAAGAAAAAATAAACTAATGGGACTACATCAAACTAAAAAGATTTTGCACAGCAAAGAAACCATCAACAACAACAATAACAAAAAAGATAACCTACTGAATGGGAGAAGATATTTGCCAATGATACATCTGATAAGGGGTTAATATCCAAAATGTATAAAGAACTCAAGACAACTTAACATCAGAAAAATAAACAAATAGACACTTCTCCAAGGAGAGCATACAGATGTCCAATAGACATATGAAAAGATGTTCAACATCACTTGTCATCAGAGAGATGCATAGTAAAACCACAGTGAGATGTACCTCACACCAGTCTGAATGGCTATCATCAAGAGCAGGGACGTTTTGACAAGGTGTGAGGGAGTAGGTCAGCAACTTGGGAACATGGGTCTCTTTGCTCCAAAGACTGGGTGCCCATGCTGGCATAAAACGAAGGTATTGAGCCAGAAGGAAGCATAAAGACACTAACATTTTTGGAGGAGGGGGACAAAGGTCAATTGGGGAGTGCAATAGGTTCTGGATTAGGTGGAGAAATAACCAAAAGGAAATCCAACCTATTTTGAATGTGTACTTATGGGCAGTCCTACCATTCCCTACTAGTGAGGAAAGTATCCCCAAGATTTCACTCACCTCAGTCCACTCATCCTTACTGTGACTGAAGCATTGAGACCTAGAGAGAAATGAGGCAGCAGGGAACGAGTTCTGTTGACACCTTAGCAGGAATATTACAAATGGAAGAATGCCAGGGCATCACTCACCCTACATGGCCTTTCCCAAGCAGGGGTTTGTGGGCTCAGGCTGACCAAGAATCTGAGATTCTATGATGCCCTTCTGCACAAAGAAGACAACCAGCTATATGATTAGATCTTGATTCTGTCGGCTAAGAGTCTGGTGGTGAGTTTATAACACATAATCGATTCCTAAGGCTTGGAGGCAAAGAGGAGAGGGACTGGATGCCACCAAGCCCCGCCATGTGTGCATGAAGCAAAGGCCCACCAAACCCTGTCCTCATCTCAAGCTGCCCTAAGTCAAATATTTCCCCAAAGCAGTTTACAGGGTCCGGAGAGCATGGAGGAAACTACTTGGACATTATTGAGCCAGAAGTGGCCTTGCTTATTACTGGACAGAGTGTAGCAAGGCCTGGTCTCTTAGTTCATTTGTTTGAATACAGCGGCAGTTTATGGGCTAATATGTAGCCTTTATTCAGACGGCAGAGCCCAGAGGATCTCACCTTTGCAGAAGCACTCAGTCCTGGTTAGGCCCAGTTCACACGCAGATGTCAGAAAAGAAAAGCCTTCCAGAATCCATGTTCTGAACCACAGGACTGAACCACAGGACTGTATGTCCATACATTTCCTTTTCCGGTAGCTTCTCACTACTCTAAGGTAAGCTGCATATATCGTGATTATCCCAGCTCACAAATTCAAGCGCCTATGCCCATCCCCTTTGAGACTTGCAGTGATCTCTGAACGAAGCAGAATAAAGATGCCCTGTAGCCCTTACTGGAGATTGTTGAGGTGGCTGAGGCAACCTGAAGCTGGCAGAGGAGAAGCAGAGATGAGCTGACTTTTCTCTTGATTCATTCCAGCAGACCTAGATTCTTATTTCAACTCTACCACTGTGTGGATCGGGGTGGATGATGTATACTGTGAACCCTATTAGTTTTCTTACATGTAAAATGCATGTGAGGTTATTGTTAGTATTTCATGAAGTTCTGTTTATATAGTGCCTCTCACAGAACTGGTTTATATAGGCATTCAGTAAATGGTGGCTTCCTTCATCTTTTCCCCAGCAGTTAACAATCTCTGGCAGTCATTGCCTCAAACCTGCACCCTATTCTGTTCCTCTTCATCCCTTCCTACCCCCATACACCTTTCAGATAGTAACAGTTCCATTTGCCTAGTAGAGGTTCAAATATAGAAATTGAACGGAAGCACACCACTGGCTGAGTAGCTCTGTTAGAAGTTGTCAGGATTGTCAAAAAAGAGGAGTCCAAACTGAAACAGAAAACAAAACTTGGAAAAATAGACTGCACCTCAGATGATGAGGCAGACAAACAGGTTACATTAACTCCAAGATTATTATTGCATCTGTGCCTTGGCTGGGGGGAAGGGAGCCCAGAAGATTTAGAGGCCAGAGATCAAGTCCAGTCAGGAGCTAGGGGTTACAGGGCAAGGACAGTAGGACCCCAGGCAGACCGGGAGACTAAAAAATAAAGTTAACGGCTAAGAACTTGACTGATTTGTATTTATTATGCTTGTCCTGTGTTTCACAGTTTATAGAATGCATCTCCACGCAAGGTTACGTACCTCTCACAATAGTCTTTGACTCGGGCATTATTAACTTGACATTGTAAGTAAGCCTCATTGCAGTAAGGACTTACCCAAAGCCAGGCAGCTAGCAAGTAATCTAATCAGCTCTCAAGCCGGGGACTTTGGAATTTCATTTTGGTTCTTTTTCTATTAAATCATGATCACAGACTTAATCAAACTGTCTAGGTCAATGGACGTCTGGTTGGAGGACAGGAAAGGGCCTTTGTACTCCAGCAATCAGCGAGAACTGGAGCATGGGGTGAAACCTTATGGGCCAGGGCATGTTTATTTGCATCTTCCCCAGAATTAGGACTGACTTCAAAGAATGAAAATGATCTCACCTTTATTTGGAGTGAATGGACAAGCGTGGTTATGGGGTACGGATGGGGCACAAAGAGAGTGGAACAGTTGTTTCTGGTTGTTCTTTGAGTCAGTCTTGGTGGGTGTCAATACCCAGGGTGTTGACAGTTCATTGTAGGGCAGAAAGAAGACTTTTTTTCCTTTAACTTCCAAAAGCAGGACTGATAGGGTAGGTTTAGGTCAGTAATCTATTTAGGGGATTGCATATTGTTTAGGTTTCAAGTGGCATCTCAGTTGTAATAAAAGCAACCAAAACAAAACAAAACAAAAAACACTAGGGGGGTGAGGGTTTGTGCTTGGGGGAGGGAATGGTGGGGAGAGGTCAATGGGGGAAAAAAGGAAACTCATGTAATACTTTAAACAATAAATAATTAAAAAAATAAAACACTAGCCCAATTTCTTTATGTAATACTTTAAACAATAAATAATTAAAAAAAATAAAACACTAGCCCAATTTCTTCTTCTAACTCGTGGTTGTAACTTTGGAGCCATCAGTGATATGTCTGTAAAGATCAGAGTAGTCTATTGTTATAAGGAGACACATAGACCCTTGAATGCTGTGTATTCATAAAGGGCTTCAATAAAATCATAGTAATATGAACAAAATACTATTATCAATTGAGTGCTTGTTAGGTGCAAGTACTGTTTCAGGGGTTTTATATTTACCAATTCATTTAATCTCAAACAATGCACAAAGAAATTATTTACATTTCACAACTAAAAAAAAATTGAGGCAAGAAGTAAATACAGTTTGCCCAAGGCCACATGACTCAATTCAGAGATAAGCTTCCAACCCAGCCAGTCTGACGTCAGAGCCTGGTCCTCTTCTCCGCTCTGCTGTAATGGATTTCATATGAAAAACTGAAGTAGCAAGATCAGTCAATGCACAAGACAGATTTTAAAAAACTTCTTAATGCTTGAACCATGATTACATAAACACCTGCAGCAAAATGCATTAGTGCCAATGGAGGCTTTCTCTCTCTGGATGTGTAACTTATCATATGAACTCTCCAGAGTCACAGAGCCCAGGGCACTCTGCTCTGTCTTCTTTCCTCTCTTCAAAGACTCCAATGAGGTTTGCTGCTATTGAAACTAGAATTTTCTTCCTGGGGTCAAAGACTTGAATGGTAGGTTATAGCTTCAAAGGGGAATATAGTGAAGCCACAAGTTCTATCTCAAAGCTCTAAATATACTAAGACCTCTATTAAAACATCCATTTGTCAACTTAAATTGAAGAAAGTTGAGAAGGTTAAGTGCCATCTTAAAAGCAAGATTTGTAGGAAAAAACAACAACAAAGCCTTAACTACTATTTAGATGGCTTTTAGGCATTCAGTATCCATTTATCTGTGATCTTGGCCCAGATGCAGCTGATTCTGCAAGTTTTTTCCAGTTTTGTTAGTGGTTACCTTTAGCTGTTTGGGGGCCTTTTATAGCTTCCTTCTCTAGAGCAATCTCTCCATAAAACATATGACTTCTCAAGTGGTAGACAGCATCTGCTCCCGTGATGGCCTGCATGAGAAAGTCCTATATGTTAATTGCTTGTCCATAAAAAGGCAGAAATCTCAAGTAGAGCATATGACAATTTTCTAGGTTTAACTGGTCTAGTATAAACAATGACAATTTAGCCTCCCTAAAAATGTGCATCTGTATGCAGATGTTGACTGTCTTTATATCACAGACCCTGTTATTTTTGGAAAATGAGCAGGTGGTGTTGCACTGTCCTTGTGTTTCTGCAATAGTCACACGGATTTGAGCTCATGAATTTTTACCTAAAGGAAAAGAAATGAGGATGTTATTGCTAAAGGAAGCATTAGCTTCATAGCTGAGAGGCAAACATATGCTTAACTTGCACATAAAGGAGCACACAAATGATTAACCCTTTGACTCAGCTGGAAAGGAACGAGTCTGACATGGCCTCTCCTTTCCATTGTCTTCTTTCTGAGGGTCTCTAGGTAAACAAGTGACTCATTTTGAATGAGTTATTGCTGGGTTCTTTTCAGAATGAGGCTTGGAGGATAGAATTGCCCCTGAAAATTGGCAATAAGTCAGAATCTGAACAGGCATCATGGGAATTTGACTTAAGGCCAGGGGACATCACCTCATCTGGTCCTTCGGTTCTTTCTGAGGTTGGGGTTCACTCAACAAAGTGAAGATACTGGAGAATTGAAAAACAGGGCTCCTGACAGCAAGGAGTTTCCAGCAAAGAGAAGACTGGAGGCGAAGAAACCAGAGTTAGACTGCCGAGCACTCTCAGTCAAAGTACTGGCATGCCCTAGAGATATTGTGGGCTCGGTTCCAGATTACCACAATAAAGTGAGTATCGCAGTAAAGCAAGTTGTAATCTTGCTGTTGGAGGGTACTGCCTTCAATTTGTAAAGACTGCAACATCTGTGATGCACAAGAAAGCACAGTGAAGGAGCACGAGGTATGCCTGTAACTGGCCAGACTAGGCAGCTGAGACACTCGTTTGTAAGACTTGGTTTAAATCAGCCTGTTACTCCATTGCATGTAACCTTGGCCTTTTCTTTCCATCTACTTTGCCATCCAATGACCTGGTCTAAATACTAAAAGGTAGAAATTAAACTGTGACTATATCAGTGTAACATGCTGAATTTAATCTTAAGACCCTGGGCCAACTAAGCTCCATCATCCATTCACTGGGAATTTACTAGGCACCTCCTCTGTGAAAGGCCTTGTTATAGGCACACAGATGAATCAGATATATTCCCTGTCTTCAGTGATCTAACAGCCAACAGAGGGAGGCAGACAAAGCTGCAGAGAGTACTACAGAAGTGTGTGATGGGCCTTTCCAGATTAGGTGAAGTGCATGATGGCTTAGAAAATGAGGAGTGTGATAGAGACAGGCAATCTAGGCTAAAACAGTGTTTGCAAATGCTTAGAGGTAAAAGAAAAGCATGTCACTTCAGCTAGTAGCTCCAGTGGGCTGAAGGTTAGGATTGGAGTGGGGGGCGGGGGGGCTAAGGATGGAGAGGTAGGAACTGAGGCTGTGGAGGTGAGGGCAGGAGTCAGATGAAGAGGAAGAATTTGAATTCTCTCCACAAAATCTGAGTTATGGGCAAACCACTTGAGCTGTTAAGCACTGGAGTGAGATGCTCAAATTTGTCTTCTGGGGATATCACTCTGTCAGGAGCATGCAGGGTTGATGGAGAGGAGTGAAACAGAAGGCCAAGCTCAGTAAGGAAGCCATTGCAATTCTAGGGGCAAGGGCAATGGGAATGGGGAGGAGGGGGAAAGTAAAGGAAATTTTAATTGGATATGTAAGAGAGAGGAGCTGTGGATGACTTCCAGACTTCTGCCATGGGTATGTGGGTGAAGGATGATGCCTGTCACCCATACAGGGAGTGGAGAAGGAACAAGTCTGGGAAAGGGAAGATAATGAGTTTTGGATGAATTGACTCACAGTGAGTCAGGGATATCCAAACGGAGAAGAACAAGCAGCCTTCATTCTAACATAGAGATCTGGTGCTCAGATAAGAGAGATTGAGGAGTCATCAATGAAGGAGGTGTGAGTTGAAACCAGTCATTTGGATGGAGTCACTAGGTAAATAGTGTGAATAGAGCAGAGGCCTGAGGACAGAGGTTGAATGAGAGGTAAGAAGAGAAGACGACAACTGGGAGATCAGTGCATTCCCTTAGAAGACAGAAGAGAAGACGTTTCCAGGAAAATGAAGGTATCGGTAGTGTCCATTGTCACATAGAGAGGTCAGAAAGACAGGGTCAGAAAATGTCCTCAGATATGCAAATAGGAGGTTGGTGGCAACATGAAGTGTAAGCAATTGGCTGTAGGAGCAGAGATAATATCATTGAACAAATGGATAAGGCTTGGTTACATTGCCACAAAGAACAGGCCCGGGATTCTGGTCTCTGGATGTTGGTTCTAGAAAAAAGTATTAGGCAAAACAGCCTACCTTGTTATAACAAAGAGCAGTAAGAATACGTTATTACCTACTTATGTGCACATAATGCCATGCTAAACAGAGTAGAGGGAGAATTAAACACAGTTTATGCATTCATGGAGCATGAGTCTCAAAACTCTAAAGTTGGGTAAATGGACCAAAAGTAATCTTTTTTTAATGGCTATTTTCATAGAATGTGTTCTCATAGAATTCTAATCACTAGATACTTTACAAATCCCAGAAAAGATAGTTCCGTATTGTTTGTAAGTAACTGCAATCCAGTTTTGATAATTTATGGTAGCGTTTAACCCTCACTTTCAGTAAGTCCTTTTTCCTATCTTATTTCAATCTCTTCAGATATATTTTTAGGGCTACCCTGTCTCGTTCTGACCGCAGTGGGTAATAGATGGTTACCATTTTCCATCATTAATCCTTCCCATATTTGCAGGTGAATAATAAATTTACTTTCTACTGGGAATTCCAAAGGAATAAATAACTCTAATAAAGATTAAAGAATTGATCTTGCAGAATGCCAAGAGGATTAACTAGTTAATGAACAATTATAGGCAGAGCAGGCAAGCACATGACAAGGGAAGTTTTCATTGGAAAGAGAAGTGTGCAAAATAGTATTACATCTTGATTTTATGTTTTCAGTTGTTTTCTAAAAAAATATATTTTTATTGATTTTTTTTTAGAGAGAGAGGAAGGAAAAGGGAGAGAGAGACAGAAACATAAATGAGAGAAAACATCGATTGGCTACCCCCTGCATGCCCCTGACTGGGGATCGAGCATACACCCCAGGCATGTGTCCTGATTGGGAATGCAACCAGAGACCTCTTGGCTCAAGGGTCGATGCTCAACCACTGAGCCACACTGGCTGGTCTCAGTTGGTTTTTATGTATCTTTTGGTGCTTTGCATATGAATTCCTTGACATTTATAGATGAACTCCCAAGAGGTTTAGATTTAATGACTTTTGAGGTGCTCTTCCCCTAAACATTCTATGATTCCATATGGACCATTTGGTCTGGCTTTGCCAAGGCATTAGGGGTGAGTTATTTAAATGTCTGGCCAAATATAGCAGGCAAATTTTTAAATTAAAATTTTGTATGGCCCGATAATGATGTTATAAACATCCAAATGGCTCTTGGCAGAGAAAAGGTTCCCCACCTCTGTTCTAGAGGAATACAACTAATGAGGGGCATGCACATGGAATAGGCTTTGGTGATTGGAGGGTCTTGAGTCAATAGTGGCCTCTTTGGGATCCTTGATTAAAAGGAACTGAGGTCATACCTGATCTTTCCCCCACTATTTTCCTTTTATTACATCTAAAACTGAAGTGTCTTTTTGTGATTCCATACCTGTAGAGAACATCTGCCAGCCTACTCTGATTTCCCCAGCTGTTACCTCTGACCTGAGTCACCTGGGGAGATCTTAATTACCTGCACCCAGTACCCCTCCCCAGAGATTCCCATTCATTTGGACTGGGGTGGGGCTCAGGCATCAGTATATTTTTAAAGTGCTCCCGAGGATTCTCATGTGTACATGGGGTTTAGCCCCACTGCTTTACAGTAAAGCCAGGTTTATTATGTCCTTCTGAAACTCATCAAAGAGCATTTTGGGGGAAAATATAGAATAAAAATGAATTCATTCTTCCTTTGCTTTCTCCCCAAGACAAGAAGTGCTTTGTGTCCTAGAGATCAGGGACTTCATTTTATCTTGGATTGGAGCTGAGGCTTATTTTCCAAAAAGTCTCATGGAGGTGAAAATTTGGGTGGTCCAAGTGGCGAATGGACCATAACACTTGGACAGTGTGAGGCTAAGTGGCCAAACCTTGCTTCAGAGGATGGAGGGAAAGGTGGGGGATTCACAGGTAGCAGAGACCTACAACCCTGCCCATATACTCCACCTGGGAGATGGTAGGCCTGTGAGGGCCAAGGTGCATGAGGACCTTGAGGTCCACATTCTCTGTGGCTAATAACATTAAAGAAGCAGTGGGTACTTATCATCAGATGGACCACACAGATCTGGACAAGGGGCATCTCCGCAGCAATCTTGATGGACTGTAGACCAGGTGCTTTGCTCCCAATTTCATGGAATATGTAAATCTCATGGAATTATTATGTAGCCATAGGGAGAGTAAAGCTTCCCCAAACATGACTGAGATTGAAGTTATTGCAAGTAAGGATTCAGAGCCAGACATTGCTGTTTGGAAGTTATTCTCTTTTTTTTTTCCATCTGAAGGACCTGGTGTATCTTCTAGTCTCTGTAGCAAAATGAATCAAGTAATGAGGCTTAAATTAATTGAATAATCCCATCTCATATGCTTTTAATTTTATTGGGTTTTTATTAGCTTTTGGGTTGGCCAAGAGCTCTGAAGACTTTTGTTGCAGGAGGACACTTGCATTTTCTTCATCTGTTCATGAGATGTAGAGGTTGCTCAGGAATTTTTTATGGCAGGGCTTAGGGGTAGGAGTGTGGCTATGATTGGGGAGGGGAGCAGAGAGAATGGCCCAGGGGCTGTGCTCACTTGATAGAACATTGAGAAACAGTTGAGTGTGTATCTTTTATTTAAGAAAGAGGAAGCTGCCTCTTTGATTAAAGCCAACTAGCTGGAGCCCTCCCCCTGCCCCTCAAAAAGGTGAGAACTTGAAAAGCTGCATCACTAAGTGGTGGTAGTGAGTGTCAATTATAGGAGCTACTGAAACACTTTCATCACAAGAGGAACTTTAGTATAGTTGGAAGAACTTAGGTTTTAAAGTTACACTGAACTGGATTTAAATAGCCACTTTCTAGCTTTGATGTATTTTGTATTCTCAGGACCTAGCCGTGCATGGTGTATAATAGGCATTTAATGAATACTTAATAAATTAATGAATAATGGATGGACTGAAAAAATCGCCATCTGACTCCTTGCAGTCACTTAACATATCAGAGCCCAGCTGAACTGTCTTTACCTGTAGAATGATATTTGGGCAGGTTTTTTATTTTTGTTTTTTGTGTGTGTATGTTTTAAGGGATTTATGTTGGATTTTTATTTGAAATTTCATTTCTGTTCTTTTATCTTGTTAAAGAGTCCTTAAGTCAAACTGTTATATCATTTTACCCCCTTTTTCTTTTTAAGCACTGGGCAATTATTCTTCCAGTGTCCTGATTTTTTACAAATATCTACAAATGTCAGAAGGCAAATAGGAAAGGAGATGAGTCAACTTTGATTTTTATTTTAATTTCTGTCCTTCAATTTTATTAAGAGAGGCTTAATGGTTAGCCATTATATCAATATGATACCTCTTTAAAGATTTTTTCTTCTCAATTTTGAAGTTTTTCCAATTCAGGATCAATCTCTTGCCATTCAGGGGCATGATTTATTCATCTTAATAGCGACTCAAACCGATAGACCTTTTATGGCTTAACCAAAGACACAAGAGGCATCCCATAAGAATGCAAAGGATGCAGCCCTCATTAGATCCAAAAGTTCATTGCCAGAGTTAGCCTAAGAAAGATAAGGGGGCTGTTTAAAAACACAGGGAATCAAAGATGAACTATTGCATCTGTAATAACATGGATGGATCTTGAGACTATCAAACCAAATCTTTACTGGAGCTGCATTTGCCTAAGAAACTAATTTCACCAATGTTTTCTCCTGCTAGTCTAAATTTAGAAAGAGACAAAAAAAATTTTTTAAACCAGACCCTCAGGTAAAGATCTTAGGAGCTAAAGAAGGTAAGAAAAGCTTACCTGTTTGCCTGCTGAATTGTCAGACACCCAGATCTCTTAGCTGCAGTTGTCTCAGAAAAAGAGCACTTTTCCAGCTGGGAAGTTCTCCTGGCTGGCTCATCAAAACTGTCAGGGAGAGGGAGGATTAATTTTATTATTAGTCCTACAGATGGACTAATAATAAAATGATAAAATTGACACAAGACTAGGTTAACAGCAGAGAAACCAATTTAATATGTGCACGTGGGAGAATCATAAGATGCTGACATCATAAAATGAGACTCAAAGAAATGATCAAACTAGGCAGCCTTTAATACTTTTTAGACAAAAAAGCAGGAAATTTGTAAGAAATTGACAGGACAAAAAAAAAGTTGCTGCTCATTAGAAAGGAACCTGTGCAAGGTTTGGGCTGGGGAAGTAAATTAGTGAGGGCGTTACAAGACTTGTTTTTATAGGCTTTTTGACTCTGGATTTTTTAACTCTCCTGATGAGGTTGTCTCTCAGCCCTCAGGAGCAAGGAGGGCACCTATCCTGTGGCAGATTTGTTTCCTGCATTTAGGGGAACAGAGGAGAGTCAGAGAGCTCCTCC
Source organism: Myotis brandtii (assembly GCF_000412655.1). Lineage (NCBI taxonomy): Eukaryota > Metazoa > Chordata > Mammalia > Chiroptera > Vespertilionidae > Myotis > Myotis brandtii. Next base: position 985,134 of record NW_005371823.1, on the reverse strand, counting down.
CACTCCTGCTGCTTCTCCAGAGATATTAATTCTGAATAATCACTATGCCATTGTGGGATGTCTTGGGGCAGCCTGCCCTGGGCACCAACAGTGGGCATACTGATAACTAATTTGATGAGATTTTGAAGTGCTTAAACCGGTGCCTGGTGCAATCTCCTTATATTTGAGTGGCCTGCCCTTAGACGACTTTGTGCTGTTTATTCATTGTGTCCTGATAGAAAGCCTGGCGGAATTGAAATCCTCAAGTGTGAGCAGTTGCTGTGCACAACAGCCTACTTAACCCCATATGAGACTGAGAGCTAAGCCCTGAGCCCAGCCATAGCAGGGGGTGTTGAGGGGTAGTCCTGTCAGCAGAAATAGGCGTGGCTTTCCAGGGACCTAGGATCCCTGGCAGTGTCTGGTTTTGAGTCCCGGCTTTTGGGGACTCAGTCTTCAGATTTTCACTTAGATTTGACCCACATTCTGGTCCACTATTTCTCCTGACTTTCATGCCTTTCAATCGACAAGCATTTGTGACATGTTTGCCTTCTGGTAGGCATTAGGGATACAAGACAAACAAATCATTTTTCTGGATTTGGGGATAGAGACAAGAATTCTGGAAAAGAGGGATTTAGACAAGAAATCCAAGAGTTACTATATAGAGGGGACACCTCTAATAGAACCATGTATAGGAGAACTCTTCCTGGGGCAGAAAAACTGTCAGGGAGGAAACAGAAGTAGCTCAGACATCCGTCCCTGCATTCTCATCTCTTGTCTTAGATTCTTCGGGTCTTCAATTATATCATTTCTGCAAACCACAAGCCAGTTTGACTCCACATGTTCAAAAAGAACAGGGAAGCTCCAGGTGGACAGATCCCTGGCCTGTCTTGTTCACCACTGTACCCCAGGTCATGAGACAGAATCTAGAACATCAGTAGGCATGCAAATACTTCCCATGGATGTATGACTTAGGTATGAATGGACCTGGAAGAAATGGATGATTTTTAAAGAAACGAGTCCTGGACAGTTCATATGGCTTTATGTACCATTAAATTATAAAAACGCGTCTTTTGCCTTTAAGTGATCTGTTTTCAAAGACTTACCCATCTAAATGTCAGCCCATTAAATTCATTAAGATCTACTAACATTATCAGCATCCTTTTTGAAAAAGGCACAGTGTTCATAGCTATTAGATTTTGTGTGGAAATTGCTGCATGCTTTGTTCTGGCTCTCAGTAAATTGGAGTGATTATGCACATACACAGAGTATCTGAGTGTGTCCTACATGTTGCATATTTTTGTTTCATTTCTTTTTTCTACAAATCTTAAAGGAGAAAATTCCCAAAAGTACCCTGCCTGAGGCACTGCCTTATATAAGTAAAAAGAACCTCAAGACTTACTTTATTCTCTAGAAAGAAGAGCAGATGGTAACATGGCTCACTCCCATGAGCATAGGTATTGTCAGAAGATCAGGCTACAAGTGGGTGGGCTGTCACAGGTGAAGTGCATGGAACTATGCCTCAACTTAGAAGCCAAAGGTCCCAGAACCATTGATAAAAGTAAAAGAAATTTACTTAAAAATAAAGAATAGATCTAATAACATAAAAATAAAAGCATCATTGTGCAGTTTCATCAAAGTCTCTCAGTAGTGCCGTGGTAGAAACAGAATGCTCTTTGTGTCTTTCTGGGGTCACATGGCTTAGATTGCATCAAGGTGGAGACTCAGTGCAAACTCATCAGCATTTATAATACGAAACTGGGAAGATGAAGCTTCCTGGTCAAATCTCCTTTATAAAATCAAGTTCAGGGCAATGTTAGATCCTGAGACCTGAATTTTCCTTCTGTAAGTTTATTATCGACCCTTGCCACCTCTGAGGTTAGACATGGAACATTGTGATTTGCATTAGTATTTTTCCCCATTCATTCCTCACCCTGAACGATATGCCTAAAGGAGAAAGAAACCAAAGGCTTGTGGGCATGTACGTAGGTGTGGTCACTACCTGATGTGTTCTCATTGGGTGGGAGAGACGTATTCAAAATACGGATATTACAATTTTATAGAAAACCTTTTTGTAGCAGTTGGAAGAAATTGATTAAAAAAAAAACAAAAAACAAAACATCTTATGGGCCTGAAATTCCCTTGGTACCAACCAAGTCACTATTTGATAGAAAACCTTTTTGTAGCAGTTGGAAGAAATTGATTTTTTTTAAAAAAAAATCTTATGGGCTTGAAATTCCCTTGGTACTAACCAAGTCACTATTTTTCTATCCTATGAGAATAGAAAATTTTCACAAATTGACCATTGCTTCTAGGAGGACATGTTGTAGGCCACTGAATTCTTCCATGTCAGGTAAGGGCATGTTCTACATGACAGGGAATTGGTTACATATGTAAACCCTAGTACCTGCTTGTCTCTCTAATCAATTTAGGGCAAGGCATGTGTATCTCTTAGCTCTCTTCCCTGCAAGTTCCAAAGGGACCCATCCATGGGAAAGGCTGAGTAGATTTTATAATCAAGCCCCAAACTCTGCCTTCTTGGCAATGGGAAAAGGTATAAAGAGGGAACAGAACCTTCCTCTGGTTGCTGGAGCAGAAAGGGTCCTGCAGGCTGTGGGTCCCTCCAACTGAGACTGAGGATTATTTGGTCACTTCCCATAAAGAAATAAAAGAGTATAAAGAATTCATAAATTTTGTGGACATTGTATTTAATAGGGGGGAAAATGACTAGTCTGTCATTCTGTGACTATTTGAGTGCCTACCATGTACTGGGCATTGTTTTAGGCTTTGGGGATATAGTGGTGAGCAAAACAGTGTCCACGAGGGTTATGTTCTAATAAAGGAGAAGAGAGATAAGAAACAAGTAAGTATATATTCTTAAGTAGTAAGTGAAGTTGGAAAAAAAGGCACTGAGCAGGACCTAAAGGAAATGATGAAGGGAGCCCTACCAGTATCTGGCAGAAGAGCATTCTGGGCAAAGGGTTTGAAGAAGAGTCATGCTTCAAAAATTTGAGCTCCTAGAAGGAGGCCAGTGCAGCTGAAGCTAAGCAAGCAAAAGAATGATGGAAGAGAGATTGTGGAAAGTGGGCATATTTTTAGGACCTCATAGATCCCAGAGAGAATTCTGCCCTTTTTCTGAGTAAGACGGGAAGCCACTGGAGAGTTCTGAGTAGTGGAGATTTCAGTTATATTTTTAAAACCTCCCTCTGAATAAAGTGTAGAGAAGAAATGTGAGTGGAAAACAAGTTCAGAGGTGATTGCAATAATCGTGATAAGAGATAATGGCAGGAGCCAAGTGGTGGTGAAGAGGACGTAAGGTGATCCAATTGGATGTATTTTGAAGGTAGAAAATGGGTAGGATTTGTGGATGTGAGGGGAAGAGAAAAAAGGGGGTCAATATGACTCTAAGATGTTTTAAATTTTAAAAAATATTTTTTTCCTGAGCCACCTGAAGAATGGAGATGTCATGTCTTAATATAGAACAGACTATAGGAAGAACATACTTGGGAGAGATGATCAGGAGTCAGATGTTGCACATATAAACTTGAGATGTCAATTAGACACCCACATAGATATGTTAAATAAGCTATTGGAGATAATGAGTCTGGAGTTCAGAGAAGTTTGAGCAAATTTATGCAAAAGATACAAATTTGGGTGTCATCAGTATACACATGGTTTTCAAAGCCATGAGATCACCAGGGGGACAGTACAGGTAAAGAGAAGCCTGAGGAGTAGCCCTGGAGCACTATTTCAGCATTGAAGAGGGGAAGTAGGATGAGTCAGCCAAGGACACTGGGAAGGAGCTGCTACTATACAGGAGGGAAAAGCAAAAGAAAGTATACTTACCTTACAAGACAAATGAGTAAAGTATTTAAACAAGAAAGGATTTATAGAGTATATCAACTTTGTCTCTTGGGATTCTGAAATTTCCATTTCACTAAATTTTGCAACAATCAATGAATAGCAAAGAACCAGAAATGGGAGCCACTCTTAATTTTTGACCAATTCAAAAACAATAAGGATTTCTAGAGATGTCCCAGGGACACAATATATTGTCAGTCTCTGAGAACTGGACATGGACGAGTTAGCCTCTTCCTTTGTCTTCTGGCTTCATCATTTTTTTAAATTAGATTAAGAATATTTGTGTGTCTCATGAACCATTATGGAAGCAAACAGGTAAAATAGATCCCTTCATGAAATCTCGACTTTTTCCATGTTGGCATCCCAGATACACTGAGTAAGAAAGTGTGAAAAAGGATCTTTATTATGCAATTTGATGCATAATTATTTTGTTAATTGTATTAGTTGTTTTAAAAAATATACAGTTCTTTCATTATTTTCACAAATTTTTGTGCTTTTCTACTCAGTACCAAACACTATGCTAGGCACTGAGGATTCACAGAGAAATGAGAGGCTCCTGCCCCCAGGAGCTCAGAATATAAGGAAGCAAATAGTCAAAATGATTGCTATTTAGAATATACAAGTAGCCACCTGTGTCAGTAATCCTTGTGAAAAAGTGGGGATAAATAGTCTCATCATCTGAAAGCGCTTATTTTTTTTCAAGAGGTGCTTTTGGGTAAAGCCTTAGAATGAGCTCTTTCACCTATGTCTTTGTTATGTGCTAAATATAATTTAGCATCAGTTCCCTAAAATCATCCCTGATGTTCAAGATGAGTGGTTAAGACACATCTTACCTTTTTAAAGCAATAAATGGCTATGGATTTTCCTCTGCAGTAATATCTGCACTTAAATGTGAGCCATGAAATCTGCTGGCCTGCACTCTGTCCACGTGCTCCCTGCTCACAAGCTTCTTGGTACCAGTGATGTGCAGATCTAACTATAGGCCTGTCATCAGCTGCTGAATGATCTACCTTAAATAGGGCTGTCAGCCATTTTGTTTTACTCCAAAAAGTTCTTTACAAATGACCCAGAGAGAAGAGAGAGAACCAAGGTGTCCCCAGCCGTCAACTCAGAGATGGCAAACATGCTTGTTCTGGCCTTGGGCTATGAGCCAGGGTGTAAGAAAGAAGCAACAGGGATAGAATAGGCAAGTTCCATTCATTTTCAAGTTATAGCTAGAGGAGGGTTATAGTAAAAGCTTTACTTTGTCAGAGCTGACCTGTGATAATGATATGAAATCTAAGCAAAGAGAGCCATGTCCAGGGACAATCACTCAACACCATCACAAGCTGAATCTATAACAGGAATAGCTGGTGCTTGCATACTGAATAGCTTGGAGGGATGCTGACATACAATATACCTTGGATTTTAATCATTTTCCCCCTCAGCTACAAATTTTGGGGTGATGTTCATTCCTTGTAGTATTGTAGTCATTGGGCACAGAAAAATGTTGTTTTATAGGACTTTTAGCTCCCTGGCAGTTCTCTCTGGCATTGCGCTCTGTGGTTGGGTTACTTTGCAGTGTTGTATGGCCATGTGAGAGGGCTGGGTACTATCTATTTTTATCAGCACCATCACCATGCCTTAGAGTCAGGAAGACATGAATTCAGACTTATTGCGAAGATCAGTCTCTTGGGGTTAAGAGGGCCAGTTTGGCACCATGGGAAAGACTGGCTTCCAATTAAGATAGTCCTAGGTTCAAGGTCAGGATCTATTACTTACATGCTGTGTGGTACACTCTGTACCTCAATCTCTTTATCTCCATTTTGAAAGTATATATATTAGTACCTACCAATTGTAAGGATTACACTGAAATACATACTATGATGGCACATAATAACTTCATTAAATATTCATTCACTAAAATTGCCTAATGCCTCTGAGCTTTGATTTCCTCATTCTTAAAATAGTTGTGTTGTTGTGAATATTAAACAATCTAGGGGGACATCTCAGCAGAGTATCCAGTATAGAATCAATAGTTAATATCATTATCAATAATAATAATTAAGCAACAGATAAAAATGTTTGAAATAGACTCCAAAGCCTCATGATTGCTTATTCCTCATTATTTTTTATGTCAACGGTTAATATCATTATCAATAATAATAATTAAGCAACAGACTAAAAATGTTTGAAATAGACTCCAAAGCCTCATTATTGCTTATTCCTCATTATTTTTTTATGTCAACATCTGTTCTTTATTTTATTCATTTCTGACTCATCAATGAAACAGTGATCCTTTCCATAATAACTCTTGTTATATGGCTGAGAGTGGAGAAATCTCTTATTTTATTCTTATTCCATATCACAATCAGTCAGCATGTGTTTTCCAAACATTATGTTCCCAGCTTGGATGGGGAAGCAGTTGTCTGCTCTAACAGAGTTTATAATTAACTGGCATTACAAGGTAAAAATACACCCATTTAATAAATTACAATTGGATGTGTAATGTGCACAAACTATTATGCTAGTGAGAAATCTGATAAGTGTAATCATGAACCAGATGTGGATCCTGCCTCCCAGGGTTGTAGAGGCAGCTGAGAGGAGTAGGAGAGAGAGCATGAATACAGACTACATGGACTTCATGAGATCTCAGACAAGTTACTTAACTGCTCTGTGCAAGGGCTCCCCATTTGTCAAATAGACCTATATAATAGTATTTATCTGAAGCTTAAATAGGTTATTGTGCATAAAGTACAGTGCCTGTCAGAGAATCAGAGATCAGTAAGTGTTAGCCATTTCAAATTATCTAGTATAGTGGGGATAAGGCATGCATGTAAATAAGCATAATGCAAGAGTCTGGTAATATTGCAATGAAAGTTCAGAGAAGAGAGATTGCTCGGGTTTCATGAAAAAAGGTGGGATTTGAGCTAAGCTTGGGAGGATAGTTGACATATGAATATGGGAAAAAGGGGCAAATCAGGGCAGCTTTAGAATTAGAGATGGCATGAGTAAAGGTAGGGAGGTAGAGAACACCAAGGAGTTCTATAGGGAAGAAGTTGGGGAAACAGGTAGGAAAGTGAAGGCCCTCGAGTGCTAGTTTAAGAATTCTGTATTTGTTATGTGGATAGTGGTGAGAATGCCATTATGGATTTTCAGCAGGAAAATGATAAGGTCAGAGCAATGCCTCTGGCAACAAATCAGAGGAAGAATGGTCTGGCGTTGTAAAAGCCTTGACTTGGTCTTTAGACCTCCAGTCTCTCCTTCCCCTGGCCCATTTGCTGTAGGAGGAAGGGAAGAAGACTCAGAGACAGGAGATGATGTTTGAGTCTGGGTTGCTGAGAGGTTGGATGTGTCCTTAACAAACATAGGGAGTGTAAAAACAGACTGCAAAGGAAACCTGTCAGTGCATTGGGATGTATTGAGGTGTTCACAAGTCCATGGATGTAGTTAAGAATAGGTGAAGGTTTGGAACCTTAGACTATCACCAGGTTGGAGGTAAAGATGACATAACAACTCCTGAGAATGAAACTGGAAGCCTAAGGAATGGGTGAGATTGCTAAGGGGAAATGACAAGGACCTACTCTTGGGTAATTCTTATATTTACAGGTGGCAGAAGAAAGAGAACATGGGAAGGCTCCATCTGAAAGGTAGGAAAACCAGAGAATACAGAATTGAATAAAGGAATGGAGGGGTTTTCAAGAGGCAGCATTTTATGGAGGCAGAGCAAGACTTACTTGGGAGACAGTAAGGAGTAAGGTAATAGGAATGAAGGAGAGATAAGGCTGGAGGTGGAAGGGAGAACTCAACTGGGTGGGGGGCACCTTAAAACTCAGTCAGGGACCTTTGAATTCCTTGGTAGAAAGCAGAAAAACCTTGGTGATCTCATAGATATTGTTTCCTGGGGACTTAAGAGATTTTTACACCTCACCCTTAAGGATGGGAATGCGTTTGAAAGGTCTTACCATTACTGATTATTGTGCCCTCTGACCTAGCACTTTCTTCTTTTTAGTTTGTTTCTCTTTCTCTTATAGATGGGAGGTGTAGTTATTTGATATTGACTGAGTTGAATCTGCTGTGGGTACCACAAAAAAGGGAACATTTTTTGGTCTTATTCCAGTGAAATCAGAGTTCAAACAAACTAAACATATATTACAAAAAACCATAGATTTTTAGTGGAACAAACCCCCAGAGTTGTGATATTTTCTCTATAAAAAAATCTATCATTCTTCAGAAAAAGTCAAGAACCATATGATTTCACTCATATGTGGGATATAAAGCAGAACAGAACAATTGAACTAATAAGACAAACAAAAACTGAGACACAGGCAACAGTATGGGATTACCAGAGGCAAAGAGGAGGTGGGAGGAGGTAGAAGAAGGTAAAGGCGGTCAAATATATGGTGATGGAGGGAGACTTGACTTTGGTTGGTGAACACAGTGCAGTATACAGGTGATGTATTATATATTTGTGTACTTGAAACCTACATAATCTTATTAACCTAATATTTTTTATTAACCCAAATTTTCATCAGATTTTTTTATTGTCATTAAGTGTCAGATAAGTGGTAACTAGGCTGTTGATAAATTTCCAAAGAAGATGTGGAGATTAGCTCTCACCTACTTCAAAGCATAAGAGTTTTTGCACCTGAGTAAAAGAGGACAATCTGAGTTTGACACTGGGGAATGTGGGGAGAACACAGTCTTTGGGGTGATACCAAATATGGAAGAATTTTCAACTAAAGGGGCGTCCTTGGAAATGGTATTCTCTGGAATTCCTTGGCTTGGTTTAAAGCAAAGGGTGAAAGGAAGGTAGATCATAGAAGAGGAAGTATACATTGATACAAGAATGAGTAAACTAGGTAGGACGGGTAGCTGGAGAGGCTTGTGTTCTGTGCTTTACCAATGAGTGAGAGAAGAAATGAGGTTGAATTAACTCATCTCATGATTCCAAATGGAACTGTGTTGTGCACTTGAAGGCTCCAGATGTCTGTTTCTTAAAGGTTTGTGGCGCTAATAGCTTCTGTCTGGTACAGGCTGCCACTCCAGGTGGTGCCTGCAGCCAGGTCAGCACTGAGCATACAGTTCCAGACAGCAGGTGGGGAGAAGTGAAAGTGTTTGGAGAAGGTAAATCTGGCTCCAAGTCCCACACCCATCTGCGTGTCACCCTGAGTGATGACCTAGGGAAGGACTTGTGCTGGTCTGCTCTTCAGCAAATGGTTATTGAGCCAGGGCAGGTTCGTTTATTGCATTAGCTGATTGGCAGCCTGGGTTATGAGGATGTGAGTTATAGGACAGGTACATTTCAGAAGACACAGAGGCTTGAGGCAGCTAGTGCAAGGTCAAACCAAGGTATTTTGGGCTCCTTTGGGTGGAAAGGGCATGGGAAATGAGATCATGGAAAGAGATTCTTTAGACAAATTCTGAAGAGAAAACTTTCCCGACTTTCACCAGGTCATGAAAGTCTGTTCACAATCACGCTTCTGTGATTTTGCAAATGCCTGTTTTTTTACGGTGAATTGTGTGTAGGTGTTAGATATTTAATATTTCTCAATAGGGGGTCCTCTTGACATTTTGGACAGAAAAATTATATGTTTTGAAGACTGCAGTACAGACCATTTAACTCGCACAACCCCTGCTTCGCAATGCATGTAGCACCTCTCAATCATTTTGACAACTGAGAGCACTCCACAATGCCCATGCCCCTTAGGAGGATGGTATTACTTCTGGTCATTCTAGGATCTGGGGGAGACTCCACCTGGGGAAAGCCTTTATTCTCTTCAGAGGTTTCACTAAGCTCACCCTTTGAAAGCAGTGATGTTCTGGAGTTTTCTTCTGTTTCAGTTCAAATGAAGACCACGAATTCTGACTTCACTATAAGCAGAGGCTTTGGAATTTATTACTGATTCAATTTAATGATGAGCAGTGACATTCCAGTGCTAGCAAAAGCATAGAACTTTTTCTTCTCTCAATCTTCATTTCATACGTAATTTTCATCTGTGGTTTGTGGCTCCTCTCATATCCCCGTGGCCCCTGACCAGTCTCCGGGCACCAGCAGACACCTCTGTTGGAGTCTGGTGCAACTGAATCTCATCTTCCCACCAGATGGAAGGGTTTTATTTTTCCATATGGCTAGGTACAGTTCAGACACCACCATTTCATAAAACCTTGTTTCCATTTAATCTGCCTGGACAAACATTAACACCAGGGGACATGGGGGTGAAAGAGAGGACAGGAGAGTGAAGCTGAGAAGGAAGCTCCAACCGGCTCATCTCCAGTTACTCCTTTAACTTAACTGAACCTGGCATCTTTTTGAGGTTTGAATTTCAAAGTCAAGTGGTGGTGCATAGAGGGCATGGACAAATAGATTGGAGGCGCAAGAATGGAGGAACTGGTAAGAAAATGTTTTCCTCTCAGCCTCAGGCAGAGTTATGCAAGAGGAAATCATATCAGTGTACATGGAGGTCAGCCTTGTTTCTGACCATCGACAAGAAGGATGCAATTCAAACAAGGTCTCTGAAATGTTAAAAGGCTGCTTTTGAGAATGATGCATAGGAGGGAGGTATTTCCCTGGGAATTTAGAATGACTCCTCTACTTGACCTCCAATTCCTTCTTTTAATCTGAACCTTCAAGGAGTCCCAATCTTCCTTTCCCGTGTGTCTAAAACATCTGTTACCCTCCAGGTTCCTTCTGTTATATCTGGCACATGTGTCACCTACTACATATATCCCCTCCCCTGACAAAACATGACTCTTGCCTCCTCCAAAGCCCCACACACAAAACAGACTTTCCCTCAATGAATTCCACTTCCCTCCCATCTCTACTGTAGTCTCTGTTCCCTCAATCACATCTTATTGTCTTATTTCATATCTGGAGAGATTGCTTAGATTTGCTTTCATATTCACTCAAGTGTTGAAATGATCTGCTCACCTGAGTTACGTGCATTGTATACATTTTACAAGTGAGGCCCATGCTGTCTGGATATGTATGTAGTATGTCCACTCCATGTACTTGCTCCTGGTGACTCCATACCAGAATCTTCATCAGGGGAGGTACTCAGTAATACCATGTGAATCAGGCATGTGAATAAAAGTCTCCTTTATCTATTTAATATTCAAAAGCATGTGTCTCTCAGTGTTCCTGATAAAGATACACCAAGGTGACTTGGGGGCCTGGTCACCTTCCGCATGGAGAGGGGGGCCCCTGACCACTCACATTTGTGTGTCTGTTCTACCTGCAGGAAGACGAAGTGGTTCTCCAATGCATCGCCAACATTCACAAGGAGCAGAGGAAGTTCTGCCTGGCAGCCGAGGGCCTTGGCAATCGCCTGTGCTTCTTGGAACCCACTTCAGAAGCCAAGGTGAGAGTAATTACCTGCCCAGCACCTTCCCCCTTGGCCTCCCAAGCAGTCATTTAGGGAATGGGGCTGCTGGGAGATGGTGATGAGGATGGTGAAGAAATTTGAAAGGACACATTTATTTATTTTTATTTTTTAAAGTTTCAAGTGTATAGCATTGTAAGTCAACATCTGTATATACTACAAAGTGATCACTCCCAAAAGTAAAGTCTAGTTACTATACATCACAATGCCTTTGACCCCTTCCACCTTTTTTTTTTCAATTTAAAGTCTTTATTGTGTAAAGTATTACATATGTCTCCTTTTCTCCCCATTGATCTCTTCCCGGCTGCTCCCACCCCGCAGCACATGCCCTCACCCCTCTACTGTCTGTGTCCATGGGTTATGCTTATGTGCATGCGTACAAGTCCTTTGGTTGTTCTCTTACCACCCCCCTCCCATGCCTTCCCTCTGAGGTTGGACAGTCTGTTCGATGCTTTTATGTCTCTGGATCTATTTTTGTTCACCAGTTTATGTTGTTCATTATATCCCACAAATGAGTGAGATCATGTGATATTTATCTTTCTCCAACTGGCTTATTTAGATTAGCATAATGCTCTCCAGGTCCATCCATGCTCTTGCAAATGGTAAGATTTTTTTTCTTTTTTACAGCAGTGTAGTATTCCAGTGTGTAGATGTATCCCTTTCACCTCTTTTGCCCATCCCAACCCCCTATCCCTCTGGTAACCACCAATCTGTTCTCTGTATCTTTGTTTTGTTTGTTCATTTAAAAAGAAAAGGGCACATTATTTCTTGAATGGGAAGCAGATCAGATTTAAAACATAACTGTCTCCAGCCCAGGCTGTGTTTCAGTAGGAACCTAGAGCATTAGCAAGAGTTAGAGGGCCTTGTCTGTCTGTGTTCACCAAGACACAGGGAGGCCTTGAGATCACCGACAGAACTCATGGAGGAGGTTCTTTTAATACTTCCAGAACTCCTTTTCTTGTTATTAATTCCTAAAAATCTGAGTGTGTGTCCTTAACTCCCAGCTGTCATTTATTGCTATGGAGATTCATGGGAACTGGGGCCTGTGTTTCATAACAAGCACAACACTCTGAGTTTTGACTGTGCTGAGACTGTTGTAACTGTCTGTCTGTTGTGACCTGGGGGCAGAGAGAATCTTGCTCTGGTCCCTGCCTGTGTGATAGCATGTGATGTCAAACCAAACTTTTCTCCTTGCATTTTTGGATTGTTTCTGCTTTTTATGATCTGTATGTCAAGTAGATGTGTGTGCTCAGCATTCTCAGTCCTGGCAAAATGCTTACATCATTTGGGGTTCTCCAGAGAAAGAAAACAAATAGAATCTCTCCCTCTCTCTAGAT
>NW_005371823.1:956381-972419 GCF_000412655.1 Myotis brandtii | reverse complement strand
AAATGGATGGATAGATAGATAGATAGATAGATAGATAGATAGATAGATAGAGACTTATTTTAAGAAATTGACTCATGCGGTTATGGGACTGGCAAGTCTGAAATCTATTAGGTCAGATCAGCTGGAAGTTCAGGCAGGAATTATGCTGTCTCAGGCACAATTTTCTTCTTTTAGTTTTTATTGTTAAGACCTCTGATTGGGTGAGACCCACCCATGCTATCAAGGGCAGTCACCTTTAAAATCAACTGATTATAGATATTAATCACATCTATGAAATATATATTCACATCAAAACCTAAATTGGTGTTTGATTAAACAACTGAGTACTGTAGCCTAATCAAATTGAAACACAGCCAACCACCACACCGTCCAGGCTCAGCTTTTCTTGCAGAACCATATTTTTAAATTTATTATTTTGTTGAGAGTATTACAGATGTGATTTTTTTTTTATCAATCAGAAAATGGTTACATTTTCCAATAGGACCAGCTGGTTGGCATGGCATTTCTCCAGATGAACATACACAATACAAACACATATGCAGAGTTTGTCCCAAGCCTAGAACACATCTCCCAGAGGCCCTGTCCATTACGCTCTCTCTCATTGATCCGCACACAGGGCCAATACCAGTAGGACAGAGTCACATTAAAATAAATGGCAGAACAAAGACACAAGGAAGATTTTATCTTTTTAAAGGTCTTAGACTTGATTTCCCTGAGGCCTTTTCTCATTTGCTTTTGGTCTGAGCTGTATATTTTTCTTTTTATTCCCAGCAGTCTGAAATAATAGGAAGATCATTCGACTAGAAGTCAAGAAGTTAATTCTCAACCATTAGCTAGTCATCTGACTATGGGCAAGTCACTCAGCCTTGATTTCAGTTTTCTCATCTACCAGAATGAGGTGCAGTCTGATACAGGGGAGTGCTGGCCTGAATTAGAAACCACTGCTACCATTTTCTAATCATCCATTGAGTGGGGCATGGGATAGAGGTGTAGGGCACAGGCTCTGGTGCCAGACTGGCAGAGTTTGAATCCTGTCTTCGTCACGCAGCAGGTAATCCAGGACCTTTCTGAGCTTAGTTTCTTCATCTGCGTAATGGGAATTTTATAGTAACTACCTAATAAGGTTGTTATTAGGATTAAATGAGTTAATACATGTGAAGTGCACAGCACATGTAAGTTGCCTAGTACATTGTAAACTCTGTATAATCATTGGATATTGTGATTTAATCTTACCTAAACCACAAAACATAAAGCAGATTAATAACAACTATATCTCATAACCTAAAAATGCTTTGTATCCCCTAGGTATAAAAATAATGGTTCATGGTTATTAAAAAAATTCATGCATGTGACTCTATTGGTTTACTTTTGCTTCCTGGAATAAGTAAGTGTCCAGGGGTAGAAGTAATGGTGTCAGAAGCATGAACAATATTAAACTGCTTTTCTAAAAGGATTTACCAATTGTTACAGTTGGCATGCCCACTATCATTTCATGAGTGTATGCCTCTTTATACATAGCAATAAGGAAAGTGCACTATGAGAGCTTCTCACAGAGAAACGGGGTAAAGTGCATAGAAAGGCTAGAGCAGGTAGGTATTCAGAAATTTTTGTCACCATTCCTGGGAACAGCCTGCTTGATGAACCCATTTTCTGTGACCTTAGTCTTTCCTGCAGTCAGCTACAGCTATGCATACATCCCTCTGGTATGTCCCCTCCCTTTTCACTAAATACTGCACCTAATTCTCTACCATCCAATTTCACAGCTAGCTGAGCCATTGTTAGGTTCTTGGAAGCTAACGTAAGATCATTTCTTGCAATGAAGTGAGAAGGTATATTCCCAAGCCTGGCACTGGGCATAAGGCGCAGACATTAAACACTGCTCTTATCAGAGTCAACCAGTGACCTTGAGCTTTCCTAGTCAAGGGTATTTAAATCTAGTTGAAACTCAGAGAGAGAAAATTGATATGCACTCTAAGGAGAAGACAAACCTCAGAGAAAGAATGGATGAGATAAGGTTGTCAACGTATACTTTTAGTGTACAAGCCCTGAGAAAAGGAGGTCCTCTTGAAGCAATGAGTGAGATGGTAGAAGAATAAGAAGCAAAAGTATAAGAATATCAACACTCGCTGTACACATGGAGACTATTTAGCATGTTGGAGAGCTCTTGTCACTTTGATTCCCATATGCCGTGTCCCACCCTTCTCCTGAAACTGCAGATGTTAATTGATGGAAAAAACCATCATTCAGTGTCCCTTTCAACTAAGCACAGCTCCAGGAATTAAAAAGCATCTTGTTTTGTAGGAAAGACTCAGAATTATATCAAGACCAAGAAACATGGAGAAAACCATTGCTTCTTTATTTTATTTATGAAATCAGCAAATGTTTATTTACTGTCATTTTTTAGTAGAATATCTGTTCCCAGGAACCAGGATTAATTATTTTTCCTCTGGTCTTTTGTGCGTGTGTGTGTGCGTGTGTGTGTGTGAGAGAGAAAGAGTGTGTGTGATCTGTTGTGTATCTGCAGTTTCCACCAAGAGATCTTGTTTTGTTATACTTAACATCCAGACTCAAAAGACTCTCATAAATCACTTGGCAGCAGTCTGCTCAGTGGGAAGTGTAAGGCATTCCTGTAAGGATTCTTGCAGTGGTATGGGTGTTGGCTTCTGAATCTCCCCACTTCCTTACCCCACCCCCCCACCCCAACCTCCCTAGGTGACAGCTCAGGTGCAAAAAGAGAGGTCTATATCAGGCAGGTATAGTAATCACCATGGCTTAAAAGCCTCATGCACCACAGGAACCAGTGTATCTTGTAATAGATTTGGGGCTCTCAACAAAGGACCACACTAGCTATAACAGTCTTCACATTTGGTAATCACAAAGATATGGCTTCCTATAAGGTATTGGTAGTGTTCCCAGTCATGAATTAAGGTACTAATCAGGGATCATTTTTACTGTAAGCAATGTTCCCTAGCAACATAATTAACATATCAACTTTAGCAGGTTGTCCCAAAAAACAAAACTGGACAGCTAACTGAAGGTGGAATTTTCATGCAGAAGGGGAAAAGAAGTTCATAAGCCATATCCCACAGTAATCTTCATTGATGACAATTATTAAACCTCTGTGGCCTTGCCAGATGTTTAGGGAACACCAACACCTTTCTAAATCCTTATGTCTACCATCTTTAATTTTAGATCATCAGCAAAACGTAGGAAGAATATGGGAACTTTTTAGACCAAGAGTTATTTGTTTCTTTCACTGATTTTAGTGATGATGAAACTAAAATTGATAAAGTGAAACAATTTACCCTGGTGTCCTTGAAAAGCCAATGACAGTCTGAAGTCCTTGGGCTCTGGGTGTCTCAGAATGAAGATCCACCTCTCTATTGGGGAACACTTTGTCTGTCTTCTTGATTATGGTTTATTCAAAATAGAATTTCAGTTTCAAATTCAATTTTCAAACTGAACATTTTCAGGAGAAATTTTGTTCTTGTTGTTTTCACCGCCTTTTGAAAATGAACAGTCTGCTATGGTTTCTGCAAAGCTGTATAGGCTCTCAAGACCCCAGATTAAACATCTGTGATTTTGCAAACGTCATTTTGCAGATAACATAAATTGTGATAGAATTCTAGGCTAAAAATAACTTATTTTCTATTATCTTTATCTTTCACTCAGAAATAGATTTACTGTTTACTCCTAAATAACTAAGTCTGTGTAAATTTGAAGTGACAGAGGCTCGGCCTGGTGTTGTACACTGAACTTCCAATTGGTATTTTAGTGTGTATCATTTTCTACTAGAGACCTGGTGCACAAAATTCGTGCATGGGAGGGGGGTCCCCTCAGCCCAGCCTGCACCCTCTCCAATCCAGGACCCCTCAGGGGATGTCCGGCTGCCAGTTTAGGCCCGATCCCCAGGACATCCATCTCACAATCCTAGACCACTGGCTCCTAATCGCTCACCTGCCTGCCTGCCTGGTCACCCCTAACTGCCCCCCCACACTGGCCTGATTGCCCCTAACTGCCCACCCTGCCAGCCTAACCACCCCCAACTTCCCCCTTACCAGCCTGGTCACCCACAACTGCACGCTCCCTACCGGTCTGGTTGCCCCTAACTGACCCCCCTGCTGGCCTGGTCACCCCTCACTGGCCCCCTGCTGGCCTGGTCACCCCACATAGCCTGCTTGTTCAGTCGTTTGGTTGTCCCTCACTAACCCCCCTGCTGGTCTGGTCATAGGCAGCCATCTTGTGAGGGCATGAGGGTCAATTTGCATATTACCTCTTTATTATATAGGATGGGCTTGAGGCCTTATGAAAGGCCAAACTAGCATAAAACTTTTTACAAAAATCACCCTTGTCATGTAATATAAAGAGACAAGTTGACATTTTGAACTTTTTTTTTTCTACATTTATCAGGATCCTGTTCTATATGCCCTGTACTGCAGTGGGTGCCAACATACTCTCAGGTATTCCTTATAATCCCAC
Organism: Myotis brandtii; assembly: GCF_000412655.1. NCBI lineage: Eukaryota > Metazoa > Chordata > Mammalia > Chiroptera > Vespertilionidae > Myotis > Myotis brandtii. The sequence continues at coordinate 967,940 of NW_005371823.1, read as the reverse complement.
AAGAAATGTATAAGACTTTAGACAGTCAAATGACTTTCTTTGAGATTCTTTCCAATCTCAAATATCTAATTTCTATAATACTCAGTGATAAAAGTATCATAGATCCAACTTAAGGCTAAAGAAGACCCATTTCTCCATGTGGTTAGAATTTAAGAATACCTGGGCAGCTCTTCATTCCCCTCCCACAGCCTTCCAGCATCTGTCCTCTAAATGCCTGACATTCCAAAGTTAGAAATATGTATTTTGCTTAAATCCAACAACCCTCTAAAATGCAAATGTTCTGAGAGAACACATGAAGCAGTGTTAAAGTTTTATAGCTAATTTTTTTATGGTATTAAAGAAATTATATTTTCTAGAAAATAAATTTATAAAAGGGGATAGACAGATTACTAAATGCCTGTGTGTTAGTATATAAGGTACAGATATACTGTAATTGGGGAAGTCAGAACATCTGCTGCATTGAATTATGATGGTTTACCTGTCTTTTTACCTGTCCTCCACCATTCTGGGAGCACTGAAGTCCAAGACTGCAGTACAGCAGTTAAGAAACATGGCCATGGAGCTAGACTTCCTGGGCTGGTAATTCTAACTCCACTGCTTAATAGGTTTGTGATGTGGGCAAATGACTTCCCTTTCATTGACTTAGTTACCTCATCTTTAAAACTGTATCCACCTCATAGGATCATTATGAAGATTCAGTTTCATAATTATACAGTTGACCCTTAAACAACACAAGGATTAAGGGTGCTGATGCCTCCTACTTCTGCACAGTTGGACATCAATGTATAGGTCCTGGCTGGATAGTTCAATTAGTTAAAGCATCATCCCCATATGCCAAGGTTGCAGGTTTGATCCCCAGTCCGGGTACATATAAGAATCAACCAATGAATGCACAAATAAGTGGTACACCAAGCCAATCTCTCTCTCTCTCTCTTTCTCTCTCTCTCTCTCTCAACAAAGAAAATCCATGTTAATTTTTTACTCCCCAAGAACTTAACTACTAATAGTATTACTGATACCATAGTCAATTAACACATATTTTGTATGTTATATACTATATTCTCACAATAAAGTAAGCTTGAGATAAGAAAATCATAAGGGTCATCTATGAGTTTTTTCAAATCATTGCAGATCTTCAAAAAACTTCCAATACATTAATAGAGAAAAATATGCATATAAGTGGCTCCAGTTCAAACCTGTGTTATTCAGGGTCAGTTGTAAAGTGCTTATGACAGTGCCTGACACACCCAAAGTACCATTTAAGCAATCACCTTTATTATCCCCAGCAGAGGCCAGACACACATTGGGTCCTCAGGAACCATTGCATAATTCAGGTATTCCATGTACTGAATCAATTAATTAAATAGTTTAAAGCCCTGAATTTAAGGATTAGAAGGACATTTGTGGCCTTTTAAAGTGAAATATAGTGAAGAATTAGAGAGAATAAGTGAGATGAAAAGGGTTAAGCAATGAATGAATGGTTTTAAAAATAAAACAGTGGAGTATAGATTTTTTGTTATTGATTTCTAATTTAATTTTAATATGGTCAGAGAACATACTCTGAATGATTTCAATTCTTTGCAATTTATTGGAACTTATTATATAGTCCAGCATATGGTCTACCAATGGTGACTGTTCCATGTGTACTTAAAAAAAACAAAACAACACCTTTGTATTCTCTAGTTGTTGAATGTAGTGTTTTATGAATATCAAAATGGTTGATAGTGGTGTTAGGTCTTATATAGCCTTACTGAGTTATACCTCCTTGTTCTATCAATTACTGAAAGAGAGGTGTTCAACTGTTATTATCTCCTTTTATCTCTGTCACTTTTGTTTCATACATTTTAAAGCTCAGTTTTAAGTTCATATATACCTAGGAATATTTTTGGTTGTTTTCTTGATGAATTAATCCTTTGTCATCATCAAATGTCCCTATGTATCCTTGGTCATATAATCTACATTGACTAATATTAATATAGCCACAAGCTTTCTTATGCTTACTCTTTGTGTAGATTGTTTTGTGCTTTTTTTTTTTGTATCTTTGTTTTCAACTTGTTTATGTCTTTATAACTTTACTAGAAGCCCTGTGCATGAATTCATGCACAGGTAGGGTCCCTAGGCCTGGCCAGCGATCAGGGCTGATCAGGGCTGGGCCAATCAGGGACTGCCAGCTGGGGGGAGAAACAGAGGGAGGGACCACAGGAGGTTGGCTGGCTGGGGGGAGGGACTGCGGGAGGTTGGCAGCCAGCCATGAGGATATAGCTGGCCCTCGACACCCCTAGGAAAGGGGCTGCATCTGACATCACTCAACCCCAGTTCCCCTTCCCAGCCTGGGGACCAAAGGCCCCAGCAGGGTCGGGAGAGGAGGTGCCAGTCGCTGGGCTGGGCACGAAAGGAATGGATGCCAACACTACTATTGGTGCCCCACTATCACGTGGTTCCCCACCTACCCCCCTCCTACTTCCCTCACCACCGTGCTGCCACCACAGAGGGTGGAAGGCCCCCAGGAAAGGGAGAGGATGAGCGCAAGACAAAACCTTGTGTTGAGGGCTGACTTTCAATAGATCACAGGGAGGGAGCTGCTCTGCTATGAACAAAACTCCAACCCAGAAGCAAGGCATCTACGAATGGTTTAGCACCAGGGGCCAATGGGGGCTGGCCGGTCAGGGGGAGGAATCATGGGTGGTTGGCCAGCCATTGGAGGTTGGCTGTGGGAGCACATTGGCCACCAGGGGGCAGCTCCTGCATTGAGCATCTGCCCCCTGGTGGTCAGTGCACATCATAGCGACTGGTCGACTGGTCATTCTGGTTGTTCTGGTTGTTCAGTCATAATAGTCATATATATATATATATATTTTAGAGGCCCGGTGCACAAAATTCATGCACTCGGGAGGGGAGGCCCTCGGCCCAGCCTGCACCCTCTCACAATCGGGGACCCTCAGGGGGATGTCCGACTGCCAAGGATCCCTGCAGGATCAGGCCTAAACTGGCAGTCGGACATCCCTCTCGCAATCTGGGACCGCTGGCTCCTAACTACTTGCCTGCCTGCCTGCCTGATCACCCCTATCTGCTCAGCTGCCTGCCTGATTGCCCCTAACCACTCTGCCTGCCTGCCTGATCACCCTTAAGTACGTGCCTGCTTGCCTGATTGCCCCTAACTGCTAGCTTGCCTGCCTGATTGCCCCTAACTGCCTCTGCCTCAGCCCCCGCTGCCGCAGCTTTGTCCAGAAGAACGTCCGGAAAGACGTTCGGAAGGTCGTTTGGCTGTCTGGTCTAATTAGCATATTACGCTTTTATTATTATAGATATTTAAAGTATGTCCCTTATAAATAGCATATAGTTAGGTGTTGCTTTTGCCCACCATTTTATAATCTCTCCTATTTTATTAGAGTACTAGAGGCCTGGTGCACAAAATTTGTGCACAGGTAGGGTCCCTAAGCCTGGCCAGCAATCAGGGCCGATTGGGGCTTTCCAGCTGCTGGACGGGGCCTCCCTTCCCCAGCTGGCAGGCAGCAGCCAGGGCGTTCCTTCATTCTTCTCTGCCCCCTGGTGGTCACTGCATGTCATAATAAGCAATAGAACTCCCTGTCTCCCAGTCGAACTCCCATGGGGACACATTGTGTATTAGCCTTTTTTATATATAGTTTCAGTTCATTTACATTTATTGTAACAATTCATACTATTGGGTTTTTGGTCCACATCTTTGCTATTTGTTTTATGTTGTCCCTCTAGTTTTTGTTCCTCTGTTTCTCCCTTTCTGTTTTTTTTTTAGAATAAATCAAGTATTTTTAAGTATTCCACTTTATATCCTTTATTGGCTTTTTAGTTCTACCTCTTTGTATTATTTTTTTGTAACTCCTTTAGGGATTATAGTATGAATTTTTAGCTCGTTACAATCTTCCTTGAATTAATATTATACCGCTTTTCTTAGATCTTTTGTGCTATTATTATCATGTATGTCATATAATGTGCAGTATTTTATTACTTTGTTTCAAAGACTTGTCTTTTTAAAAAATTAAGAAAAGAAAATATTATATTTTATACCACATGGTTACCATTTTCAGTCCTCTTTATTCTTTCCTCTATATCCAGATTTCCATCTGATAGCATTTTCCTTTAGTCTGAAGGATATCCTTTAGTATTCCTTATAATTGCCCAGTTTTTGTTTCACTAAGAATGTTTTTATTTTGTCTCTATTTTTGAAGGATTTTAACTCTGGATATAAATCCTGGTTTGGCTTTTTTCTTTCAGCACTTTACAGATCATATTTTGTTGTCTTTTGGCCTCTTTTTTAAATAAAAAAATAGCTATTAATTCCACTGTAAGTAATGTCTTTTACTCTGGAAGGTTTTTTTCTTTAATTGTCAGAAGTTGGAATAATGTGTTTGAGGGTAATATTCTTTGTATTCATCCTGACTGGATGTTGCTGAACTTTAGGGATTGCTTGTTTTTTGGTATTTCTTTTTATCAAGTTTGGAACTTTGGGGGCCATTATTTCTTAAAATATTTTGTCTGCCACAATTATTTATATACTAAACTGTTTTATATTGTTACATAAGTCATTAAAACTGTTCATAATTTCCTAAACTATTTTTCTCTCTGTTCTTCAGCTTGATTAATTTGTGTTGACTTAATTTTTACTGATTCTTCTTTTTTAATGTAAATGTGCTATTAACTTTCTCCAGTGAATCAAATGCTATATTATAAATTATAAAATTTCCATTAATTTATTCCTAAGGTTTTATATATTCTCCTCACACTCTCATTCTCTTCTACATTATTCCCATTTTTCTCATGAATTTATTAACATATTTATAGTAGTTCTTGGGTTGTTTGTGGGTCTGCTTTTAATGACTATTTTTTCTCTTGAGTATAAATCACATTTTCCTATTAATTTGAATGTGTAGTAATTGTATACTGAACCTTGTAGGTAATATTACTCTGGTTTCTTTCATCTTCCCCTGAAGAGTAATGTGTTTTTTTCTGGCAGTCAGTTAAATTACTGGTGGTATTTCCTTGATCGTGTAGAGGTTTGGTCTATTTTATTTTTGCCTTTAACTCTAAGGTATCATCCTTGATCTGGGGATGTAGCCTTCTTGGGTTTTAATGAAAATCCTGAAGTGTTTCCTAACTCCCTCTATATAGCAAGACTTGAACACCAAATTATGACACTTACAAACTGGTAGCTGCTGAAACTTTTGCACTGCAGCTGTTTCTTTCCATCAGATACTAAGAGTGTTGCCTGTATGGTTGAGTTAAAAAAAATTTGAGGGGAATTTGTATGCTGATTTGGGGGTTTTATTATCTATGGTGATTCCCTTCTTTCCAACATTCTCCTCTTTAATTTCCAGACATTTTGACAGCCTCAAACTCAGATCTCTGACTGCATAGCAAGTTATTTGTTTGTTTTTATTGGATCTATCCCTCAAGGGCTCCATGGACAGAGGAGTGCAGAGGGGAATGGGGGAGACAGAGCAGGATTTAATTAAATGTGGATATCACCTAGTTAGCTTCCCATCTTTCAATAGTTATATTCCCTCCAGATTCCCAGTGCCTGCAAACAGTTATTTTTAAAATTTTGTCTGGGATTGATAATTGTTATTGTCAGGAGAGTTATCCTATTGTGAACTTCTCCATCATCACCTGGACCAGAACCTCATCAGCGAGTGTTTGCTACTCTTGAAAGGAGCTGAGTCATAAAAGAAGAGAAAATAGTGTTGAAGCAGAATCTAGGTTGTAAAGGAGTTTCCATGATGAAAAACATGAGCATGTTTCTAGGCAGAGAGGAAGGAAGGAAGCTGTAGAGGAGATATTGAGGTTGAAAAAGAGAGAGGGAACTAACAAATGACATTGTGAGGGCTTTAAATTGAGTATAGCATTGGCATATGCAAAAGAAAAGCAAGGAGGTAAAGGCACAGATTTTGAAGTAAGGATGGGGGCTGAACAAGAACAAGGGCTTATTGTCTGAGGAAAACATGAACTGTGGAAGCTGTATAGGTCCTTCATATGTAAAACAATGATGAATAGACTGGGATTAAATTTAATTTAGGTATAATTAATGGAATTCATGGGATGGTAAAGGGATTAAGGTAGGAGTAGTCAGGTGTGACTCTAGAGTTATGGACTTTAGCCCATAATAATATAGAAGTTATATTATTTAGTAAAATGGGGTGTATTGAAAAAGGAATAAGTTAGAATAAATGGTGGTGATGATGCTTATAAACTGAATTTTGGATATACTAAATTTAAAAGGCCTGGAAAACATTCAAGAGGAAATTTTAATAGGCATTTGCTTATGTGAATCAGGAGTTTAGATGCGAGGTTGAGATGGAGGAGTTGTTGGCTTAAGGGTAGTAAATCAAGCTCTGAGAGTGAGTGGGGAAAATGTGAATTAAGAAGAGAGAATAAGGAAAAGAATACTGAGAAATAAGAGTGAAAATAGCCATGTGTAATGTCAGAGAAGCGTAGTCAATAGAATGACACTTGGAGATCAAGTAATAGGATGGAATATGTGACATGGAGGCCAATGGCAACTTTGGTGAGAGCCCTTTCAATGGGTTAATTAGGGCAGAAACCAATTTAGCAGCGTAGAAGAGTAAGAGGAGAGTAAGAGAAAGTTAAGAGAATAAAGACAACCATTGCAGACATCTCGGAAAGAAAGAGAGGGATAGCTGGAGAGGGTCTGAAGGTGGGAGGATTTTTGTAATAGGAAAGATGTAAGCATGTTTAAATGCTGATGGGAAAGTACAAGTGGAGAAGGAGAAGAAGGAGATACAGGTAAGGGAAGGGGTGGTTTAGTGTGAAAATTGATGACATAGTGGAAATGATTGTTATTAAGAACAGAGATAAAGCATTGGCCTTAAGTAGAGTAAGAACTCATATTCCATTTACTAGAAAGGAAGAAGGCAAGGATGGCAGTAGATCTATAAGTTTTGTGAAGAAATTTTGGAGAGTGCGCTGCCTAGAGAAGAGCAACAGGATTGCTGGCCCAACATTGAGGGCCAGCTGAGGTTAGTAACCAGGAATTTTTAGTGCTACCAATTTTCTGTAGCAGCCCTCAGCAGTTCCAGCATAGTCATGAAGAAAGTGGAGAGTTAAATTTAGCCAGAGTTTGTGTGTTGCCAAGTGAGTGTAATAAACAACAAAGAGGCAAGAGAGTTTAGGCGACTGGACCATGAAATCTGGAATTTAAGCTAAATGAGGAGGGAACTAAAGATAGGGGGAGAATGGTATTGCAAAGGGATATAAATAGTGATGAGAGTAATTCAGTGAGCAAGCAAGCAAGCTGGAAGATAAGTGGATGGGTAGACAGTGGAGTGTGTCAATCAGGTTTCGAAGTGGAGCATTTTGGCTGAAAACAGGCCCCAGGTGTATGACCAGGATAGAGAGTGGCTGAACTATCATTGACAAAAGGAAGCAAAATAACTGAGAGGCCATAAAATGGGATAGATTATTCATATAGCACATTACTTTCCTAGGGCTGCTGTAACAAATTTCCATAAAGTAGGTGGCTTAAAACAACAGGAACTTATTATCTTACAGTTCTGCAGAATAGAACCTGAAATAAAGGTGCTGGCAGAGCCATGCTCCTTCTGAAATCTCTACAGCATGTTGGTCTACATGTGAATTCATCAAGTTGAAGGGTTGGAGTACAATCCTAACTGTGCTCAGATTCTGTAAAACATGGCTCCATCTTTCCGGATCTTCCCAAATAACAGCTAGTCCGTTTTTCCCAGCAGTTATTACTTATAATCCAGAGATGAGGAGGGAAACAAATCCAAAGAAATAGCATAGAAGTCAAGTACAATACACATCAAATTTATTAATGCATTTGTCATTTGCTGGCTGCAAGGACCTAGTTAAAAAGAAAAAATAAAGTCCAATCTTTTAACCCCGAGACCTCTCCTTATCTATATTGTCCTCCTTCCTAGCTGAGTTATTAATGCTGTCGTGATAACTTATCTGCTTGAGGCAACACCAGCCCCCTCTTTTTATTTAAAGACAGTCTGTACCTTAGTGTTAGAAATCTTCACAAAGAATTTATTCAGTGTGTAAGGTGGCACTGCCGCTCTGCTGTCCATTTGTCATTTACCTTTTCACAGCAGGCAAGCGGCCCCTGGTGGATTATGAGCAGGTATTATTCATACCCTCGCTCCTCTGCCACGCTTAGTACTTTGCTCTTCAGACCTAATAGCTGCTATTTTGGTCTCAATTAGCAGTATTTTTTGTCCTCCACTAACTCCTGAACTTACTAATTAGATCACAAAGACTTGCCTGTTTTTCTTTTTCTGTGATTAGGAGAATGTCTTTTTTCCTGTTGTTGCTTTTTCCATGGAAGAAAAACACTGCATTGCCTTTGTGTTAGAACTTGAGTCTTAAGTACCCAAGCCATGTCACATGTATCCTTTTTTTTTTTCACATAGATATTTAAAAACCTGGTGATGAAACTTAAGTCACAATTAGGACTTTTTACACGATCTTTTGAAGTTATGTAAATCGTCCTAATTCACAGATCAAACTATTATTTATAAAGAACATTGGATAGTGATTTAAGAGATCTGGTTTTGCTCTCCCTCCAACTTGCTATAAAATGTTATGCTGAATAGCATCTCAGGTCTGCTTGCCTGCCTGCCAAACAAGAAGAGTTTTATAAAGAAAATGTTTAAAATTGATTAGGAATTAAAATTTTCAGACAATTTTTTTTACATATTTTATTGATTTTACAGAGTAAGGGAGAGGGAGAGATAGAAACATAAATGATGAGACAGAATCATTGATCGGCTGCCTCCTGCACACCGTCCCACTGGGGATCAAGCCCGCAACCCGGGTATGTGTCCTGACCAGGAATCAAACCATGACCTCCTGGTTCATAGGTCAGTGCTCCACCACTGAGCTATGTTGGCCAGGCTAATTTTCAGACATTTAAATTGACAACTTTATTTCTCTTTTTCAGTAGTTTATTCAATCATTTTATTCTTTCTAAATAGTGACTTTAACAAACTATGTGAACTGGAGTATTTTCTGAATCACTGGCAAACAATATCTTGTTTGTTCTTAATTTCCTGACACGCAGCAGTTTTAAGTAATTCAGAACACTGTGGAGAATTATTTTGTTTTTCTTCATTCAAATTCAGAGAATAATTTTTTAAAAAAAGTGTTCCTAATGCAGTCATTCCAGGATTTATCTGCTTTCTCTGTTAGGATGTTTTCAAATCGTTTTCTTCCATTCTACTTAAACTCAGCTCAGCTTTATCCAAAGCCTTTCCAGCGGTTCTCAACCTGTGGGTCGCGACCCCTTTGGTGGTCGAATGGCCCTTTCACAGGGGTCGCCTAAGACCTTCCTGCATATCAGATATTTACATTATGATTCATAACAGTAGCAACATTACAGTTATGAAGTAGCAACAAAAATAATTTTATGGTTGGGTCACAACATGAGGAACTGTATTTAAAGGGCCAGAAGGTTGAGAACCACTGCTTTAGACGATGAGGACAACTGGTACAAGAAAGCTGCCTGGAAGCCTCTCTCAAACAGCTGTTCTGCAGCTATGGGGTGGTTGACAAAATTTAAAAAAAAAATCGACCTAATGACCCAGGTTTTATTGGAGCTCTTTCATCAAGGATTTTGCCTCAGGCCTATTTTAGCAATTCCCTGTACATCCCAAAATATTTCTACTTCAAAATAGAACAGATTATCACATCTTCTGGGTGGTTCAGGTGCTCTCTGCCTGAGAGCACAGAGGGTGGAATAATTGATCTCTGCCCCCCCCCCTCCATCCCAAGAGCAGTCACTTGAGATTTGAAATGTGAATTATTACCATAATTAGCTGGGAATCTAGGTTCAAACAATTTCACTTCTTTTACCTAAATAAAGGTGAGGAGAGTTTTTAATATTTAATGCAAGCTCTGAGACTGAGTGAATGCAGGAGGTCCAATATTATCTATCCTTCAGCAAAACCTCTAGTAAACAGCTAACGGGTATTGCTTTTTGGTGAAAAATACAGCCAAGAAAGATGAGAACTTTTTGATGTTCATGAGAAAGTGTCCACAACTTCCTCCCATCACGTTTCAAGTTGAAAACTTAGTAGTGCTGCAGATTTGGTCACTACCCAATTTCCAAGGAAGTTATGTCAAGAATGCTTTATCCTTAAAGATTGTAAGCCCGGCCAGCACCAGGGGGTTTGGCACAGAATTTGCCCAGAAGGGCAGCCATTCCTAAACCTGAGTGAGCATACCCTTCAATCCCCATCTTTGTCTGGGGTAGGGCCAGAAATCCGCTTTTATTTTTTGAAACAAACTCCTGAATGATTCTTATAGAGAGGTGGTCCTCAAGCCACACTTTCAGAAATTGTGGCAGCGCTGAATTTGTAGTCATCAGCCTTGTACACCTGTTTCCTTGTCTGACTAAGAATTGACAAAGTACATAGCCAGCCAGCTTAGGTGTGCAGAAGTCATCACAAAATGAAGCAAAGCTAGGACCTTGATTTCATTAGCATCACATTCACTTCCCTGCAGCCTGCCATGGAAAGTGTTCAATTGTTATAGTAATGAATGAACTTGCTTCTTTCCCAAAATGTGGACATTTAATAAGAAGCCAAACACAGCTTTCATCTCCATCTTGTTCACTGAGAACATAAGGACAGATAGCACTGGAGAGCAACTGGCTAATTTGAAGCATTAATCTTCATAGTGTCTGACAAACTTTGCTAAGGTCACCATGAGCAAGGACTTACTGTTCTGAGATGTGACATTGCTTCCTTAGTTTCTATCAGTATATTCATTCTCTTTCATGGCACCAAGTTAACCATTGTGTACTGGGGGTAACTCCTGATTATCCAGGAGGGGAAGAGAAAGGAAGGGTCACAATCTGCTCTCATTGTGGATGGGGACCCTCAGTAACCTGGGTTTCTTAGTGGAGCTGAGGAAAGGAACTCAAGTGAAGGCCCAGCTGGGTGACCTTGGATGGTTGGGCAGAGGTAGTATTTGACATGGTATTTCCTGGCCAGCTTCACCAGATGCTGAGGGATGGGTTGGGTTCAAGTAGGAAGAGACTGAGTCTCCTAATGCTTTTCTTGTGTTGATCAGAACTGGCTCATGCCCTGAGTGACTTCAACGGGGGAGGGTTTGGAAAGAGTGAGGTTCAACAGATACCCACCAAACTAAAGCATTTTGATGATTGCTCATCCTCTGTACTTGGATGCTTCCTGGTAAGGGTGATGCTATTAAAGAAGATGCACCCTAACGAGGTGATATTTCCCTCTGTTACCATCCACTGAAGCAGTGCTTATTATTAAGTGAACATTTTTTAATTCATGTAGCTACTGACTGGCAGTGCTAAATCCCTGCTTTAGGTGCATGTTCTAAAATATCTGTGATGAGCCCGGCTGGTGTTGCTCAGTGGTTGAGTTTCAACCTATGAACCAGGAGGTCATGGTTCAATTCCTGGTCAAGGCATATGCCCAGATCGATTCCCCAGTAGGGGGCTTGCAGAAGGCAACCGATAATGATTCTTTCTCATCACTGATGTTTCTCTCTCTCTCCCTCCCTCCCTCCCTCCCT
>NW_005371823.1:937720-956338 GCF_000412655.1 Myotis brandtii | reverse complement strand
CTCTCTGAAATCAATAAAAATATATTTAAAAATATCTGTGATGAGAAATACATGACTGCTTCCAAAAGGGAGCATGTAGTACTAATCCTTGCAAATGTAAACATCTTGTGCTAGGAGTTTAGCTCAGATACTATGAAGTAGTTGGAGGGTGGGGTCTAGTTTAATATGGGGGTATAGAAGGGCTTTTTCCATATTGGAGAAAAATATTTATAACTGTTATTTACTTCCACAAAGACTTTTAAAACTGAAAACTTAATGAACATCTATTCATATATTCCTGCTAAACATGTTATAATCCAGAACTTAGTTTATAGTGATATGCTTATTTCTATTGAAGCAAAAATTTCATGTAGGGGCAAAAAATAAAACTGCATTTCCACACAATAATTTGGATTCTATCTGAGAGTGGGAAGGAAGCATTAGGGGGAAATTTAAACCATTTGGAAACCAAGCTGCTGTCTTGCCCTTTGTTGTTCTGAGCTGTGTGCCTACTCCAGATCATGAGTCCATGAGCCCCACGGAGCTGGCAATGCAGTCAGGGAGGGCCCAGGACAGTGGGGTTCTTCCAAACAAATGATGCTGGTGACAGCTGCGCCTCGGGGGATAGCACTTCCTGGGGCACCCAGTGTCTCCCTTCTCTCTGTCAGCCTTCAGTTCCAAGTTGGCATTTTCTCAGCTCTTGTGGGCGCCTCATAATGCTTCCCTCCATCTTCTCTTCCTGTTGTGCAATGAAAAGGCCAAGAGACACAGTCTCCTGTCCTGCAGCTGCCGGATACCGCGGCTGGGTAACAGGGAAAAGCCTCACCATGGTTTCTGAATTCCTTACCAACCACCTCATCAGTCCAAAGAGAGGAGAGTGTGAGCAAAACAGAAAGAAACATGTGGGAGGTGCATGCTCTACCAAAACTAAAGTCAACCAAATTCAAGTCTGAAGTATAAACGGTAAGCTGAGATGAGGCTTTCCTACCAGCCTGCCCCACTCAGCTTTTACCTCATCTCTCTCTTTTTTTTAATATACTTTATTGATTTTTTACAGAGAGGAAGGGAGAGGGATAAAGAGTTAGAAACATCAATGAGAGAGAAACATTGACCAGCTGCCTCCTGCACACTCCCCACTGGGGATGTACCTGCAACCAAGGTACATGCCCTTGACCGGAATCGAACCTAGGACCCTTAAGTCCGCAGGCCGACGCTCTATCCACTGAGCCAAACCGGTTAGGGCTTACCTCGTCTCTTGATTTGCTGCCCGTCAAACCTGCTTCTAACCCCACCGCCCTGGGCCCTGGGCTCTTCTCTAGTGGATGCTGTACCCCTTATCTGTGGGACGCGGAATATGCATGCTGGTTTCATCTCCTTTCTGACATGTGCCTTTATTCTTTCCGGATCGCAGCTATTTTTCTGATATGCACACTCTTCAGAATAACAGCTCTGATTTCTCAGGGGAGTTCCCATAGAAAACTGGGGACTTCAGGGTCCCATTACTCATCCACAGACTTTGTTGCATTACCTATGCTGCTCATTAAGCTGAGTTTTCATTATGGCCGTATTTTTAGGATCGTATAAAGAGTCATTGTCTCAGTTTTCTCTGCCCATAAACGGTGTTATTTGCTGCCCCTCCGTAAGTTTGTTTTTCCAGGTGCAAGTGTTCCAAGTGTCCAGCCCTTGGCATCTTTGTTATTTTGCAAGCTGACCGTGCCAGGCAGGGAGAAAAGCTTGGCTCAATCGAGAACCAAATCAACCCTCTGGCCCGTCAGTTATGCTTCCCCCAGCAGGCAGGCGGACAAGCTGCCGCCCAGCGTTTTGTCTCTGATTTTTCTGGCCTCCCCTTATTTTAAAGAACATGAGCCTCACAGCGCTCATTTTTGCCAGGCCCTGGGTAACATTTTTCTTAACTTGCCAGAATAACTGATGCATGGCAGAATAGAGGTGACCAGGGCACCTTGGTGTTATTTTTGGTTGGAACCATATGAGGCAAGATCATAAAAGCAACAATCACATGCATTTCAAATTATTGGGTTACTCATTTGAAAGAAAGTCCTATATTTGGGTGAACCCTTTAACGAAAGACCTAGAGGAAGGATCAGTTACTCTCCAGGGACTTGATATTCCTTGTTTGATCTAGGTGCTCCGCAGTGTCTCTCAGAGAGAAGTCAGAGGCCTCCGGGAGAACACCTGGAATACTCTTTTCTTGTTTTTGTTTTTTGTTAATCCTCACCTGAGGATATTTTTTCCATTGATTTTTAGAGAGTGGAAGGGACAAAGAGAGACAGAAACACTGATGTGAGAAAAACACATCAATTGTTTGCCTCACTCATGCCCGGACCAGGGCTGGGAACCTGCAACCGAGGTATGTGCCCTTGACCGGAATTAAACCTAGGACTCTTCTTCAGTCCACAGGTCAACACTCTGTCCACTGAGCCACATTGGCTAGGCCTGGAATATTCCTTAAGTACCCACTGGAGAAGGGTCCCCGGGATCTGGAATGTTAGCAGCCTCACCCAGGAGATCCTTCCATTCACCATGTTTCCGCATCAATGCCTCCAGAGCAAGCTTATATTTCTGTGAGCTCCAGTGAGAAATCTCTGAGCATCATTACAAGGATAATCAATGTTGTAAATGTTGCTGTCACTTGAATTAATAAACATTCTCCCTAAAAGAGGCTAGATGTAATGGTTCTGTCGATCAGTGTCAGTTAAACAGCCAGTACCTGGGCATTTGAGGGATGGGGTAAAGAAGCAGCGATTGTGTTTTCAGTGCTTTATCACTTGGGCTTGGCGTTTCTCGGCAAGACTTTTGTCAAGGGAAAATTGGCCTGCAACTTGGATTTCCTGCTTCTAGGTGGTAGTGTTACTTTCCTTGCATAGAAAATGTTTCAGCAAGTGTTCTTAAGTAAATATTTAATTTCCTAGTAGAAACCTTTTATTTTTTAAAATATCAACACCTTTCTATAACTTGATAACGTTCTTCCTTTTCCTTGCATATAATCAACTTTTATCACTTTCCTTTTGAATACTGGCTCTTGCCTTGGAGGAAACCTCAGGCCAGGGTGGCATCAGATGCTGTAATCGCTCTGCTCGTGGCTGAGAATGATTCTGCTTAGTAAGTCTCCTTGCAGCGCCGTAGTGATTTTCCACAGCTTAGGTTCTCCCAGGGCAGCTCCCTCATCCCTCGAATGAAGAACCACCTAGAGACTGCTCGATGCTGAGAGCATCACATTCCTGTGCTTGATTCCTCAGGCATCAGGAGGGACCTTTTATACTTCATTTTAAAAAAAGATATTGACATCTTCCTCTTCTCTTCCACAAAAATAATGTTTTCCATTAAGTTTCAATTTTGTGTACCTTACAGTCTACATGTAATGGCTTTTGTTAGAAAAATCGAGCAAAAAAATGAAACTCAACTGTTTTGAATAGTTTCTGTATGTATTTTCAGAAAGACTCTCTACCCTTTACCATAGCAAAATATTTAAAAAATAGAAAACCTAGGCAAAGTTTTATGTGTTGCAACCTTGTTCTATGGTAACAGCTCATAACATAGGCAAAATCTCTTCCTTCAAAATGTTTAAAATCTGGATAGACACGATTTAAATGTACACATGTATGTCCTTGGATGAAAACTGTCCCATTATGCCCAGAGTTGAGCTGCCTTTGGGAAGAGAAAGCTTACATGGAAAGTTAGTCTCAGATTTTGGAAGTGCATGAAAAGATGGCAATGCTCTTGCCTGCCGGAAATCTCGATTTTTATAAAGTTCTGGCACCCTGGCAGTCCCACTAACTTCAGTCTGTAATCTTTGTATTCCCAGTTGTCATCCAAAATAGAGAACTCTTTCTGAAATAGTCAAGAATCTAATATAAATTCTTTAAGTTTTTATTAGAGTATAAGAGTTTTCAGGGGGCATAGCCCAGTGCGAATAGAATTCTGTAGTCTTGGTGTCTGAATGGGAACCTTCTCTTCAGGAATGTTGACACAGCATGAGTCAAAAAGAGTTGAATTTGAAATTCAGGATTTAAATGCTATCCACAGCATATGACTGTGGAGAAGTGTTTCAACCTTTCTTAGTCCCAGTTTTCTCATCTGTAAAGTGGCCATAATCTCTTCCCTGCAAGGATTGAGGTAAGGGTTAAATGAGATAATATTTATAAACATTTAGAATAATACTTAGTACAATTATATAGATAGGTAAATAGAGACATTTAAAATGTGTTATATGGATTCTATTCTTGTTTCTCCACTTGCCCATAGAAGTTTTACCTAATACCTTTGTATTTCAGTTGACCCACCTCTAAAATGATTGCTAACACATTGTGGACAGATCACGAGAATTCTCACTTCATATTACACAGTGTTGTACAAAGTATCATACTTTAAAAAGATATTAGCTTATAAGAATATGTAATAAATAACTTCAAAATGCAATGGGTATTTAATTTTAAAATGTGCCTTTCACATTTATGTAAAACATTTTTTGTACTTGTTCAATAGAAATTTATCTGGCCACTGGATAAAACTAGCAATGAAACTACTGGTCCACAATGTGTTAGGCTATCTGTTTTCATAGAAATCCAGAGACTTGCAGAAGCTTTCAATTTAAACATCTATCTATATAACATCCTAATATGCAAATCGACCAAACTGCCGAATGACCAGCAGAACGACCGGTCGCTATGATGCGCACTGACCACCAGGGGGCAAATGCTCAACACAGGAGCTCCCCCCAGCCCGCAGGCCCCAACCAGCAGCGGAGGGCGGGGCAGGCAAGCGGGCGGCACTAGACCAACCAAGGCTGGTGCGAGTGGGAGCCCCGAACACCCCGCCAGTCACCCCACAGATCAGCCCTGACTGCCAGCCAGGCCTAGGGACCCTACCCATACATGAATTTCATGCACTTGGCCTCTAGTTCACTATATAACTCTATTATAAACTATCAACAACTTAGCAGAAGTGGCAAAGGTAGGTTTGAAAACCACTGAACTGCCTAAATGCTTAAATAAAACCTGGTTGGGATGGATGTGGGTATTGGCTTGGTTAATGACTTGCTCTAGCTTTGAAGTATAAACACAATACAAATAATTATGTATTATCAATAATAGATATGGTGTCTGTAAATGAGCTCATGTCTGCTGGAGGTGGATGAGATAATGTCTATAAAGCGCTTAGAGCTCCTGAAATGCAAATTACACGTGCCATCTCTGGCTATCCTGAGGCTATTCCATGGACAGTGGTCCTTAGCCAACATCACACTGTACCCAAGGGAGCCTGGTTGAGCTGGAACATTTTCTGGAAGAGAGAATGGTTTTGTGTCCCCACGGGCTTGGAAAGTCATCTCATCTATGGTCTCTGAGTGAGACTACATGGAGCCATCATAGGGAGATGATTATCAATCCTGTTTGAGGCAGTGCAGTGAAATGGAGCAAACACAAGGCATGTAGAAGACTGAGACCAGCTCTGCCTATTACCAGCAGACACATTGCCCTTTGAGAAACAGTCTCCTTTTATACATCCAATTTGAAATCTAGAGCCATAAGAATTTATTCTCAGACTAGGCAGTCTCAAGCGGCATGAAGAGAGTAAGAAGGGGTACAATTGAGATAGTCTTCCTTAAGAAAATTCTGAAGTTTCAAGGCTTATTCTTGAATAGGGGTGTCCTGCTTATCAAGGACCCCCCAGCTTTGTCCCCTGAGTTTTACTGCTGTCTTGTGGTTCTGCTGTTTGATTATGCCTACTACCATCTTGTGGGCCACAGGGGAGCACTTTGCTCTCTTTAATGTTCTGGCTCACTTATAGACCAAGAATTTTTCCTCACTTTATATAATCCAACCGAAGCACACTAGAACTTTCAAAAAATTGTTTCTGTTAAACCCTACGGAAGTACACAAGAAAAGTAATGATGGAAGGGCCAATGTATTCCTACATTCTAGATTAAAATTTCTGATTCTTAATTAACATACTCACTGTTCCTGTCCTTGTTTACATGGAACCCCAGAGGAAAGAATGACCTGTCCTAGTCCCTTGCTTTCTACCTTCAGACTTGTCACTGGTTGGATGCTTTTGTAACATCTGCCCAAGAACACCCCACGGGCTATGTTGACTCTTCATAATGTGGGTCCAGGAATGCGAGATTCACTTCTCCCAGCTATCTCAGCTCTGCTTCCTTAGGTCTGGCTTCTATTCTCATACTCACTTCTTCTCCTCATGTGATTGACATTAGAAGTTCCTTCACTTTGCAGGTAAGACTCTGTAGGCTGCCATGGTAGTAGGGCTGAGTTCGTGTAAACCCACTAGCCCATAAGTATGACACAATATCAATGGCATTCATCTGCTCAGTCCTGGGACTGAAGTGGGAGGTATAGGTACAAAAATTAGTAAGCAGGAGTTATCCACTACTTTCTCCTTCCTGTGCTCACTCTTTTACTACTCATAATACTTCCAATACTTGATTTTTTCTTTTGGTGAAAAAGCAAAGGAAAGTAGGGAAAAGGTTGTGTAAAGCCCATACTTAATAATGCTACTTCAACTAATGGAATTTTAAACAAAGAGAAGAACACACACAGACAAAATAGAAAGAATAACTCATCTTGTTCATTTATTAAACAAAAATTTGAGTTCTTGCTTTGTGCCAGGAACTCCTTGCCTACATGAATCCTCTTTGGGCCAAGAGCCAGTCTGGGCTGGCCATTTCTAATCACAACATCTTTGAGAAGGCTCTGGGTCCTACAAGACATATTCATACCCCTCATATTCACATTGAATATACTCCTTTGCATTGTTTCATAAAGTCTCATGTATAGTAGGTCTGTCTCTTGAAGGTTAAAAATTCCTTAAAGGATAGAAAACATGTCTTACTTTTCTCTTTTGTTCCCCACAGCTGCTAGCACAGTCCCGAATGCATATTATTGTGCTCTCTAAATGCTGGCTGACTGCTTGATGGACATGGGAAAGGAAAGTGAGGTTAATTGGGTGACTTTGTTTGCTAGGTCTCTAGGAATTCTCTTTTTGTGGAGAATCTGTGTCATTTTCTCAAACTCCTCCTCTCCTCCTAGATGACCCTACCTCAGTGGCATCTGTAGGAATACCCATACATAGTCAGAGCAACTTCTCTACCCTCCCATTATCATTCTGTTGGCCCAAATGAGAGATTCCAGTAGACAATTTGCCAAGAGTAATTACTGTCCCTGTGGTCTTTTGGACACGTAGTGTGGCTTGTTCTCACTGAATCCTATCCTTTTGCACTCTGTACCATCCAATAGAAACACTGGTGGTCTTCCACTTCTTTCTCATCATCTTCCACATCCAATTAATCACCAAGTCTCATCACACCTAACTTCTCAAGATATTTCAAATTCATTCCCTTATTTTCATCTCCACTGCAGTTACTTTAATGCATCCCATTGTCACTTCATAACTATTTTATTGCAACAATTTCCTAATTTGTTTCTCTGCCTTGATCTAGCCCCCTTCACAATACACCTGCAACGATCTTTCAAAGATGCAAATTTGGTTATATTACTTCCTGCATTACTTTCTTTAATTGTGCTCCATTGTTCTGAAGATAAAGTTCAAACCTCTTGACAAGGGGACTCAAGACTCTTCTCAATCTTACACCTACTTTTCTTCAGCCTCACTTCTCATCTTCCTTTGCTTGCTTCCCCATCCACCTTCTCCTCCCACTTCCCCCTCTTCTACCCCAGGCACATTCAACTCTGTGTGCTTCTTTACATGCATTCTCACCTCTGGACTTTCATACTTTGGAAATTGTTCATTTGATTCCCCAACATTCCTCTAGACCACATAGCCTTAAAGGGCAGAGGTTTTGCCTATCCTTACACAAAATAAGAACTTCAAAAATATCTATAATAATAAAAGTGTAATGTGCTAATTAGACCGGACATCCTTCCGGACAACCTTCCAGACAAAGCCAGGGCTGCGAGGGAAGCCCGGGTCCTGGATACCGGAGGGAAGCCTGGGTCCCAGGTGCCAGATGGAAGCCAGTGCTGGCAGCCAGGTGAAGGAAGGCCTACTCTTGCACGAATTTCATGCATTGGGCCTCTAGTCTATATATAAAAGCCTAAGCGACCTTTATGACCAGATGACTGGACAACCAGCCAGTAGCTATGATGCGCACTGACCACCAGGGGCAGACACTCAATGCAGGAGCTGCCGCCTGTTGGTAAGTGAGCTCTCACGGCCAACCTCCTGTGGCCAGTTAACCTCCTGCTGTCCCTCCCCCTTGGCCAGCCAGCCCTGATCGGGACTGGGCAAGATGGCCCCAATTGGCCCCCATCATCGGCCAGGCTGAGGGACCCCACCCATGCACGAATTCATGCACCAGGCCTCTAGTTGGTTATATAAATGACCATTTAAGTGAGTTATTGATGTTTTGATTTTACTTCTCTGTGTGGGATAAAATCTGACATTTATAAGTACTTATTATTCACCAGACTCCGTTTTAATCTCTTTAAATATAAAAATGTAGTTCATCCTTAGAAGTAAGTACTATTACATCTTTATTTTACACATAAGGAAACTAATATACAGAGAGATTAAGTTACCTGCCTAACATCATTCAGCTAATAAGTAGTTGAACAGAAATAGGACCTCGGATAGTACTACATTAGAGTACTCACTCTTAACCAATATGCCATTTATTGCTTTTAATTCAAATTTATTGATGCACTTACAGGGTGTATTATTTAGGCATGTTTGGGTGAGAGCCAGATTGATTAACAGAGAAGTAGGAGTAGTCAGTCCCATGATAATGAAAGAAGAAGGGTCTCTTGAACAATAAGCAGGAGACTTGAGAAGGGACTCAGCTGGGCAGGTGGATGCTCAGTGCAATTCATCTGCAACCACAGCCACATATTGGGTAGTCTTCTGGGACCCAGAGAGTCAATTCAAAAACACTTGAATTGAGCACTTACTGGTCTATGTATTGGGGATACCAAAAGTAGAATAAGACATACATTTTTCAAGATACCCACAATCTAGTGAAACAGACTTTAGTGCATAAAGAATTGTATAAGCCAAAACATACTGTGGTTAACAGTGTAATAGAGGAATGTCAGTCCCCCTTCTCATAATTAACGCACCGCTTCATTTCCCTGAAGGCTTGTCTGAATACAGTACTGAATGCTTATTGTGGGATGCAAGGTAGAAAAATGCTAAATGAATCTAGTTAGAGGTGTATCAGATTCCCACCATTTAGATCTAGTAAGTCCCAGAAAAATACTTTTATTGCAATGAGGAAGATGTTACATAAATTTATGGGACATGAAGAGTCCATAGGCCTTCTTTTTCATTATTTTTTTATATAGTGGGGCTAAATGAATACCTACTTCCTGGCTTACCCAGGGCCCTGGCTTTTCAAGGTTTTCTGTAGGACATTTGGAAACATAGAGCTTCTGTAGTCTAAGGACGGGACTGGGGAGAGTGATGAGGAGCTATTTCAGAACAGATGTCAAGAGAACTCTTCTCTCCGTGCTAAGAATCATCAAACACATGCCCCATGCCTGCCAGACAGAGTGACTGAGGCACAGGCTTCAGAGCATAGAGACAATGAGCTGGCCTCCTGGGGGACTCTCACACTGTAAACAAATTAGCTTTGCTGGACCAGTGGCCTTTGCTCATTCTTGGGCAATGTGTAAAAGGAAAGCTCGGGTTGGTGTGGAGTTTAATTAAGGATGGCAGCTGGAGTAGCAGGTCAGATGGCTCTGTGCTCTGCACTCCATTCATGTCATGAAGAAGTTGCTAATGGCATTTTGTTTTTCTCCAGATATTCCTGTTGCCCTGCTCCTGCCTTTGCGACTGCCCACGTGCATGCCATTGGAGTGATGTGACCTTATCCCCGAGTGTAGAGTCCAGGCAGGGAGCACACTCTAGAGGTAGAAAAACTAACCTGTAAGGAAACTATATAAACCAGTGGCAGATCGAGTGCTCCCAAATAAAATGCTTCCTCCCCGTGCTCACTGTGACCTGGTTTAATGTTCATTGCCAGTAATTAAATCATGACCACCTTGGGCCTTTTAATATCTGGGAGGAAAAGAAGAATATGATTGGAGCATACCTAGTGTCCATGTTGTCAGTGGTCCCCCATCCGGATGGGTGAGGGCAGTGTTGGGGGAGAGCTCCTCTCTTCTGTCCAAGCAAATAAGCACAGGGAGGAAAGACAGCTGATTTAGAATTGCACAATCTCATGTGAAGACGGAATCTCGAGCACTTGGAACTGTGAAATTTTTCTGTCTTAAAGAGATGGACTGAACAGGGTTCTTGGAAAAGTGAGCATGGAGGTTGAGATCATTCAATTAGTCAAAGAGCATCCTGTGAAGTACTAGCCATAACTGTAAACATTCCTGACTAGGAAATCTCCAAATCACATGCTCCAGTGAAGTGGAGGAGGAAGAGGAGACACTCAAACCGGGCTTTTTTGGCTTCCTATTCTGGTTACATGAAATGCAGTAGACTAAGAAGCGGTGGAAAAGGCTTCCGTAAAATCATCTGGGATGGCATCATATTTTGAAAGAGTTGGATGATATATTTATGTCAAAATGTCTTCAGAGAAATGCCTTATCCTATTATTGTATGCTTCTTGTAATGATGCTATATGTGCTCTAAACACACTTCCTGGACGTGAAGCTCTGCCCTGCATCACCTGCTGTCTGCTTGCTCAAGTCCCATACAAATGAGTTAATTACCTATAGCAAGAACAGACTTTGAAAACAAAGCAGGAAATGTGAGGAATAAATGTAGTTGCCTGCTGGTGTTAGAATTTCTCCTAGGTTACATCACTTTCATAAAGAGAACTGGGCAGTTTCCTGTAATACCAAAATTCTAGGAGGACTGGGTTTTTAGAATTTCTGACAGTTGAGACCCTAAGCAGGAAAGTTATTGAAGTAGAAAAGTACTTAAAAATGTATGTCACCCATGGACCAATGGCCTTTGGGATAGGATTATCCATTCTTGGCTTGGGGGTGAGGGGTCTTAACACTTTAATAAAGAGGACTAGTAGGCAGGACCAGCAAGTAGGGCATTGATGTTGGGGAGGGGGGTAAAGAATGTACAAACACTTGGAAATTGAAGAGGTACTTACAGATTGCCAATTCTATGATCTGTATTTTAAAAATGAAAATGTTGATGTCAGAGAGGTTCTCTGTGCTGGTTTTAACTTTTGAAATTGGAGCTCCATGGAAACAGCTCTACCTGTCTCAGACATAGCTGCTGGTGATTTCTGGTCCTCGTTCCTCATAACTGTTATTCTCATGGTGTCAGAGTTCTGCCAATATCACTTAGGAAACAAAGGTTTGGTATGCAAGCTGATTATAAACCATATTACCAGAGAAATTGTGGGAAACTGGATTGTAAACTCCTGAAGAGCAATGATTTGTTTTGTGTGTCTTTTTATCTTTCTCAATACCAACCACTGTCTTTTACATAAATGTCATACTTAAAGATGTGCTGATTGAAAGTATTCTAGTTGTGAAAAATATCTTAATATTTTCATCAGTGGCAGACACAGCATAGAGTTAAGTGTCGGGACTTTGGAGATAGACAGCCTGTATTTGAATCCATCTCAGCCAAATATAAGCCCTTACCTTGGACAGATGATCTAAGTTCTCTGTCCTTTAGTTTCCTGGGCAGGAAACTGGAATATCAATCATCTCTACCTTGAAGGGAAGTTGTGAGGTTTAAGTGAGGTAATATATGCAGAGCACTTAGTGCCTTACAGAGAAAGTACTCAATGAGCATTAGATATTACTAATCAGGATGCAAAGAAGGCTCTCTTTAACTGTTGTTAGTAAACGATCCAGAACATATAAAAATATCATAACACTACCTGAGCACATAATAAATTAGAATGATTGTTATAGAGGTCATCAATTCTTATAATTCTGGACATTTCTTTGTCCAGAAATATATTTATATAACTCTTATTTCCCTTTATTGCTTCCTTTTACATTGTGGTATCAAGGTGTGTTTTTTTAAGTAAATGAATTTCCTAATCTGGTTATCATTGTCTAGAGCCACATTCTATTCTGTCCATCAACATCCTAATAAATTTTGGTGATGAGATCCCAGGGGCTTTCTCCCTTTGGTCCCTCCAAGACATCGGTGTAGCTCAGCCTATCCTTCCTGTCCCTTCTTCCCTGAGGTTTTATGTGTGTTCTCCCCCTTGTATGCCTCCAGTCCTCAGTTAAATTGATCCTGACATCTTGGTCACTGTTCCCTTGACACTTGGGGATTTTATTTTTCTCATCCTTTAGAATCCAGCATGAAACCCATCTTAATGTGAACAAGAGAATCCACCTTTTATATTTCTACTCATCCATTCATCCAACTGTCACTTTGATTCATAGGCTTTTGTCCTTGTCGTGTTTTTACATGACTGATCCCTAACTGATATGAGTAGGTATCCTCATTCTGGTTTTATTTCCACAGTATGTTCCTCCAGATCTCTGTGTCTGCAATTTTGTGCTGGAGCAGTCCCTCTCGGTGAGAGCCCTGCAGGAAATGCTTGCCAACACAGGTGAAAATGGTGGTGAAGGGGTGAGTACCTAAATTATGTCCTAGGTGGGGATTGGGACACACCATAGCCCAAAATGCATATATCATTTTGTTCCTTGAGCTTTGAACTGGAAAACCTTAGGGTCCTTGAGATGATTCATATAGAGACAATAAATCTTTCTCCCTGAGTTTAATTCCTCTTATTTAGCAATCCTAATCTTTCTTCCTTTTGATTAACAAATTTCCACCAAAAAATAGAAGAGACCACCATTGATGCTGCCTGAGCAGGGCATCGGATATTGAACCTACTCCCCTTCCCTATTCCATAACCCACCAGGAAATGTGAGAGGCTCAGAGGGCCTTGAGATGGAGGGTGCCAATTAAACAG
Organism: Myotis brandtii; assembly: GCF_000412655.1. NCBI lineage: Eukaryota > Metazoa > Chordata > Mammalia > Chiroptera > Vespertilionidae > Myotis > Myotis brandtii. The sequence continues at coordinate 943,455 of NW_005371823.1, read as the reverse complement.
GTTCTTTTTTCTTGGAGAGTTATGACTGTCCAGTAGAGCACACCAGGTTACAGCAGTTTGGAAAAGATTTCCTTGGAATTCAGAATCTTTGACATGTGCCCAGAACTCCACAGTTTCACTCATGATGAGCAAACACAGAGCTGTCTTGAAGTTCCCTTACTTGGGTCAGTAAAATGCTCCCTAAGTATTAAACTTAGGGATGATGTGTCATATCTCCTGTGTCAGAAGGTCGTTGGCCAGAGACTTCAGAATAATTTTTTACCCTTTCTTTCCTTAACAACCCACATCTATTTATATACATTTATCATCAATTATTTTAATTTTATGGCCTGAATATTTCAAAAGCAAACACCTCTTTCCACCTCCCTCATATACTGCATTATTCCTTCTTTTGTTCTGTTATACTGCTTTTGTTCCTTCTAGACTTACCCCTTACCACCACCATTTTTCCCACTCAGCTGTTCATAGTGTTCTTTCTGAAATGCAGATATAATCATTATACCTCCCTGTTTTATTTTTTAAAATATATCTTATTAATTTCAGAGACAAAGGGAGAGAGAGAGAGAAACGTCAATGATGAGAGAGAATCATTGATTGGCTGCCTCCTGCATGCCCCCCACTGGGGATCAAGCCCTCAATACCAGTATGTGCCCTGACCAGGAATGGAACGGTGACCTCCTGGTTCATAGGTCGACACTCAGCCACTAAGCCATGCCGGCTGGGCTACCTCCCTGTTTTAAAATCCTCTGTCATTCATTATCTTGAGAAATACTCCAAGTTCCTTAAGTAGACAAAAAGGCCTTCAGGATTTGGCACCCCATCTTCTGCCCCATCTCTCACCACATCCCCCCAGGCACTTGGTGTTCCAACCACATTGAATTCCTTTCACTTCCTCAAATATGACAGTTCTGTTTGCCTGTGATCATGTGTGTCAGCAAGTCCCTTCATTTAGAATAGCTTCTTACCCCTCTCTTCCTGTAGGTCATCTCTACTTCTCCTTAAAGGAGCCAGTTTAGGTATTAGATCTACTGAGAAGACTTTGCTGACCCTGCAATTCTAGGATGGGTGCCTTGCTTGAGCAAAAGTCAGTAAATAGTTCTTATCATTCTCTACCATAATTGCAAGTCTAATTTTCTGCATCCTGTACTGGAGAGTAAATGCACGTAGGTAAGAACTATTTCTCTACCTAGCACGGATTATTTTTACTTGACTCTAATGAACTCCTGCATAATAAAGAAGTATCTCATTTATGGTATAAGAGACAATGACTGGCTCAAGAGAAACAATATTTACATTTAGGCCATCTTCCTGCCCCTAAAATGATCTCACACAAGTCTTCTAATCTCTTGAGACCAGTGTGTTCTCATAAATTCTATAAAATTAGAATTTTTAATTAGTTTTCTAGGGACCTTAACACTAATGTTTATAATTCTTCACTGTTTTGGTTTAGAATAAAATGCTTTCATCAGCCACCAGAAAATAGCTTTGTTTTCTTCCTTAGAGCATGAACACAGGTGAATTTTTTTTGTGTGCTTTTGATGTTCACTGATGTCTATGTTCACTTCCTCCTTGCATTGACCTCAGTACCCCATGCTTTCCTCCATTGGCACACACTCTCAAACATTTCCAGTTTAATGGAACAAATTTATTTTTCATTGTGAACTGTTTTTTCCAAGACTAATAACTCATCATTTACAGACTTCTTTGGTGAGGGCAGCCTGGTTGATTTGGAATATAATCACTTTCACTGCCAACCAAGATCAGCTAGACCCTGCCTACTTATGGCCCTAGGATAGAAAGTGGGAAGATAAAAGCTATATTAACTGGAGAATTGTCTCTTGGGCATTCTGTTTTGTTCAAAAACTGCATTTCAAAGGACTTCGTTTTCTTTATCATTTAGTGTGAGTGATTCAGGGAGTCCTGTAGATGACAAAGTAAATTAGAGTTCTGGTTGTAATCCTTGTTCTTCTTTGTTGCCAAGAACTTAAATAATAGCCTTAATTAATTTGTCTTAAAAAGAATAAATAATAATTTATTTTCCAAATAGAAGGCAAAGACCAACTTAATAAGATTGAATACTTAGTTTTGGAACATATGAATGAGACCTCCCTTAATTACTAGCCATGTTATAGCAGAAGTTTATTCAATATAGCTATATATTTCAGGGCCCGTCTTTAATATATACTATGCAAAAACCAATACATTAAATCTTATTGGGGGATTTATTCTCTTTGAAGACTCAAGTCCAAAATAAACAATTCATGACATTTTTATTATTAAATAGTCATTGGATAATGTGTCTTATTGCCTTTTTGTGCTATTTTACCAAAAAAAAGATATCTAACAGTTATTTTCCATCTTGACACATTATATTATTATTAACTAGAAATCTTAGAGCTAGCAGGAAAGGAAAAGAGAGCTGGAGTAAGGTGGGACAGGACACTCTTTTTAAACTATTAAGATTTTATTATTTATTGGCAGCTCCACTAATTAGTTACCTAAACAGCAGATTCAGTAACTCCAAACCTCTTGGAACTCTCTCAAAATTCCATCCGGGCTCTCTATCTTTATTATGAGAAATGATATTTGTATATAACCTCTTGAGTATGATTGTTTTCCTTTTCTGAAATGATTGCTGTGCACATTTACTATTAGAAATTAATTTGATTTTAGATGATAATATTCAGCAGGGAAGGAAAAGAAAAAGAGGAAAAATAAAGAAGGAAATGAGTTAACATGACAGACCATAATGATTCTCTGAAGAGCCTAGGGGTGTTTAAATGGTATGACACCTCCTTTGTATGCCAGTCCCTTCTGTTCGGAAATAGGTACCTACTGCATTTAAATAGATATTATGTTCACTAATGATCATGGCTGCCACCAAAGGGGACGCTTTGATGAGTGTGGGTTTTTCCTTGCAGCCATTGGTCCTTGCATGGTATGTCTGTTCACTGCTGTGCAGCAGCTGAACAATTTAAAAATGACTTCAGTTGTTTATTTATTCACGTGATGAGTGCACAGAAGTCCTTTTGCAGAGATTTACAATTTTGCAGGAATTCCTCTTGCTAACAAAGAAAACAAAGACGTCCAGCTCCACTTAACAACAAGAGTTTATTATTGAAATGTCCTTAGCTGCAGCCAACAGCACAGGGGACACAGCTTTATGTTGAAAAGGAGAATAAGTGGTGAGGAGGAACTGGGGCCAGAGAACGTTGGGTGCACTTCAGAATCCACCCTAGTTAAGCTCACCCTTGGGTCTCTTTACCTCTGATTAAATTTTATCTGCTCTTATTCTGGGGAAAATTGCCAACAAATAGATATTTGGCACTGTGGCCAATTGAATGTCTGGAGTTTTTTTTAAAATATATTTTTATTGATTTCAGAGAGGAAGGGAGAGGGAGAGAAACATCAGTGATGAGAGAGAATCATTGATGGGCTGCCTCCTGCATACCCTCCAACAGGGATCAAGCCCACAATCCGAGCATGTGTCCTGACTTGGAATTGAACCATGATCTACTGGTTCATAGGTTGACGCTCAACCACTGAGCCACACCGGCTGGGCTAAATGTCTGGCATTTGAAATATAATCCCTGCTTGCAAACATTAAAGTATTTTCACATTTGTGATTGATTGACTGGACAGTATGTGAAATACCCAGTCACCTTCAGCAGGACATGGGGCCAGGGGAGATGACACCATCTCCCTCTGAGTCCTCGTTCCCATCATCCTATAGAAAAAACCTTGAATATAGAGCATGCAGCATTTGTAGCAAGCAAAGTTCACTCTTCAGAGTTAGGCAGATGTTTTTCCAGTCCAGGTGACCTCTTCGGCAAATTATCTCCTTTCTGTACCTTGTTTCCATGTCTTTAAAATGCAACCTACCTCTTAGGATTGAGTGAGAATTAACTAAGTGGGTAAAAGTGCCTTGGGGTGGTGGAAATGAATATTGGTTCCTCTTTTCCTTTCTGGTCCACGTCCGCCTGTCACAGACCATTCAGATATATGCATATTCAAAGGAAGGAGAGTTTCATGCTATGTGACCAGGTGGATGTTACATCTAACGCTATGTAACTACAAATGGGTTTTGACATGAATGCTTCTGAAAAAGAAAGGCCTTGATTAACAAAATTACCAGCTGCACTCCTGATAAGTGCTCTGGTTGTCTCTAAAAGTTGACTTAATCACTGGAAGACTTTTACCATTAAACAAAAAAGGACATGAAATATGCCTGTAAAAATAATTATAATTAATGCTATGGCTGCCACATTTATGTTATACTTTATACAACACATAAGACCACATAACATCATGAACACATAAGGTCACGGTTGACTTAAAATGCTCAAGTATCTAGAGTGTTAATACACCTTGATTGGGAAATGTGACCTGGGAAGATGTTATTTCTGCAGGTACCTTTCTCACAGATATGCTCGCTGACAGGTGGTTCTTTAATTCCCCGAATTATTTATTTATTTATTTATTTATTGCTTTTTCTATGATGATATTTATGCGTCAAATGAAACTGCTTTTGCTGTTTGTGCCGTTGTGTTTTCTTTTTCTTTTTAATTATTGTTTAAAGTATTACATATGTTTCCTTCTTCCCCGATTGACACCCCCCTGCCACTCCCACTCCCCAGGACAAGCCCCCACCGCCCCAGTGTCTGTGTCCATTGGTTATGCTAATATGCATACAAGTCCTTTGGTTGATATTTAACCGCGCCCCCCTCACCTGCCTTCTCTCTAAGGTTGGATGGTCTGTTCAGTGTTACTTTGTCTCTGGATCTATTTTTGTTCATCACTTCATGTCGTTCATTATATCCCACGTATGAGTGAGATCATATGATACAGTGGGGCCTTGACTTACGAGTGTCCCGACTAACGAGTTTTTTGATACCAGCTGTCTCTCAGCCGATTTTTTGCATTGAGTTGACATAATTTGAGTTAACGAGCTCCTTAACGAGCTCGGTCTCGAAACAAATTAAACTCGTAAGTCAAGGCCCCACTGTAGTTACCTTTCTCCAACTGGCTTATTTCACTTAGCATAATGCTCTCCAGTTCCATCCATGCTGTTTCAAATGGTAAACATTCCTTCTTTTTTATAGCAGCGTAGTATTCCATTGTGTAGATGTACCACATTTCTAATCCACTCATCTGCTGATTGGCACTTAGACTGTTTCCAAATCTTAGCTATTGTAAATTGTGCTGCTATGAACATAGGGGTGCGTATATCCTTTCTGATTGGTGTTTCTGGTTTCTTTGGATATAGTCCTAGAAGTGGGATTACTGGGTCAAATGGGAGTTGTATTTTTAACTTTTTCAGGAAATTCCATACTGTTTTTCACAGTGACTGCACCAGTCTGCATTCCCACCAGCAGTGAAGGAGGGTTCCTTTTTCTCAGCATCCTCGCCAGCACTTGTGGTTTGTTGATTTGTTGATGATAGCCATTCAGACAGGTGTGAAATGGTACCTCGTTGTTTTGATTTGCATCTCTCTGATGATTAGTGACTTTGAGCATGTTTTCATATGTCTCTCAGCCTTCTGTATGTCCTCTTTTGAAAAGTGTCTATTTAGGTCCTTTGCCCATTTTTTAATGGATTCTTTTTTTTAAAATATATTTTATTGATTTTTTACAGAGAGGAAGGGAGAGAGATAGAGAGTTAGAAACATCGATGAGAGAGAAACATCGATCAGCCGCCTCCTGCACATCTCCCACTGGGGATGTGCCCGCAACCCA
>NW_005371823.1:897567-937091 GCF_000412655.1 Myotis brandtii | reverse complement strand
ATTTTTTTTTAGTTTCTCTTTCTGTGAGTTCATTATTGGTGTATAAAAAAGCCATATATTTCTGGGTGTTAATCTTGTATCCTTCTACATTGCCGAATTCACTTATTAAGTCTAGTTTTTTGATGGAGTCTTTGGGGTTTTATAGGTACAATATCATGTCATCTGTGAATAGTGACAGTTTAACTACGTCTTTTCCAATTTGGATGCCTTTTATTTCTTCTTCTTGTCTTATTGCTATTTCTAGCACTTCCAGTACTACATCGAACAGGAGTGGTGAAAGTGGGCATCCCTGTCTTGTTCCTGTTCTTAGGGGAAATGGTTTTAGTTTTTTCCCATTGAGTATGATGTTGGCTGTAGGATTATCATATAAGGTTTTTATTATGTTGAGGTATGATCCCTCTATTCCCACTTTGCTGAGAGTTTTTATCAAGAAAGGGTGTTGGATTTTGTCAGATGCTTTTTCTGCATCAATTGATATGATTATGTGACTTTTGTCTCTCAATTTATTTATGTGATGTATCACGTTTATTGATTTGTGGGTATTGTACCAACCTTGCGTCCCTGGAATAAATCCCACTTGGTCATGGTGTATGATCTTTCTAATGTAATGCTGGATCTGATTTGCTAGAATTTTGTTGAGGATTTTAGCATCTATGTTCATCAAGGATATTGGCCTGTAATTCTCTTTCTTTGTGGTGTCTTTATCTGGTTTTGGAATTACGGTAATGCTGGCTTCATAGAAAGAGCTTGAAAGTGTTCCTTTCTCTTGAATATTTTGGAATAGTCTGAGGAGGATAGCTTTTAGTTCTTCTTTGAATGTCTGGTAGAACTCCTCTGTAAAGCCATCCAGACCAGGGTTTTTGTTTGCTGGAAGATATTTGATTACTGCTTCAATTTCTTCAGTAGTTACCAGGCTATTTCGTTTTTTTATTCTTCCTGATTGAGTTTTCAGAGTTTGTATTTTTCTAAGAATATGTCCATTTTGTCTAGGTTGTCCAGTTTGTTAGAATAGAGTTGTTCATAGTATTTTCTCGTAATCCTTTGTATTTCCATGGGGTCAGTTGTTACTTCACCTCTTTTATTTCTGATTTTATTTATTTGGCTCCTCTCTCTTTGCTTCTTCCCTGAATTATTTATGTGAAAGTCCCATTAATCCTAAAAAGGAGCTTTAGGCTCCTTTCATTTGCCCCTGTCTTTAGAGTGGGAATACTACACACAGCACAGTTGCTAGAGAAATGTGCACAAATGGTATGGCACATTTGTCATGTCCGAGGACGGGGTGCCCATGCCTTCTCTTGCGTCCCTGGAATAAATCCCACTTGGTCATGGTGTATGATCTTTCTAATGTAATGCTGGATCTGATTTGCTAGAATTTTGTTGAGGATTTTAGCATCTATGTTCATCAAGGATATTGGCCTGTAATTCTCTTTCTTTGTGGTGTCTTTATCTGGTTTTGGAATTACGGTAATGCTGGCTTCATAGAAAGAGCTTGAAAGTGTTCCTTTCTCTTGAATATTTTGGAATAGTCTGAGGAGGATAGCTTTTAGTTCTTCTTTGAATGTCTGGTAGAACTCCTCTGTAAAGCCATCCAGACCAGGGTTTTTGTTTGCTGGAAGATATTTGATTACTGCTTCAATTTCTTCAGTAGTTACCAGGCTATTTCATTTTTTTATTCTTCCTGATTGAGTTTTCAGAGTTTGTATTTTTCTAAGAATATGTCCATTTTGTCTAGGTTGTCCAGTTTGTTAGAATAGAGTTGTTCATAGTATTTTCTCGTAATCCTTTGTATTTCCATGGGGTCAGTTGTTACTTCACCTCTTTTATTTCTGATTTTATTTATTTGGCTCCTCTCTCTTTGCTTCTTCCCTGAATTATTTATGTGAAAGTCCCATTAATCCTAAAAAGGAGCTTTAGGCTCCTTTCATTTGCCCCTGTCTTTAGAGTGGGAATACTACACACAGCACAGTTGCTAGAGAAATGTGCACAAATGGTATGGCACATTTGTCATGTCCGAGGACGGGGTGCCCATGCCTTCTGAGAAGCTAAGAGGCTGTCTCCTGACATCATGTGACCTTGTCAACAATCTGTGGCATAACCTTCCATTGTGCTGTATTCATGTAAAGGTCCTTAAAGAGCAGGTCATGAGAAACTTTATAGCCAAGTTCAGGACATTCACCCATCTTATCATCATAGATAATTTAGCCACAAAAATGTGATAACATCATTAAATAAGAATGTGCTAAAGATGCATCTACCCTGTCATTGTTATGTAATAAACAAATCAAAATAGATGCTGATGAGAGTAATTTGGAGCCTTGTCTAAAGTTTGAACTTCAGCAGTGCCCACATGTAGAGATCTTGTAGTCATCCAGATCAGAGAAGGCTAATAAGATCCCTACCTCTATTTCTGGGGCCCTGAGCTCCCACTGTCACTTCTATATTATAGAAGAAAGGGGATACCCCCATCATCCAGATTTAGCCTCTTAATGTGAGGTTTTTGCCTTCCCTTCATAATTGTCAGAAAAGAGGCAAAATGAGAATTTATTTTGGCATGTGTGTGAGGAGAGAACAAGACTAATGGAGGAACTATGTACATAATTCTAAATAAACCTCATCCCCATTGACATTTTTTAAAGAGTACATTTTTTAAAAGAGGGAAATCATTGAGTCAAATCTAATAGTAGGCATCAATTATACCTTTAGAATAGGATATAAAATTTCCTTTGCAGAAAAAGTACAGTCACTTCTGCAAGTTTCATGATGTAAATCCCATGAGCTTCTTCGTTGCCAAGAAGCTCATGTTAAACTGCTACTCTGCCCATACACCAGGGTAACCAGGATGCACCAACATAGCCCCATGAGGTGTCCAAGTCTGAACTTCTTTTGCACTAGTTGGTAAAAAGCCACTGTGTCCAGCTCTCCAAGTATCTCCTTGGTGACCCCAATCAGGACTTCCCCACCCCAGGGCCAGCACCCAGCAGGTTGTTTGTTCAACCTGGGGTTACTACCCCTGCCAACTGCCCAGCCTGTGAGAACTGTATACCACGGTATTAAATTCTCAACTTGTTTGACTTGCCCCTGTTTTTCTTTTGAAAGGGAGAAAAAATAGCATTCTGATGTTGGATGCATCTATTGCTTTTTAAAAAATCTATTTTCTGATCATCCAAAAAGAATACTTTGTATTTACAATATAACAACCAAATCTACCTGGTGTAATTGCTCTTTCATGTAAAAGCTTGGGGGTTTATGTTGAAAACTACTCTTTAAAATTTGCCCTGGGCTCGAGTTCACCTTACAGATTTGCTCATGGGAGGCAGCCTGTTCTGGTGATAAAGCTTGGGGTCAGGAGGTTTGGGTTTAGTCCTCACACCACCACCACCACCTGGAAGTTTGACTGTGGACAAAGCTCTTCCCTCCTCTGGGCTTTGGTTTTGCCATCTCTAAATTACTACATCTCTTAGATGCAGAAGTACATCCTCCTGTCTGTGAAGGTTGCAGCGTACTAAGTTAAAATAAGTGTCACTGCCCCTCTCCCCTGGACAGACCATGACTATAAGCTATAATGAGAGGCCTCCAAACTAAGGCTTTTAATGTGTTTTTTCATGGACCAAATTGCCATTAAACATATGTCCCTTCTCTTGCCCCCCTCCCCCTCCTTATAGTTCTTTCTTGCATTACGCTATGATTTTAGGATTTTATGTTGATACAATGGATTTTTTTCTTTATTGATTAAGGTATTACATGTGTCCTTAACCCCTCATTGCCCCCCATTCCCCCACTCATGCCCTCACCCCATGATACAATGATTTTAATGTTTCTCTGAGAAGCTGATACTTATGAATGTATGTAAGTAACTCATTTTATTGTTGAACTGACCTTTTGATAACATGATATCTAATTAATATCTAATATGCCATCTGAAAGACCTACTTTGTGGTAAGAAAGCCCCTCTTTGGTATAAGAAAATTCCGATAGATTATTTACAGTATTTCTAAGAAAAAAAATCCCAAATAACTTGATGTAGGTACTGACCATTTCCTTTGGGTGGATTTTCTTGCATAAATGTAATTATGAAAAAGTGCTAAAGACAAATTTAGACTACAGCATATTGCTTGCTTGCTAGTTTCTTGATGACATCAGCACTGAACCGGGAAAAGGAAGTAAAGACAGACTTTTGCCTCTAATGCTACTGCTAGCTTCTAGCTAAAATAAAACCCTCGTCAGGTAGGAAATCCACCCTCTTTATTCTCATTGGTTTTTTTCTAGGTAGTATCAGTAGATTCCTCAAATTACTTAAAAGCTTTCAGCAAGACCTGCACCCACTAACATATCCATTGACTGTTTTGTTTTTGATTTGCTAGCCCAGTGACCTCTCGGAATGGGTATGTTATTCACTCCTTTAATATACATGTATTTTGCATGGACAACTGGCTTCAGCTGTATTTGTAATGAGCTGGGCCTATCACTTGTGAGTGTTCAGGGCAATTTCCATTCTTTGTGCCTCTGCCATACGAGAAAGCACCACACACTTCGATCTTGTGGAATTAGAGGTGGCTGCACACTTAGAACTCTGTTGCCAAGAAGCTCATGCTAAACTGCTACTCTGTAATTAGGAGAAAGGCTTGCCTCTGGGTTTGTGATTCTTTTCCTTCAAGACACTGAAAATTGTTTTAAGTCTCTCTTTTTCCCCTCTGAATGTGGTCTAGATGGCCCAGGGCCATAGGTTTGGACTTGGGAAGATAAGTGTGCAGCCTTGCCTTAATCCAAGCTGCTTGGTGCTTCAGACCTTTCCCAGGGCTATTATGCAACTCCAGCTCTGCTCCTCCGTGAGACTGGAATTCATAATAAAAATGGAAAAAGCTAGTTCCATATTCTCCCTTTCTCACAGGACATCCCCAAAGTGAGCCAGCAAAAGAATTAAATGTTAATTCCAACAGTTGAGAATAACCATTAAGTTTAACTAGCTTTTTACATTTCTTCATATCCTGAGGAGAAGCATTTGCAAGTGAAAGAACCCACAGAATTAATTTTTAAAGCTCCAGACACTATCAAATACCCCCTCCCCCTTTCTGAATATAGTGCTTCAGCTTTAGAAGGAATTGCCTTCTCATTGGTGCAATTTTTTTTCATTCTGAAGTCAGTGCTTCATATTCAAAATCAATATGCCTGTGTGATCCTAGTGTTGTTTGGCAGATGTGATAGCATAGAGCTTTGCTAATGTTCCCCGAGCCCTGGAGTTCTTGCCATTCGTGCTGTGGGCTTTTGAATGCTCTGTTAGTGTAGTCACCTCATGATGACTGTAGTCAGCTTAGAAAGCTTGAGCTTCTTCCCATCGCTGGACTAAAGGTGGTTTCTTGTTTTTATTTTGTGTGTATGTGTGTTATGTTTTACATTTTAATTGCAAAAAAAAGTAAATATTTTTTTATTTATTTCAGAGAGGAAGGGAGGTAGAGAGAGAGAGAGAGAGGGAGAGAGGGAGAGAGAGAGAGAGAGAAACATCAGTGATGAGAGAGAATCATTGATTGGCTGCCTCCTGCACTCCTTCCACTGGGGACTGAGCCGGAAACCCTGGCATGTGTCCTGACCAGAAATCAAACCCTGACTTCCTGGTTCCTAGGTTGACCTGAGCCACGCAGGTTGGACATAAAGGTTTTTATTAAAATTTCTCAGAGTAGTGAGAAGGAGTTGGGGTGTCTAAGCTTCCTCTAGCATATACTAAGTAGGTAAATAGTTCTATTCTTGGGGGAGGAAAGTTTTGATGAGAGATTGTGCTGAAAGTTTTAAGAAAAATAATTTTATTGGAGGGGAGGGGCAGTGATGGTTTGTAAAAATGTCCTCAGCTACATTGTTAGGAATGTGTTTTAATTCTAAATTATAAGATATTTGAATTTGAGGAAAATATTTTGTTTTAAGAGACCTGCTTATCTTTTACAAATAAAGCCCACCTGGAATTCTAGAAATTCTGGGAGCATAGAAACCTTTTTATTTATTATACTTTTCCTTTGATTGTGTGATTTACTTTTCATAGCTACCAGCGTTTAAAGTACATATTTGTAGGGAACATTGTATGAACTAGAAAAAACTCCAACTACTTTCCATCTCATGATTGTTTACTAAAGCACTTCTGTGGGTATTGTGGTAAAGAAAAATTAAGTTGGTGCCAAAGAAACCCTGATCTCAACTGGCATTTTAATCCTCATTGGAGTAGAAACCCCGTGGCCAGCACCCCAGCCCTGGAGTAACTGTCTGGTTTTAGAGTGGAAGAGCATGAAATGACCAGGTGGCATCAATGGAAAGAGAGTGAGAATATGAACAAGAATATGGGGGGGGGGGGGGAAAGGCCTCCAATCCGCCAAGGGCTGGGGCGCCACCTGAGAGGAGGAGAAGGAAGCTGAAGGCAGAATGCCTCTGTTTTCACCTGGCGTCTCCTGAGGCTGATTTCAATTACATTTGACATTCTATATAACAGCGATTTTCAACCTCTTTCATCTCAGGGCACACATGAACTAATTACTAAAACTCTGTGACACACCAAAAAATATATCATATTTTTTGCCAATTTGACAAAAAAAGGGTATAATTTTGATTCATTCACACTGGATGACTGCTGTTGTTTGACGAATATTTTTCAATATTGTGCACACCTGCATTATTTCAAGTGTTGCAAATTAGTTCCGCTGTACTCTTTAACATCCACATAAACTCCAATTCGTATAAAGCAGTGGTTCTCAACCTTGGCTGCACATTAGAATCACCTGGGAATCTTTTTAAAATCCTGATTTCTGGGCCTCATCCTCCGGAAATTCTGTTTCTTTGTTACTAATGTTGTGGCCTCACCCCATAACAAAGACACAGAATTTCCGGAGGATGAGGCCCAGAAATCAGGATTTTAAAAAGATTCCCAGGTGATTCTAATGTGCAGCCAAGGTTGAGAACCACTGGTCTAAGGGAAAACAGGTTAATGCCCTGAGTAAATAGTCAGCTATTGCATGCTTTAAATATTCTTGCAAGCATACCAATTGAAAACCGCTGCTGTATATTAGTTTCAAGTTCACAGCTTAGTGGTTAGAACTTTATATAACTTATAAGATGACCCCCCCCAATAAGTTTAGTGCCCCCTCTGACTCTGAGGCTGGTCCTGAGATGGGAGAGGGGCGGGGTCTGAGCCCTATTTCCCAGTCCTGAGATGTTGCCCTTGTGGAGGGAGGACATTGCTGGCCTGGTGGGAGCTGGGCATTCTGGTCTGGGCACTGCCGCTCTCTGGGCCTGGTCTGCCCACCTGCAAAATGTGGGCTCAGGGCTACATTGGAAGCTCCTCAACAGCTTTGGCCACTGTCCTGGTGTCTGCCCTTGAGGAAGGATTCAAAAGTCAGCAGGGAAAATGAGGACAATGAAGACGATGTAGGAGTTGTTTCATTTAGCCAACTTTATAAGTGGTGTACAACTTTTTAGTAGTATAATGGTCATAAAGTGGGGTTTGTGGGGGTTTTGGGAAATGATAGTGATGGTTCAGGTAACAGCCTTCTTTCTTTCTTTTAATGCCTTTTCTGGCACCTATGGTGATGATCAGTTTTGCTCCTGTTGTTGAAATTGCACAGGTTCTTGAACTTGTTCCAGTGAGTAACAAGTTCTTAGTTCTTTACCCAAACACTACCTTATCTCATTGCCTGCCTTTTCCTATGGCTTAAAAGCTGTCGCTTTACAAAATATTTTTAAAACTAGTTGGTGCCCTAGTTGTAGTTATTCACATCTTTGTGGGTGATGGAAGGGAGAGGTGCTCTGAGATGATAGGCACCCATTGTGCCTCCTGTTTTTGTTATGGAGAGAAAAGTGGAAGCAGCACGTCAATAAGAATTACATGCTGCCATCTCACAAATGATGTGCAGCTGGCTTCCCTGCCCCCATTCCTCTGCTGCTTTTGTGGTGGAGGAGGGCTCTGGGCAGGAGAGCAGGGATGTTGTTCTAAAGGGGTTGAGCTGTTACAAAGTCAATGCAGCCCATGTCGCGCAGGTTTCTGCTGAAGAGCAGTCTTTAGGAATTTGCTTGAGAGGGTGCTTTCTCTCCTGACTCCCTGAGCACGGAGCGGGTGGGGATAATGAGGAGAACCCACGGCATAGCCGCTCCAGAAAATACCCATTTTCATGTCTTTGGCGAGATATTACAAAGGTAAGTTGAATGCATTACTTTTTAAAAAACTATATATCTTTCAAATAATTGTTTATGACTCAGTATTCAACATTTTCAGGATTGTTACTGGGGTTCAGAAATCTCCAGAGGTTATCTTATCAGTCCTACAGGTAACTGAGTCCTAAGTACTGAGGCAGCTTCAGTCAGTCAAGCGGAGAGAGCTCTGGGCTGATTCGCTAACTTAATGCAGCACTTTGCACTTGTAGTTGGGGGCACAGAGACGAGGAGAGAGACCCGGCTACTTTGCCCCAAAGTCTGTACAACTGTCTCTCCTGGTTCAACACTGGCAGCTGTGCCCTGTGTCCTGCCCTCGGTGGGGGGAGGGAGGGGGCGTTTCTCATACCAGATTGGTAAAGAACTGTTTTCGAACTCTGATCCAATTTTAGGGTTTACACAAATTTGGGGAATAATGACCTAATGTAAAATAATATCTCAAATTCATATTCTTTCTCTCAGCCTATAAATGGGTTCAAAACATGTTTCTATACCTATTTAATCTAGAGATTCCAATAGTGGAGGAAAAGGAGGGTGAATATTAAACAAAATGCTAGCATTTCAGAACCTCTTCTCTGCCAGGGTTGTCAATTCTATGGGGGTATTGACTCTTTGTTCTATCCCAGAAGCCCACCCAGGTGGGCCTCCCCTGTGGACCCTTCTCAGACAATTGACCCTGGTCACCGGGAAGATGAGTAACTGCTGTTTCCAAGTTCATTGTTCCTTCAGGGCCACCACTTGGACATGTAGGGCAACGGGCTTATATACATCCATGAATTATTAGCAACACTGATTCAGTCAAAGTCAGTGGGTGAGCAATAGGACTACAGAATTCCTGGGCTCTCTCAAGAATGCAGTCTCATTACCCTGTGTATATGGAATTCCAGTTTCTTATCTCATTACCTGCCTTTTCCTATGGCACAGATCCCTTTTAAGCTTTTTACTGCGTGTCCCCTAGATGAGCTCCCTAGACCATGATTGCTTCACCTCTGACACGATTTACTTCATTTGCAATCTTGGATTAGATTTTATTAGATTGAGCTGTTTCCCAAGGCAACCAGAAGTAATAGGTTAAGGTGCTGATTCCTGGTGCTAATAGGTCCACTTCCAACTGATTTTTTGTTTCACCTGACTTTTCTGCGCTGGCAGGAATGCAAAATGCTCTTCCGCTCTGCCATCCCTTCCCCCATCTGTCCATCTGTCCATAAGGACTCATTGACTGTGCATTTTAAAAAATACATTAACTTCATTATAATCTCATTAATAAACCTTGGCACTTTTCTTTCTTGTGAATAACCAATATCACTCAACATTTCCCCAGACTTACACCTGTCTTTCCAAATGTATCACCCTGTATAAAAGGAATCTGTCCCTTGCAGCGGTTCTCAACCTGTGGGTCGTGACCCCTTTGGGGGTCGAACGACCCTTTCACAGGGGTCGCCTAAATACATCCTGCATATCAGATATTTACATTATGATTCATAATAGTAGCAACATTACAGTTATGAAGTAGCAAGGAAAATAATTTTATGGTTGGGGGTCACCACAACATGAGGAACTGTATTAAAGGGTCGCGGCATTAGGAAGGTTGAGAACCACTGCTTTAAGGTAACCGATTTCCCTTGGTCAACAGCTATATTGTACCGGGCTGTCCTTTATTTAAAAAGCATTCAATAGTCCTCATGTTGTACATTACATCCCTATACTTATTTATCTTATAACTGGAAGTCTGTACCTTTTAACAACCTTCACACAATACCCCCACTCCCTACCCTTCCCTTTATTTGTACTCCACATGAAGTGATATCACACAGTCTTTGTCTTTGTCCAACTGATTTCACTTAGCATAATGCCCTCAAGGTTCATTAGTCTTGTTGCAAATGGCAGGATTTCCTTCTTTTTCATCGCTGGAGAGTTTCCCATTGTAAAGATAAACCACTGTTTGTTTATCTGCTCATCTGTTGACAGAAAACTGTTTCCATGTCTTGACTATTTATTATAAATGAACATGGGGGTAAAGATATCTCTTTGACGTAATGTTTTCATTTCCTTTGGATTAATACCCAGAAGTAGAATTGTTGGCTCATACGCTCGTTCTATTTTTAATTTTTTGAGGAGTCTCCGTATCATTTTTCATGGTGGCTCTCCAATTTACATTCCCATCAATAGTCCACAAGGGTTACTTTTTCTCCACATCCTCACCAGTATTTGTTTTATCTTTGTTTTAGCAGCCATTCTAACAGGCCTGAGATGATATCTCATTGTGGTCTTGATTTGTATTTCCCAAATGATTACTGATGTAGAGCATCTTTTTATGTACTTCTTGGCCATTTGTTTGTCTTCTTTGGAAAAAATGTTTATTCAGGTCCTTTGCTTATTTTTTAAATTATTACTTGGGGTTCTTTTGCTACTGAGTTATATGAGTTTTTTTATATATAGCTTGTATATTTAACCCCTTAACATATATAGAGGTCTGCTTAGTATGGGTGGTTCAAATAGAAACTAGAGCGGTGACTCAAAAACAAGTCTAGCTGACTGGGTCCTTTTATGTAAAGACTGAACTTGGCAATGTCAATTTCTTAGAAATCTGGGATAAGGGGGGTGTAGGGAGATAAGAAAATAATTGCTTCACCTCTTTCCAAAGTATACTTGTCATCAAGGTAAATGTCATTAATGCCCTGACAAATACCTCCTGCCAATTTGCTCTTTTCAAAGGGACCATGATAAGAAACGTCAGAGCTGGCTGGGTGGTTTCCCTGTGGCATCTATGTTCAAAGAAAAGCACAGAAAAACAGAGTGACCCCGTGTTCAACCTGGAGGCATCCCAACAGCCACCTTTGTTCCCTCAATGGAGATTATTTACCCGCCTGTTTCAAAATCAGTGTTTGTAAAATCCCAGCCCTAATGGGAACCTTCAAAAGTTGTTTAACTCATTTCCTAAACACCATGGATTGGGAGAGAGGAGAAGGAAAATGGTTGCACATATCTGTCCTTTTCATAGATCAGAAACTCTTATTTTTAAAGACTAGAAAGGCAGAAGATTGCTCAGTGATCCTCAGTCATGCATTCAGGGGTTAAGTCTGCACCATCCAGGGCCTCTTACTTCTCATGGCTTTAAGGGCTCACAGGAAATGATGAACTCAGAAGCACCTCTACTATCCCTAATTCATCTGAACATCCCAGATTTTACTTACCCCCTGGGCCAACCTGTGTGAAAGAGATTTTCCTGGGAGGGAATTCCTCCTCGCTGTGCAGATTCTTTCTGAAGATGAGGCTTATGACCCAGACATTATGCTTTCCTAAATCAGTCTCTGGACTTTTATCCTTATGTCCTGAAATCCTTCCATATGACTGTGAAATTAATAACATGAACAAAAATGAGATTGCCAAATCTTCTCAGGAGAATAAAATCATTCTGGATGCCTCCAAGAAGGTGGATTGGCTGAATTCAATGAATTAGAAACCCTGAGAAGAGGCAGGGAGAGGGGGGGGCTTCAGTCATGGGCAGGTGGATTACTTGGTTTTGCCTATTTTCTCTTCTTAAAAATGAAAGACAAAAGGAGAAGAGCCTGTCTCCATATACGGTTTTTGGAGCACTCCCTGCGTCGGTCCTGTGATATGTGGTGATGGGGAGTGGGCACGCTGAGTGTGTGGGAGGCAGGCTCCCTGGAGTCAAGTTCACCCTGCTGACCTTGCAGCGAGAGCACGGCAGCAGAGGGAGCAGTGATTGCCATAGGCCCTCTGCCAACCAGATTTAGCCTTTTCTCTTGGGGGTCCCATTGTGCTTTGCAGCCTCTGATATGCGGGCCCTTCTTTTCAGTAAGGCAACCTGGGAGACTGCCATGATCACTGAAATTGGAGAAGTGGACTGTCAGCTGCCACACCTTCCTCCTCTTTTCTGAACGTCATTAAAATTCTATTTCATAATTTTAATTTTTAACATTATCCCAAGAGGCCCATGGAGGATGCCAAGAATGAGGTCTCCTTTCAAGTGCATTTATCCTAAGGGCCTGCGCCTTCCTGGTTGGACTGCCCCAAACCCTTTCAGGGGATTTCGTCCTGATGATGGGGCCTTCTGTGGCCAATGACTCGGGAATCTCTGATTAAGAGATTTAGATCCATATTAACCATCCCACTGCATGTAGAACATCAAGGTATCAAATTTTTAAAAAGATTCCTTATACTTGTATAGTGTTTTTATGTCCCAGGGTGGGGGGCCCAGGAAAAGCTGGACTTGGTTACTACCCAGCTGAAGAGTAGGGTATTTGATCCAGCAAAGGTGGTGAAGACAAGGGTTTAGTGTCCTGTGTTGGGTTTTTCAGGATTTCACATGTAGGGAGGGGGTTAGGAGGGCAGGAATGTGCTTACTGAGTTTCTGTTGTCATAGTCTCTGGTTCTGACTCCAGATCACGGGGGGACTAATCAGTGCCTGTGTCCTCTTACTCCTGGACTACACTTTCTAAACGCCAGTGTGCTGCTCTAACTGTTATTAAAGAGGCAGAATCGTCCCTGTTACCCTGAGTTTACAGTCCAAGACCTGTTTGGAAAATGCCCCAGCAGTTCCTTCGGTGTCATTTGAGCTGGACAGTCCCATCTGTTTACCCCGCCGAGAAAAGTGACGTGACTGAGTGTGGGGTCTTGGGAGTTTGGCCCAAAGGGGTTGATGGCCTGTAGTAGCAGGGAGAAGTGCAATCAGGTGGCTGGGAAGGCAGCCTTGGGAAGCATGGAACAGTGTGAAAACCACGTCTCCAGGAACAAGGATGGGATCCCCGGTGAAGGTCCACCAAGGGTGGTCAGAAGAGCCAGGACATTTGGGATACAAGCAGGAGTGACTCCCTGTGGCAAGCGATTTTTTCCCATGGAGTCTGAAGCTGGGCCTGAGGGAACTAGGAGAGCGTCACACGTATCTTTGATAAAAGCTGCCTTTGTGGGGTTTCCGTTAAACACTCTGTAGTCAAGTAGGGAAAGTCATTTATTAAGGATTCTAGCAAATTTAGTTGCCCACATCTTGAGCAACTAAAGTTGTAACCAATAGACAAAACTCTTTTATAGAACTCCATTTCTTTAAATACGTGCAGCTTGTTGCTGCCCTCCATACACATACTTTTTGTTAAAATGATAATATGGCAATAGTGTTAAAACAAAAATTCAGAAAAGCAAAAGTCCAATGGTTCATCAACAAACCAAATGGCTATATTCATTTTCATAAGTTTTCTGGTCATTGCTGGATAAATAAAATTGTTAAAGGCATTTTGCATTCTGCCTTTTTCCCAGTGGTTTATGGTAAACACTTTCTGTGTTTCCATTCGCTCCTGTAATGGTCGTTAACGGTCACAGGATAGAACATCCTGAAGAAGCCTGTGATTTACTAGATAATATTTTTTCTTTCAGATATTTAGGTTCTTCCCAAGTTTGTTTTTGTCCCTATTATAATGCTCTTACCACAACTGTATGTACACTTTTATTGTTTTGCTTCTCTTGAATTATTCCCATAAATAGAATTATCACAGCAAAGATTATGGTCTTCACATGGCTCTTCCATGCATCCTGATATTGCTTTGCAAAGGGGTTTTGCTCAGTGCCAACTTATATTGGATCACAATGGTTAGGTTGCAACTCTCACAGTATTAGGGTCTTCCCCCATTTTTTCAAATTCAGATGATGTAAAATGATATACCAAAATTGCTTTAATTGTCATTCCTTTCATTTTATCTCCTTGGAGGTAATAAAATCTCTTCCATATGTTTTAATATTATTCCTGATATGAATTGCTTACTCATATCCTTTTTCTATTTCTTTATGATGCTTGTTTTTCTTCTACATTTCAATGAGATGTTACCTCTTTTGTCAAAATGATACAAAGAATGTCTGTAGTCTATTAAATGTTGATGTTTCCATTGTTTTGAAGTCTTGTCATCTTGGCATTATCCATCTTTTGTTTCCTTCCAGTTCCTCTGTATTTCAAAGCATGGATAAGTATTAGGTCTGTAAAGGGATGTGGACTATTTATTACATGCTAGTTGCTTTAGAATTTAATTTTTAAATGAGGTATTTAACTCTATTATCTATCCAGAATCTATCTTTCATATTTCTTGTGGATCTTACTGAATGCTTTTCTGATTTGCTATCCACATATCTGTGCTTAATAACCTTGCCATTCTCCCCATTATACTAAAAATCTGCTTTATTGTATGCTACATTTTAAGTTGGTTTATGAACTGCCTATACTGTGCTACGTTCTTCTTTTTGAACCATTACCAAAATGAATTAGTTTTGCTAATTAGTTTTACTGTTTATATTTCCAGTTAATTTTATAGCGGGTTGTTTCCAAAATACCCTCTTGGAATTTTTATTAAAACCACATTAAATCTATAAGTTAAATTTAGGAAAACAAGCATTTACAAACATTCCTAGTTTTCTCATTCTGCAACAGTGAGAATGTCACCAAATCTAATTTCATTTTATAGCATAAAGGTTTGTAGTTTTATTTTAAAGATTTAGCTCGCTTCACTTTAAAGGTCTAGCTCATCATCTAAGTAAATTCCTTAAAAAAAGAAGTAATATCTTGTAGCAATCATGAATGGAATCTTTCATTATATTTTCTAACTGAAAATACTGCGTTACTTGTTTTTCCCCCCTCCTATTCAATGTTATTTGGCTGGGTTTTTGTTTGTTTGGGTTTTGTTTTTTGGTTTTGTTTGTTTTTTTTTGTTATTGTTGTTGTTGTGTTGTTTATTTTTTTACTTAAATGGCGTCATTCTCATTTACTTGTCACTTGTGTCAAAGTAAACCTCCTGGGCAAATATAAAGGGCATCTAGCATGGGTAGGGAATGTTATTCTGTGACTTTCTAGAAAGGCTTCTTTCTATCCTTGATAACCTAACAGAGTGGAACTGAAGTGGGGTCAGGAAGGAAAGAAAAACGCAAGCGCATGTGCACATCCAGAAAATGATGTCATGCCCTCCAAGCCCCCCTGAGAAGGTGGCCCTGGCAGCCTTCCTGGGTTATGACACATTCAGCAAGGGGCCTTCTAGAACCTGGGGCCTCCAAAGTGGGATTTTGGGTTTCCGACTACAAAAGAAGGCAGTTTAGAGATCTAACAGTCTTGAAACATGCATGAGTGTATGCCTGGAGAGAAGCGAGTTCTCCCTCCTCTTTGTTGCTATAATAGGTTCATCTTACCAGGAGGCAGTGTCCTCCGGGAATCACCAAAAGAAATGTCATTGACGGAATTAATTTTGAAATTACTAGTGAGATGATTGAATTAATGATCTAGTGGAATGTTTTTCCTCTGGACATGGCATTAGGGCACGTCACCAGCTTTGCCCTGCCCCACCCCCGTCCTGTGAGGTGGTACCACTACATGTTCTCCTCCTGCCAGTGGCTGCAGCCAAGGTTGCTGCTGGCAGAGACAGGACGGCCATCCCAGTAAAGTCTCCTGGTCTTTAGTCTGGATCCTCCTTGTGAATAGATCCATGCAGTTTTCGTTCCTAGTATGTTATTCCAAAATTAGCACTAAATAGTGAAAAGAGTGCAATTTGTAGTTAGACCCAAATTCAAATCCAAGCTCACAAGATGACCATGGGAAAGTTTCTCTTTTCCCATTTGTAAAAGGGACACAAAAAGACCAATTATTATTTATTCCTTTAGGAAAAATGAATATGAAATGTGAAAAGGAGTGCCTCCTGTTGCCAGGCACTGATAAAAGTGATGTTGATGTGGTTCATGTAGGGAGGGTAGATACACATCCAAAATAACATATGAATTCATATTGGCTAATAATAAATGCCATGAGAAGGAGCGATGAGAGAAGACTTCTCTAATGAGATATCTGAGCACAGGACTGAAAGAAGGCTGGGAATGAGCCATGAGAATATTGAGGAAGAGCATTCCAGGCCACGGGGAACACATGTGCAGGGCCTGCAGTGGAGCGTGCCTGGTAGGTGAGGAAGTCAGAGATGTGGAGGGAACCAGATCCAGTAGGGTTGCAGGGACAGCCAGGAGGACAGACCCAGCCTATGGTCTGTTTATGTGTAGAACCTCTAGGTAAACATGGCTTTTACATTTTGAAAAATTGTTTAAAATGAAGAAGACTATAAGAGAAACCATATGTATTCTGCCAAGCCTAAAATATTTACTATCCAGTTTCTTCTTCTTTTTTTTTTTTACTTTTTTATGTTCTATTGTAGGTATTATTTTTTTAATTAAACGTATTGGGGTGACATTGGTTAATAAGATTGTATGGGTTTAAAGTGTACAATTCTATGACACATTATCTGTACATTGCGTTGTGTGTTTGCCAACCAAAGTCAAATCATCTTCTGCTACCATATATTTAACCCCCTTTACCTTAACTAGGTCTCACACACACACGTCCCCTCTCTCTGGTAACCACCATACTGTTGTCTGTGAGTTTTTGTTTTTTCTTGTTTGTTCATGTGTTGCTTTCACTTTTATATCCCACATATGAGTGAAATCATATGGTTCTTAACTTTGTCTGAATTAGCATGATATTCTCAAGATCCATTCATGCTGTCACAAATGGCATTATTTCATCTTTTCTTAGGGCTGAGTAGTATTCCATTTGTATATGTACCACATCTTTATACAATCCTCTATCACAGGACACTGGTTGTTTCCCTGTCTTGACCACCATGAATAATGCTGCAGTGAACATGGGGTACATGTATCTTTTGCAAAGAAATTTTTCAAAATTTTCGGGTAGATACCCAGAAGAGGGATTGCTCCATCATATTGTAACTCTATTCTTAATTTTTGAGGAACCTCCATAGTCTTTACCATAGAGGCTGTACCAGTTATGTTCCCACCTTTTTCTTCACAATCTCTGAAACACTTGTTATTACTCGTCTTGTTGATAATAGCCATTCTAACAGGTGTGAGGTGGTATCTTATTCTAGTTTTGATTTACATTTCCCTAGAAGCTAGTGAGGTTGTGCATCTTTTCATGTATCTGTTGGCCATTTCTATATCTTCTTGGGAGCCAAAAACATACAATGGAGAAAAGGAAGCCTCTTCAATAAATGGTGCTGGGAAAACTAGAAAGCCACATGGAAAAGAATGAAACTAGACTATTGTTTCTAATTTCTGTCCCCATGTACAGAAAATTAACTCAAAATAGATCATAGACCTGATACTATCTGGTCTTTTACAGAGAATATTTGCCAACTCCTGATCCAATGCCCTGGAGGCTATGGTGAAAGGAAGTCAGAGGTTGGAGGTTGAGCAAGAAAGTAACATAATGCGATCAATGGTCTTTAAAGGACTCTCTGACTGCCTGCCGTATTAACACAGACTAGAAAAGGGAGATTACAGCAGGAAGCAGCGTCAGGAGCTGTAATGATAGTCTAGGGGTGAGAGGCAGCACTGGACTAGACTGGAAGCAGTGGGGTGCCGAGTAGTTGGATACAAAATATCTTTTGAAGGTGGCACCACAGGGGCTTTGGAATGACTATGGAGTATGATGAGAGCAAGAGAGGAGTAAAGGATGACCCCAAGATTTTTTATCTCCATTCTCTCGTTATGCTCTCGTGGAAACTGGATGAGTGAATGATCTTTTCTGCCCCCAGGGTTTAATGCCCCAGTTCCCACCATTTTGCAGTCAGGGTTATCTCCCTAAGGTACAGTTTTGATGGTGACACTGACCAGCATCCCCTCGGCTATTGAACAGTCGTCATAGCCCACCCAGCATCTGTGTCCCGACTCATTTCCAGCTGTTTTCTTCCATTGACCTCAACACTGATCAGTGAAACAAGTGTCTGCTTGTCCCCATGTGCACTTCATACTTTCCACCTCCAGGTCTTCACCCATGTGGTTTCTTCTTTCTTACCATTGTTACATGTCAACAGTCATATCAGGATGTTATGGTCTACCTTTTCCATAAAGCTATTCCTTAACACACTCTTTATCCTTCTGGTCTGTCCCAATGCTCTGTGTCTTTAACCCTTTTAACAGACATGTTGTTTCTATTCATAACAATTTTTTATGCACAGTCTTATCTCCCCTACAAGACTATACAGAAGGAGACAATGGAACATATGGCTAAGTTCCTGGTCTTTGTTAAATCCTAGTCCTGCGCTTGGAACCTGTACAACTTTAAGTAAATTACTTCATCTCTTTAAGCCTCAGTTTGTGTTGCTGTAAAATGGAGATAATTACCATAGTTACCTCACAGCACTAATTAAGAAGATAAAATGAGTCGATTCATGTACAACACTTGGTGTAATTCTGTGCCTGCTGTATAATTAGGGCTCATTTAATTCCAGCAATGATGCGAATTCCCCTTCATTGTGGAGCTGAGGAAGTATTTTGCATCCTATTTTCCAGGTGCTTTGTACACCCATTTTGTACACAGTAGGCTAATGAATATGTTATGAAAAGCCGGGAGAAATGAGCTCAAGTTCTGGAGTTAACTTTGAGTGCAGTTCCCACCATGCCCATCTGTACGACATGCGCCAAGATGCCCTCTTTGAGCTTCAGATTCCTCACATGTGAAGTGAGAAACCATTTCTAACTGGGAGGGTTATAAGAATGAGCTGTGATAGTACATAAGGCACCTGAGGAGTAGTGTGTGCCCAACAGTAGCTCTCACACCCCAAATCAAGCCACCATCAACCCCTGTCTGTAGCATCCTCCTAATTGTCCCTCCATGTTCTCTCCTGCCTCTATAACCCATTCCTCCAGAGCATGCTAATAATCTTTTCCATGTTTAAAGCAGATCACAGTACTCTTGAACTTAATAGGACCTAAATTCACTTGAAATAAAAATAAAAATAAATCCTTACTAGGCCCTTCAAGTCCCTAAATTAGAGAGTGAAAAGTGACTTTTAGGAATTAACATGGCAAATCTGGCTGGGCAATATGGGTAGAGAGAACCAGGAAACCAGGCTGTAGGGGGGCTACCTGAAGGGGTAGCCTCAACCCAGCGCCCAGTGACAGCTTCCAAATGCAAAGGAGAGTCTGAAGTTATCAGACCATTTAATTTTTCAAGAGAAGCTAGAAATCTGGATTTTTATGTGAAACCTCAATTTTTAAATGTTGCCTAAAATTTTTTAAACAAAATAAAATAAACCGCCTCTGCCAATTGGCACAGGAGGCTGTCAAGTGATGACATTTTACAACCATCTCCCCCCTATCGCCATACTTGGCCAAACTGTCCCTTCTGTTCCTCTAATTAGCCGAGCTTTTCCTACATCAAAACCTTAGCACTTCTTCCTCATGGTTTCCTACATTCATCCATGTCCCTTCAATCTCAGCTCAAGTGTCTCCTCTTCAAATTTTTCTCTGACTATTTTATCTAATGCAAATCCTCCCCACAAGTCATTACCCCATCTCCCTTGATTTTTCTTAAAGTATATCATTTTCATGGAAGAGGATTTGACCAGTTCACACCGGTAAATTTAGTCTGTAAGCAATAGCTTTTCTGATGTATTAATAAAACACACTTCAATAAAAATCAATACAAAAAACGCTGAACTGAGCCAGTGAGACAAACACACACACAACTTTCAAGATTCATTCCTTCATAAAATCATATTGGCCGGCTAACTGGTCACTGCTTGTTCTCTAAATATCTACAATTTTCTTTGCAAGAATACAGAAAAATACTATTTGTGTGCACACAGATACATATATATATATATAGAGAGAGAGAGAGAGAGAGAGAGAGAGATACATATAGTTATCCACTTTTTTTAAACAAGATACTACGTTTATGTTTTTTTCTTTTCTTTAGGCTTATTGTATAACATGAAAAATCATCTCTGACAGAGTGATTCTGTTCATCTAAGTTCATCTAAGTTGAGTTGAATTAAAATCACTCCAGGCTTTATTATCCAACCTCTGCCTTCTCTCCATGCCCCCGGCTTTCCCCCATTGCTTGTAGCTCTGATATAGGGTAGATACAGGAGAGATACAGAATCTCGGACCAGGCCCCTGGGCTGTGAATCTGTAGCTCCGAATAAAATGTGGTGCATAAAAGACACCCTTGGCATATAGAAGGAAAATGTTATAATTTCTCTATATGATTAAATTTAATCATAAGCTTTGGCTATATGATTAATTTTAATCATAAGGTTTGGATTCTCTTTGTGTGTGTGTATATTTGGGGATGGGGGGTGGTTGCAAATATTTTTTCCTAAAAAGGGTATGTGATCAAAATAATTGGATCATATCTGAGGGTAGGTTAACATGACAGAAAGATTTAGGTAAAAGATTGAAAATGTTGATGCCAAAATATTCTAGAATTTTCTGTAGATTTCAGTTTTCCATGTTACCTGGAAATGATAGTTTTGTCTCATATCATGTACTCAGTTGAAATGGTTATATGTGGATCCCACTAAGGGAAAAGGTAAGAAGCGACACAGTGGCTTTCTGGAGGGCTGCCTCTTCTCTCTGCCTCCCTCCCCAACTGGGTGGGCTGCCACTGAGTGAACAGCCGAAGTGAAGTTGCCTGGTGAGGCAGCCAAGGTACCTCGATGGTCCCTCAACTGAAGGATCTATTTCTGCAGAATTTGCCCTTTTAAAGCCTCGATGTCCAAGCTATCTTTGTTGGTGAGATTTGGGTAAATAGGACCCTTTAAGTGAGTGGGCAAAAGGCACAAGAGCCGTGAAGGGGAATGACCACCAGGCACAGAATGTGCCCACCCACCTGCCCCAAGCTGCCTTTCTATGGCTAGCCTGTAGTTACATCACATTTGTTTCTCTCTCTCACTCTGAATGCTTCTGAGAAGTTTCAAAGGAAGGTAAGGAGTGCCTATCTCATTGCCATGCTGCTCCGGTAGAACAGCCCTGCATCTCTGCTGATGCCAGGCAGGGGCCCTTTTGGAAGAGAGGTTTGGCCTGACACACCCTCTCCCAAGGATGTTGCATGACCGTGGTCATGAGTCTTCTCCCCCCACGCCACCCCCGCCCATAGGCTGGCCACTCTCTTCTAGAATGAATTTCTTGGGAGCTTTGCAATGTGTCTTTTCCTTGTAGTTTGTCTTACAGGATTCTTGTGCTGCTGTGTTTTGCGAGAGGCCACAATGGCCCGTGCTGACACTGTCCCTCTCCTTCCCCACCAGGCAGCACAAGGGGGCGGCCACAGGACCCTGCTCTATGGCCACGCGATTCTCCTGCGGCACTCTTTTAGTGGAATGGTAAGCACATCTGGGTGTTCGCTTTCACCATTCAAGGAGGAGGGGAAAGATAAAGAGGGGGAAAGTACAGGAAACCAGCAAGTGTCTAGATCAGCCGTGGGCAAACTGCGGCCCTAGCACATCTGGGTGTTCGCTTTCACCATTCAAGGAGGAGGGGAAAGATACAGAGGGGGGAAAGAACAGGAAACCAGCAAGTGTCTAGATCAAATTAACAGCAGAGGTAACATTGTTGTCTTG
Source organism: Myotis brandtii (assembly GCF_000412655.1). Lineage (NCBI taxonomy): Eukaryota > Metazoa > Chordata > Mammalia > Chiroptera > Vespertilionidae > Myotis > Myotis brandtii. Next base: position 915,516 of record NW_005371823.1, on the reverse strand, counting down.
GCATTTCCTTCGTATAACTTACCTCAGTTTGCAATTCTATATTTCATTTGCATAATGTCTGACCCTCTTCTTCCCCACTCCATGAGGGAAAGGACCATGTCTTTATTTAACTAAACCTAATTCCACCAAGTACAGTACTTTAACATACTAGATTCTCAGTAAAGATTTGCTTCATTGATCAAATAAACTATGGGATAACTGACTTCTCGAGTATATAAGGGTAACCAGCACAGGGGGAAAATCCACCAAATGAAATTTTTGTGAAATCTTTCCTCTTTTACTAGCTAAAGGACATGGGTTGACATCCACTGCCTTCAGTGCTGGGAGAGTTTGAAGGTATTATGTAAATCCAGAGGCAGGAGAAAGCTGGCCAGGCTATAGCTAATTAGGGATCTAGACCCCAAATTATCCTGAATGGTGAAAATTTATGTAACTTGAAAATTTTTTTCCAAGTTTTAAATAAATTTGTAAACGCCAGACATTGTAGATCTTTGGCAGGGAGTTAAGGAGACTAGTGTGATCTCAATCAACTATAATCTGTGCCAACTCGAGTCACATTCACTCCCAGTCGCTGCCTATAGCATCCTCACTTGCTATCCGTGGAAGGAAGATTTGTCTTCTTTCTCTGTTCTAATGGAAGCTGTTAAATTCATTCAAGACTTCACTTTCACACATTTACACGTGCAGCACACCGCAAAGTTCATCTCAAAGCTTAAACTATCAAATTGGCAGCGGGAGCAGCAGCTGCCTCTTAAATAATGCATTCATTGCAGCATTTCTTTCCCCGAGCACTGGTAAAAAGTTGACCTTTTCAGCTTGAACGTTCATCTGTTGTAGTCCTTCGTGGCAAAGGACAGAGAACAAAAATGACCAAATGCAAGGTTGTCCAAGCAGGAGATGGGGACATTTAGAGAGTGGGGAAACTTTGTACCCAGACAATCTCTAGGACTAAGAGGTGATGATTTTTCTTTCAGAACCTGGTGCTTATCCATAAGGGAAAATAAAACCTTAATACCTCTCTTTTTCTACCTACATACAACAATCAAAACCTCAAACAGCACACTTTCCCTGGCCTTAAAAACTCAGGCTAACATCGTGGTAGAGATATGAAGGCCCATGTTATTTATCATTAGATTTACTGCCCTTCCAGAAAATCCCACTCAGGGTTAACATAAACACTACACTGCTCCTTTAGGAGCAGCTCTGAGAACAGAGCCTGTGGGACATGCCTCCACACCGTGCGGTGACTCTTCATCTCCTGGCTGCAGAGAACTAGGAGTAGAACCCAGAAAGCACGTTCCAAGTGCATGTCTGCCTCCCAGGCTAATCCTAAGGTCAGCCGCTGGGCCTGACAATAGAGGAAATGGGGAACAGGCCAGGGTTTGGTTTTGTTTTTTCCTTTTATTAAGTTATTTTTAAAATCATTGTTAAGTTTTGCATGCCCATGTAGTTTTATAATTGGAAAAATATAGACATTATTTGAGATGTTTTAAAGTTCGCAGAAAATTTGAAAAACGGGGAATAAATAGCAGTGAAGGAATCATCGTGGTCTGTGCCTCTGTCCAGAGATAACTTCTGCTATCAGTTTGCATCATTTCCTTTAGCCTGGTTGCTAGGCATTTCAATTTTGCATGTATGTTAACCCTACAAATATGCTATTTTGTATTTGTTCCATGCTGTTACACATCTTGATAAAAGCAATTAATGGTAACATAATAGACCATAAAAGGAAGTACCAAATTTGATCAATCCTTCTATTACTGTTGGTCATTTATGTTCCATTTATATTGTTTCCAGTTTAAAGGTTTCTCAGAGTGTCTTTGAACTAAAGCATACCTAATATGTCAAACTTATCTCTACAACATATGGTCACATAAGCTAAGTCACAGGGTCACCAGACAAGAACATCTTTGAGGTTTTAAATATATTGTAAAAGTGTATTTCAAAAGTATTATAATAATGAACAAGGTAAGCCCTTTTCACAGTAGCTCAATGTTGACATTGACAACTGGGAGCCAACTAGTGTTGAGATGCCAAGACCTGATGAAGAGTATGACTTCACGAGCATCTGTCTTGTTCCACAGTATCTAACATGTTTGACTACATCAAGATCCCAGACAGATAAACTTGCCTTTGATGTAGGCCTACGGGAACATGCCACAGGTAAGTCCACATTCCCAGATCTCCTGCTCAGTGGGGTCTCGGGAAGGATACCGAATATGTTATTCACTTGGGATTCCAAACCAGCTAACCACTGGGGTCAAGAAATAGGTCTGATAAAATTTTGGAGAATGATGAAGAATACATGATGGAAACATAGGAACTAAGACTAAGAGAACACGATGCTTTAAGTACCGTCTGTTGGTCTCAAAGTAAAACAGTTTTATAGGGTTAAGTACTGAAAATGAATGGGGAAGTTATTCCTGATAAGAACCAATGGTAATAACTGCTAAAAACACAGATAGCACAATAGGGCTTCAATAATGTGGTAGAAGGTCCAGATCAAAGGAGGAGTCCCATTTTATTCTGCTGTGAACAAGCTATTTCTACAGAAATGTTCTCAAATGTTAGTCAGTGACATGGCCATCATGGTTTTTACCATTCCAGTGCATCAACTTTATTATCATTTACTTTATATTTTCTTTAAATTTACTTATTTTTATACTTACAATTTTAGAACTGCTTGCCATAAAAAATAAATATAATGAAAAGAAACTCATGTCATTAAATAATTGAAGCATTGTTGTCAAATATTAGAAAAGTGTTCATGATATAGAAGCTCCAAATTTAAACTTTTTTCTTTTTTAAATAGAAGGTTTAAAGGAGTAATAAAAATAATATAAAGTTCTCACTATATGATTTAATGTTGCTTAATTGTTTTTTACCACCAGCAATATACATCATATACTTATTTTTAGTTTAGTCACAATATTAACAGTCAAGATAACTAGTTATTTATTTATATTACATTTATAGTATCAAAGAAAGGTCTGACTTGCTGTGGGTTATTCCAAAGACCAATGGAGCAGTGGATAGGAGTTGAGAGGAAGTATATTTCACGTCAGTGAAGGAAACCACTTTCTAATACCTACAATTATTCAGCGGAGGAGCAGCTGGCCTTGGGATGTAGTGTGCTCCCTGCGGCTGGAAACATTCATGGGCAATCTGAGCATCTGCCAAGGGCATTACATATGGAATTTCTGCTCAGTTGAGAAGTTAGGCTATGTACCAATCCGGATTCTTGGTTGAAAACAGCAGAAACTGATTCAGGCTATCTCAAGCAGAATGAGAATTTACTGGAAAAATGTTGGGTAGAACCCGCCCTAAAGCTGAAGCCCCAGTCTTGGAAAAGGGGCAGGAACAAAGAGAGACCAGGGAAGAGAAAACAGCCTAGGTCCCATGGCAGAAAGAGTCTTCCTGGATGCAGTCTTTAACATCATAACATTTTCCCCAAAAGAGGAGGAAGAGATCGTTGTTAGATAGCCAAAGAACAAAAGCCCATGTGAATGTTCTAAAACTGTCAGTTCAGCCCTGACTGGTTTGGCTCAGTGGATGGAGCATCGGCCTGCGGACTCAAGGGTCCTGGGTTCGATTCTGGTCAAGGGAATGTACCTTGGTTGCGGGCACATCCCCAGTGGGGGGTGTGCAGGAGGCAGCTGATCGATGTTTCTCTCTCATCAATGTTTCTGACTCTCTATCCCTCTCCCTTCCTCTCTGTGAGAAATCAATAAAATATATTTAAAAAATAAAATAAAACTGTCAGTTCAGAGGGGAATGATGCAGATTGTCTGATTTTGCAAATGATGTAGACAAAAACTCTGGAGTTTAAACCATGTGTACCTGCTGTTTCTGCATCAGACACAGTGGTGTCTAAGAATGCCTGAGGAGAAACCCTCGCTCTCCTCCTATTTGTACAAAGTAAAAAAGTGGGCCTGCCTCAGCTCATTATATTTTTCCCCTAAAATAAGAATATATTTGAGTTTGATTTAAGGTTGCTTTGTTTTCAGCTAAAGTGTTATTCTTAAAATACACCTTCCTCTAAGTATCCGTCAACATTCTCTGAAAATTATAAATTGAGTGAAGTACCACATTCTGAATGGAAGTTGGCCTTTAATATAAGCCAGCTGTCAGTCTTGGAGCACGTCATCAGAAAAGTTATAAGAGGTCACTCTATTTACATCAATAAAATGACTTTAGACTTTTTCAGAGTTGGGAAGAAAGTGAGAAAAACCACTTTCTATTCATGTGTTCAGGAAATCTATTTTTTTTTAAATATTAGAGCCTCCAATAAAAATAGAGGGAAGTTGCAGCAGATATTACCCTGAAAATTCCTAAAAACAGATATGATATGAATTCTGCCGACAGATGAATACATGAGCCAACCGACGTTCAAGTTGGCTGATCAGAAGCTGAGTTTGGCAGAAGACAGGTGGAAAAGGGTTGACCAGGTGTTCACGAAAACCTAGAGCCTTTTAAATTAATTTATTTTACCTCTCTCACCCAAATCCATTTCAAACTCATCCTTGAAGAAGGCCAGCTTGGTATTTGTGAGGGAGAAGGAGAATGCGTGTACAGCGCAGATAAGTTTGTGTTGCCTGGGGAGGGACTTCTCATTTCAGGAGGAGATTCACTCAGAATCCAACAGAGTGCCATTCTGTTTCCTGCCAGGTCATTCTCTGAACGCACCTTTGGTTCAGAAACCTCTTCTGAGTTGAAAACAAGTAAATGCTCAATAGTTCAGTTTAATCTCTAGGAGAATGTGAGGAGAAGTTTGGAGGCAGTTTCTTGAACAATTCTAGAATTCCCACTACATGAAGGATATTAAATAATTTGACTTACTTAAAATAACTTGTGATCATTTTCCCCTTGGTTTTCCCTTGGTTTTGATTACTGAGTTCTTTCTTTTCTCCTTTTAAGGTTTTTTGTTGCTGCTTGTTTTTAGCATTTAAACATAATTGTAGAATTAGACTTAGGAAGAAATAAATATGAAAAAAAAACAGTACTTTTAGTGTTTTCCTTGTATGTATTTTAGGGTCATCACCTGGCCCATATCCTATTGATTCTGGGAACAGCCCTGACCACTGAGCTGTTCCCAGGAGAGGGCAGGAGAATGAGTAGACTCTTCCCCCATGTGCCTACTTAAAACCTACTTTATCCTAAATGCCCTTGGTGGCCCAGAGTACAGAATAGATACAAGTATCACATTTCCCTGCAAATGTAGAGGTCAATCTCTTTTGTCATGAAATTTTAAATTTAATCAAAGTAATATCTACACATAGTTTAAAGAAATAAAGAGTCCTCCTATGCCCATTGAAAACATCAGTCTCCTGCCCCACCCATCCCTGTTTTGGATTTCTGCCTCTTTCTGGGGCATCTACTTTCAGTTCCTCCGGTATTGGTTAGCATTTGTTTATGAATAACAAAATTCATACTCTTGGGGGGGGGGGGCAGGTCCCTGAGCCTGGCCTGTGCCCTCTCGCAGTCTAGGAGCCCTCGGGGAATGTCAAACTGATGGATTGGGAGCGGGCCTAATCTGGCAGTTGGACATCCTTAGTGTTGCTGTGGAGGCAGGAAAGGCTCTTGCCACGGGCTGCTGCGCTCACCAGCTGTGAGCTTGGCTTTTGGCTGATTGGTGCTCCCCGTGTGGGAGCGCACTGACCACCAGGAGATAGCTCCTGCATTGAGCATCTGCCCCCTGGTGGTCAGTGCACATCATAGCAACTGGTACTTCCACTGTTCGGTCAATTTGCAGATTAGTCTTTTATGCCTGCGGGATTGGGACAAAACCAGCTCTTCGACATCCCCCGAGGGTCCTGGATTGCGAGAGGGCACAGGCCAGGCCGAGGGACCCCACTGGTGCACAGTTGGGGCTGGGGAGAGATGCGGGACATTGGCCGGACACACCCTGGAGCCCTCCCGCAGTCCCTCCTCGGCCAGACCCCAGCAGCATGTTAACCTACTGGTCAAAGCGTCTACCCCCTGGTGGTCAGTGAACGTCATAGCAACCGGTTTACTGGTCGACTGTCCCCTGGTGATCAGTGCATGTCATAGTGAGTGGTTGAGCGACCTTAGCATATCATTAGCATATTACACTTTGATTGGTTGAATGGACAACTGGACACTTAGCATATTAGGCTTTTATTATGAATAACATAATATACTACTTAGTTATTCTTTCCAGATTAGGTATTATTTATTGACTAGAGGCCCATTGCAGGAGGATTCCTGCAAGAATAGGGCTTCGCTCCCATCTCTGCGGCTCCTACCCTGCCCTTCTCTGCGGCTCTTACCCCGCCCTTCTCTGCTGCTTCTCTCCCGCCTGTCTCCACTACCTCCGCTCCATTGCTTGGCTTCCTTCTACGGTGTCTTCAGTCTTCGCTCCCAGCGGTATATGCAAATTAGCCACCATCTTTGTTGGTGGTTAATTTGCATCTCACACTGATGAGCCAATGGGAGGAGTAGCGAAGGTACAGTCAATTACCATGTTTGTCTATTATTATATCGGCCTAGAGGCCTGTTGCAGGAAGATTCCTGCAAGTATAGGGCTTCCTACGGCTGGAGCGAAGCAGAGAAGGGAGCGAAACCTGCTGAGGCGGGCTTCGCTCCCGTCTCCGCCACCCGGCTTGTTTCACTCCCACCTCCCTCCGCCGCCTGGCCTGGCTTATTTCGCCCCTGCCTCCCTCCGCTGCCCGGTCCAGCTTGTTTCGTTCCCGCCTCCCTCTGCCACCCAGCCCAGCTTGTTTCGTTCCCACCTCCCTCCGCCACCCGGCTTGTTTCACTCCCGCCTCCACCGCCCAACTTGTTTTTGGCCGTCTGGCTTGCTTCACTCCCAGACGGTATATGCAAATTAACTGCCATCTTGGTTGGGTTAATTTGCATATAGTCACTCTGATTGGCTGGTGGGAGTAGTGAAGGTATGGTCAATTAGCATCTTTGTCTTTTATTAGTGTAGATGGTTCCAAATGAATAATAAAAAAAAAACTCTTACCTTCCACTCTTTCCTGTCTTCTTCCTACTCTCCCAATATATTTATTCACATGTAACTACCAAATCAACATTAACTACTTATATTTCTATAACTGTGACTTTTATTTGTAAATGAAACTCATTATATACTATGCTCAGTTCACTTTTTTATTTTTGAGTTTTCTGGTAGTTAATAATTATCTTATTTGTTTTATTTTCTGTGGCCCAATCATTCATACATTTCTAAACTATTCCATAGAACTGACACTCTCTCCTGGTTAGATTCCATCTCATTCCATCATCCAGAGAATTCCCTTTGCCTCTTTCCTAGATTCCATATTTACAGGATTGCCTGTTTTTCTCCCTCCTGGTTGGAGCCCATTATCTAGTAGCTTTTACAGAAAAGATTCATGGGAGGTCAGTTGCCATCTAAAGTTTCTTAATTTCAGCTTCACAAGTAATTGATAATATTTTACATTGGAAATTTTATTTTTCTCAGCACCCCAAAGGTTTTCGTCTATTTTCTCCTAGTTTATGGTCTGGCTGTTAATTTCTAATACTTTGTGTGTGACCTGTTTATATTTTTGGGGAGCCATTTGGATCTTCTCTTTTGCCCTGAGGTCGGAAATGCCACAATGGTCTGGCTGCACATGGGATCCTTTCTGTTCTAAGTCTCACAGGAATGGACCCTGGTGTGGGTCTCTCTTCTCCACTGTGCTAGGCAATTCCTAGGCCATTCCAATCTGAAAATCCTTCTCTTTTAGCTCTGGGAACATTTTAATAGTATTTCTTTGTCGATTTCCTTCCTTTTCTCTGTTCTTGTTTCCTGTATCCTGGAATTTCTCTAGATTGGTTTTCTAATTTTATTTTCTTTCCTATTTCTGTTTTTCTTCATTCTTTTTTGAGGGAGAATTGTTCCACTTGATCCTATAATCCCTTCTTTCTCTCTTTTTCAGGATCAGAGAAGTTTTTTTCTAACGGGAGCCTTCATGGATACATTCATTGTTGCTTCATTAATGTACTTTTTCTTATCTCTCTGAAATTATTATGAGATTTTTAAAAAAGTTTTTTGGCTGCCTGTAATCTTTGTTTTTTTCCAAGTCCCTTTCCCCCTTTTTGTTTTTCTCCTGTCATTCATTTCAGCCTTTCCTCAGATGCCTTTGTCTCCATTCAGGTTTAGATCAGGGCAGTAAAAGCTGACTGGGAGCTCAGAGTGTGTGGCTGTGACTTGCCATCCCTTAAACCTCACCTCAGGTAATCCAGATGGGACTGAGGCACATACCTGGAGGCACCCAGACAGCAGTATCTTTTATCTTGGGGATTAGGCTTCCTTAAAGAGTAATCCTAAATTTGTGGGGGTTAGGGGGGGTGTTCAGCATCACAACTAGCTGAGGGTCGGAGTTGAGGGACAGAGGCAAAGAGAAGGGTGCTGGGGATTACTAATCAGGACATGGAATTTTAGTTATTCTTTCTCTTCAATATTCTTTACTTCCTTGATTGACAGCCTGGTGTTTCCAAAACCAGACCTCTAATGGTTTGTCATTCCATGGATTGAGCTTCCAGTCTTCTGTGGGTGGAGGAAGAAGAGTTACCCATCTGGCTGTACAGAACAGAAAAAAAGGATGCAGGGGGTTAAATGTTCCTTTCAAACTTTCAGCCAGTCCTCCTGTTTTCAACCCCCTTTTCTCTGTTGCCTTCACAGTAACAGTTCCCTCCAATTCTAGATACTTTCTGGAGAATATGCAACAGGAATGGCCTTATTTATTAAGATTGGCTTCCCACCCATTTTCTTCCCCAAAGACTTGAGTTTTAGTTTTCTCTTGGCTAAACACCATCTATCTGCTTTCTTTTTTATCAAAATGCCAATTTCTCTTCGTTGCTGTCAACTTCACACCTATCTTAGTTCCTGTATATCTAGGCCTTTTGAAAATCTCTCATCATTCCCAGTAGAAATACTGATGTTTTAGTAGAATTTATGGAGATATGGGGCAAAGATAAAACTCTGTAAGTGATCAATCGTCCAATGAAGTCAATTCTTAAAGCAAAGATTTGTAAGTGCCTGTGAAGAAAGCATTTTTCTATATGTATTTAAAATACTCAGGATCCTGTAGCTTCTGGCCTCCAAGACTCTTTCCCAACATTGTCTGTCTCTAGAGGAAATTAGAATGATAGATTTGGCAAAAGCAGACATGGGGTTGACTGGAATGCTTACAGTTAAATAGAAATTTTGGTCTGGAGGGGGGGGGGGCGAGGAGAGAGATTGTGTGTTTTCCTCATCAGGGAAAACAGTGAGGGACATAATTAGAGACAATGGCTTCTATGAAGCAATGACTAACTTGAGGAGTCTCTATGTAGGAGAAGCCTGTTGGTGGACCATACATCCCGCTTCCAAACAGAGGTCCGAGGGAGAAAAAGTTCGAATTGGAGATGACCTCATCCTCGTCAGCGTGTCCTCTGAAAGATACCTTGTAAGTACCTCCTAACACAGGCATCTTTCATTCTCAGAATATTTTTCTTTAGGAACGGTTGGTCAAGGAGAACAGAGCCACAGCAGGTTGCACAGGATAAGACAGGCGCCTTTACCTAGTGTACTTGAGAGGTGATTAAATCCTCTCCCCTGCCAGGTTATCTAGGAGCCTGGAATTTAACTGTGAGTTATCCTTTCAGCATAAGGTAGTGTGCCAGCAAACTCTGCTAAATTGCCCCAGGGACCTCCAGAGACAGCTAACTCTTTAGTTGCCATTACTGTGAATTTATCACGTTGCTTAGCTCTTGTCCAGTGAAGAACAAGCCTGAAAGAATGGGATATAAGGAAATAAGCTTATGCTGGAGACAGAAAGAGAATTTGAAGTGTTTCAGCATGTGAGATGTCATAGTGGTTGGAAGATGCAGGTGAGATTTTACACCTGGGAATATGTAATAGGCAAGCATCATTGACATCAAGCCCTTGGCTAGTGGGGAGGAGGGGTGCATGTGTGGAATATCTGAAGATCAGAGAAATGCCAAAGGTAAGTTTTGAAGCTCCTTCATGCCAATCCTGTTAGCAGATTTTACATTGCCTAGACCAAAGACTGGAGTAATTTTTCCCATTTGTGAGTTCCTGTATCCTACCAAGAATAAACATTTTATAAATTCCTATTAAATCAGGGATCCAGCTAAAGGGATGAAGTCAACATTTCACCTCTGTAGCTAAATGTTTCCTCTTCCCTAAATAAAGTGTCCCACTTTGAAGCCCCTTCTAGACTGGGGAGGAAATCTTCTACAGCTATGTAGAAAGAGTTGGATGACACCAAGGCTTTTTAATTCAATCCTTGAAATTCCAGGTGAGCGGCTTCTGTCAGGACTGGCCAAGTGATTTAAAGGCTGTCTCATCTTTGTTTCTGCCACAGCACCTCTCCATATCCAATGCTAACATACAAGTGGATGCCTCCTTTATGCAAACACTCTGGAATGTACATCCTACGTGCTCAGGAAGTAGCATCGAAGAAGGTGCGCTTTCTATATGCATGCAGCCCTCAGCCTGCCAGTCTGTCCTGTGCTGTCCATATTGACATTTTCTGCTGCTTCCCAGCTCCCACGTGAATGTCTTGACCCACAGTGAGCATGACTTGAGTTCACCTGAATTCCTTTCTTTGATGTTGGTGTGAATTATTTTATGTCCTGATTTCTGATGACATGAGCATTCCTGGAACTATTTTTAATCCTTGGAGTCCACTATTATTTTAGCACTAGCTGCATTTAGGACTTGGATATGCATCTCCCCTCACCAACTAACTTTTCATTTTTATTTATGGTTATAGTTACAAGTGTACAGACTAAGCAACTTCAATTTTAGAGGAGGTTATTTGCCAAGAAGGTGGTGGTGTTAATATTTCTTCCCAATGCATCTCTCCATACAGGTGGGAGAAGGACTTTCTCTCTAAGAAAAGTACGTTTGGCCATTTGTTTCTACTTGTATTTATGGAAGGCCATTTAACAATAATAAATGAAATATATTCTCGGTATTTTATTTTTCCCTTGGAAGTAAGATCATCAAAGTCTATTCGACATACCCTATTTCTTGGAGCCAAACTCAATGCACCTTTCAAGCTATGTAATAAATATACTGGCCTCACCTCACTCATGAGCAGTATCACATTTGGGCAGAATAATCAAATGCCAATGACCTGTAGGTTATCACATTACATTGTAACACTTTAGAGCAAAATACTCATATCACAGACTTTAACCCTGTTTTTAATCCTGAGCCTAGTAGCTTCAAATTGGGAATGCCCTCCTGTGACATGATGTTTGACAATGGTAAGCTGAGAGTGGCAAGGTGATGCCCCAGTTTCAGATGGCATCATAGCTAAGCTGAATAATCAGGAAACAACAGACTTTTACCTCTTTCGGTGACATGTGGCAGGCTTTGAAAAGGCAGGGTATGTTTACCCGCCTTGTTTTATGCAAAAATTAACCCACCACCCTATGTTGATTGTCAATCAGTCCCTTTCTATGAGGAATCAAGACACTCTGGTTTAAATCTTCCCCAATGAAGTTTTGACTGAATCTTCTCAACGTTAAATTTTTCATGATTACTGTAGGAATAAAACTATTTTCTAGGCCCAACAGAGGGCTTGTGGAAATTAATTAAAAAGTGTTTGCAAATCATGTCAGAAAGGTCCTTATAGAAGTATTAAGTACCCGAGGGTAGCTCATCACTGGTGTCATCTGGGCCTGCAGACGATTGCCTGTCAGCATCCCCTGGTGAGAAACACACTCCAGCCCTTGAGAGTGTAAGTGACCCTCATCAGGGCCCTTATTTCTTGCCTATCACCCTGCATATTTCAATTAAGAAACGTTGTGATGGACCAGCACTTGGCAGTTTTCTCCATGTGGATAGAATATTGATTGGAGGAGCCTGAGGACTGTAAATGATGATCTCCAAGTGGGCCATGGCCTCACCATCATGAGATGATGGAAAATTTAATTAAGAGAATGATCATAGATGATTTTACTTTTCTAAATAAATTGGCTATTAAGAATTCCCTTACAGTATATTATGAATTATACTTTTGTAGTTGTTGCTATTTCCTCACACAAGGATATTTTTTCCATTGATTTTTAGAGTGGAATGGAGGGAGGGGGGAGCACAGTAGCTTCAAATTGGGAATGCCCTCCTGTGACATGATGTTTGACAATGGTAAGCTGAGAGTGGCAAGGTGATGCCCCAGTTTCAGATGGCATCATAGCTAAGCTGAATAATCAGGAAACAACAGACTTTTACCTCTTTCGGTGACATGTGGCAGGCTTTGAAAAGGCAGGGTATGTTTACCCGCCTTGTTTTATGCAAAAATTAACCCACCACCCTATGTTGATTGTCAATCAGTCCCTTTCTATGAGGAATCAAGACACTCTGGTTTAAATCTTCCCCAATGAAGTTTTGACTGAATCTTCTCAACGTTAAATTTTTCATGATTACTGTAGGAATAAAACTATTTTCTAGGCCCAACAGAGGGCTTGTGGAAATTAATTAAAAAGTGTTTGCAAATCATGTCAGAAAGGTCCTTATAGAAGTATTAAGTACCCGAGGGTAGCTCATCACTGGTGTCATCTGGGCCTGCAGACGATTGCCTGTCAGCATCCCCTGGTGAGAAACACACTCCAGCCCTTGAGAGTGTAAGTGACCCTCATCAGGGCCCTTATTTCTTGCCTATCACCCTGCATATTTCAATTAAGAAACGTTGTGATGGACCAGCACTTGGCAGTTTTCTCCATGTGGATAGAATATTGATTGGAGGAGCCTGAGGACTGTAAATGATGATCTCCAAGTGGGCCATGGCCTCACCATCATGAGATGATGGAAAATTTAATTAAGAGAATGATCATAGATGATTTTACTTTTCTAAATAAATTGGCTATTAAGAATTCCCTTACAGTATATTATGAATTATACTTTTGTAGTTGTTGCTATTTCCTCATATTTTTTTATTTTTTCCATTGATTTTTAGAGTGGAATGGAGGGAGGGGGGAGCACAGTGGAGGGAGGGCAGGAGAGAGAGAGAGAGAGAGAGAGAGAGATGTGAGAGAGACTCATCAATGGGTTGCCTCCCGCACACACCCTGACCGGGGCCAGAATCAAACCTGCAACCTTGACCAGGTATCAAACCCATGACCCTTTAGTGCTATGGCTGACACTCTAACCACTGAGCACACGGGCCAGGCATGAATTATCTTAATGCAAAAAAAGATGCAACTGGAAATAGTACAATAAGTTAAAGAAAAGTTGGAAAAATATGTTTGAATGTTTGGGGAAGTTTAAGAAAACTTGCCTTTCCTGGATGGAAAAATGAAAGGGAATATCGGCCTGTCCCTGCACAGGATACACAGCTAACACTTTTCTCCTCTGGCACGACTTCTCATTCCTACTGTTTTCATACAACACCCAAAATAGTTTGACCAGCCCCTAGAGTGATCTAAATATGTGATTTTAAAAAAAATCCTAATGCAGACATTGAGCATATTAAGTTCATATATCTTCTGAGAACAGACTAGCCTGGAGAATTGTTTAATTCAGTGGGATAAAAAATGTCCATTTGTTTTTGCAAGGTAAAGCTCAGACTGGGGCCCCTCTCTTGCTACTCTGTGCTTTGAATTAAGGCTCAGAATTTATTCAAAGACTAATTGGTCGTCAGGTCCTCGAATCTCATTGTCTCCTGTCCATCTCTGAGCTCCATGGCTATTCAGATTCCTTTCCTTATTCTAAAGCTCGGAGCTTTTTGATCATGCATCTATGCTTGTCAACTCGGGAAAACCAGAATGTCATTCTGCCTTCCCCTCCATGCGGTAGGATTGGTGTCCAAGTTTGATCTGTGTTTGTTAAATGCATTCCAAAGCTAGCTTATCCTAAGGCAACTTTTAATAACAGTTTGCTGCCCCCTTCCCAGCACCTTCTTTCTTTCCCAGCAACCTGATTTGGATTTTGCCACAAAGCATACACAGTGAAATTGTAAGGGCCCGTCCAGGGTTTTGGTGTGGAATCATCACAAGCAATTGGAAAATCCTTATCTCCGTAACAGTAGCAGCTCAATTTTCCTTTTGGTTTTTAATTATATGAGTTGACACTATTTTCACCTTATCTTTTGAGGTTGGACTTGCTCATCCCTGAAACCCTATTTAACTTTCAATGTCAGAATTGTTTTGACATTCTTGTCTTTTCTGCCTGAGGCCTGAATTCATGGAATCTGTAATTTCCTAAATGCTTCTCACTTGGTGTTTTTCATAACTGACTCAGACCTGAACAGATTTACCCCTTTAAGCATGGTGTTCTCTTTATTAAACTTGGCATCAGTTCATGGGAGAATATAATTCTCTTATAGGATACCTACTTGGTGGGCATGTAGTACGTCTTTTCCACGGTCATGATGAGTGTTTGACGATACCATCTACGGACCAGAATGATTCCCAGCACAGGTAGGCCAATAGCTTCCTCCTCCTCCTCCCCCTCCTTCTCCTCCTCCTCTTCCTCCTCCCTCTTTCCAGTCTCAGATGACTCACGCTGAAGTGCTTGCATTTGGAGGTGGCCACAGATGAATTCTGTAAGTGATGGTCAATAGCAAACTCCACGTCAGCCATGGGATGCAGTTTGTAAACAAGAATGGCAGGACACTAGAGTTGACTCACAGGTACATAGGTACACTGCTCCTTCGGCAAGTAGTTCTATGCTTCTCTACCCTTCATTTTCTCTGGTTGCTCCTGTCACTAAGGAGTTTCTGGTAGCATTCATTGTAGACTGAAGAATTCATTTTGGTAATGAAAATTGACCTAAATATTCTAGTAGGTCTGTGCACTAGCACAAATTATCCACCTGGCTCTTCATAGGCAGATCATCACTATTATTCCCCTTTCATGAGCTAAGTAACTAAGGTGGAGTTTGGGGATTCCCTTTTGCTTATTACCAAATAGGATTCAAGGAAACAAATGTCAGTATCCAACAGGAGCTGGATTTAGCGCAGGGATGGTGCCAAGGGTGATGCTGAGGGTGACGCTACTTTGGTCCTCTAGTTGACCCCTCAGGGAACATATTTTAGAAATCCAAACCTAAAGATGGAAGGTATTAATACAGGTCTTAAATTCATACAGAAGAGTGATTTAGTATTCAGTTTATCATCAGAGGAAAAGAGCATAAAGAGCTTGGCCCCTGCAACTATAGAAACCTTATATACATATAAAAATCAAGTCTCAGATCCAAATTAGACTGAATTTGAGACTGCATTGAGTCTAGTATCCTGGTGGTAATACATTCTTTGTTTGTGTACCATGCCTATGGGAACCATGTTAACTGTCTCTTTCACTTTATTAGAAACATGGACCACATCCACACAACTTGGAAATCATCTCAGGCTCCTACCTAAAGGTCACACACTGGCCGATGGGAAATGGGAACCTAGAAACCAGAGCTGCAGATGCTCCATCCAGGGCTCATTCCTTATTTGATGCATTAAAGGACCGCCGGGAGCAATGAGCTTGAACATATTGTTATACATCTTAGAAACCATCCATGGGCAGTCTGTATCCCTTATTGTTCCGAGTCTCTTCCTACTTGTTCTGTCCTCTGAATACCCCTTCTTGGGAACCAGATGTGACACAGGAACCAGAGCAGTGTCTAGGACACACAAAGCACAAACCTATCACAAATGCCTGTTTAATTCATTCACTGCCTCCTGGCACTGGTCCAACGGTTAGGCAAACTTGATTTCCCTTGGAATTCAGGACTCCATGCTCTGCACAATGTCATGTGATCTTATTCGGTTGCAATTTCTTTTCCCTACCTTTAAACAGTGAATTATGTAGTAGCGCACGTACGGTCTCTTTAATATTTTATTCTGCTGCATCAGGGGAAAGTTTGCAGGTGGATAAAGAACTGAAGCTTTGTGGGTGCATTTTACAGTTACATCTGAGATGGAATATCCTAGTGCTTTCTTCTCGTACCTGTTCTTTTAAGAATAGGAATTTTGGGAAAATTAAATACTAACTTTGCACATGGCCCTTTTACCCCACTCCACCCCCACACCTGTCATTAAGTTTATAGCCATGTTAGAAGCAGCCTGTGCAGAAACTATACTGCTTAGAGAAGCTTGTCATTTGGTGAGCACTCCATTCAGGTGGTTCAACAAGATCCTGACAACCAGAAAAGGCTGGCAGGTATTTGAAAGGAGGTGCTAGGGAGAGTGAAACAGATGGAAAGGATTCCCAAAGTGGGCCCCTGAAGCAGGCACACATGCCCTCATTGAAATGAGAGTGAAGGCGGCCCTCCCTTGGCTGAGGAGTCCATGAGATCTAATTTGTATTTTGGGTAAAAAAAGAAATTCAGATGAAAATAAGAATGATACATCCATTTTTCTGTAGGAAAGTATGAAGGGGTTGAGACTGGGGTTAATAATCAGTTTTTTTATTGTACTGGAACCTGAATTTTTGTGTCAACTGGTCTCTTAATCAAAATGGGAAGCCTTGGCAGTATTTGATGTCTAGGTAAGGTGAGTGAGAAGCCGC
The DNA here is from genome assembly GCF_000412655.1 of Myotis brandtii. Taxonomy (NCBI): domain Eukaryota; kingdom Metazoa; phylum Chordata; class Mammalia; order Chiroptera; family Vespertilionidae; genus Myotis; species Myotis brandtii. The sequence goes on along the minus strand of NW_005371823.1, from coordinate 899,019 downwards.
CTGGTTGTCTTATGTCATCAGGTAAAGTCTCAGCACTGGCTGGGATGGCCAGGAAGACTGAAATCTGGGAGAGCACAAGACTGCATTGTAATGGGGCTGACTTTCAGGAGGACGTCATTTCTGTTCCCTCTGAAGCCTGAGAGCAGAGTCAGGCTGGATAGAGAGGTCGATTGTCCCAGGGTGCAAACCGTGCAAACCCAAAATCAATCTGGCTTTCTGAGCTCTGATCCTTGGCTCTGCCTCTGGCTTGTCAAGCACCCTGGGGTAAGTCAAGTAAGCTATTGAAGTCAAAGCTAAGCTGACAGCCAAGCTTTCAAAAGCACCTCAGCTTACCACCCACTCTAGTCCCCTACTGGGGTAATTGTTTTAGAGAATGGGAACAGGTTGTTTCAACCTCTGTAACCTTGAGAGAATAAATGGAACACGTCACCTGTATTTTCTCGGTGGGAAGGAGGAACCTTCCAGAATTATTTAGAGGTCAGAAGGAGAGTGTTCTCTAATATTGCAACCTCAGGGGATCCGCTTTATGCTCTCCTCCTTAGAGACCCTCTAGCCCTCACTGAGAGGGATAAGCATTAGTGAAAATCCCAGCATGTTGTCTTGTGTGGCTGGGAGGTTAGTGTGGTATCATTACTATTCTAGGCATGGCACAGAGACACCTGGGGTGGTGGAGCAAAAAGTAATGTAGGATTTCTTTCCTAATATTTACTATGTGTTTCCTGATAATAGGTACATTTGAAAAAGATTTTAGAATGACCTCTATCATCCCACCACCCAGAGTAGCCACTGTTAATATAGTTTTTCATTATATCACCATACCATTAAAGATGTTTTTCTATGCATGTATAAACAACTAAATTTAAACAAAATTTGGCTTAACCCACAATGGATAATATTTTGTACACCTTGGAGCATCTTTGGGCACATCTATACTAATAAAAGCATAATATGCTAAGTAGACCAGACAGTCGAACGACCTTCCAGATGAAGTCTCGGCAGTGGGGGGCTGAGGCAGAGGTGGTTAGGGGCAATAAGGCAGGCAGGCGAGTAGTTAGGGGCAATCAGGCAGTCAAGCAAGTGGTTAGGGGAGATCAGGCAGACAGGGAGAGGCAGTTAGAGGCAATCAGGCAGGCAGGTGAGCAGTTAGGGATGATCAGGCAGGCAGAGGCAGGAGTGATCAGGCAGGCAGGCAGGCAGAGGTGGTTAGGAGAAATCAGGCAGGCAGGCAGGCAGAGTTGTTAGGGGCGATCAGGCAGGCAGGCAGGTGAGCGATTAGAAGCCAGCGGTCCTGGATAGCAAGAGGGATGTCTCACTGCTGGTTTAGGCCTGATCCCTGCCTAAACTGGCAGTCAGACATCCTCCGAGGAGTCCTGGATTGCGAGAGGGTGCAGGCTGGGCTGAGTGACCCCCACCCCGTGCACAAATTTTTTGCAATGGGCCTCAGTCCTATCT
>NW_005371823.1:868737-895270 GCF_000412655.1 Myotis brandtii | reverse complement strand
AAGCCTAAGCCAGCAGGTCGTTATCTCCCGAGGGGTCCCAGACTGCAAGAGGGCACAGGCCGGGCTGAGGGACCCCCTCTCCCCCCCCCCCTGAGTGCACAAATTTTTGTGCACCGGGCCTCTAGTTGATTAATAAAAGACATTAAGTTAGCACAACTGTTCTGTGACTGAAGTGTCTTCATTAGACTATTAGATGAGAAAAACAGTGCACTGAGAGCTGAAGGGACTTGATCGAGGTCACACAGCTGACAGACTCAAACTCAGGTCGCCTGACTCCCAAGTCCTGTATTTTAACTATTTTATAATTATGCTGCTATGTTAGAGAAAAAAAATTACACATTTTCTCTTCACCTCTATAGATTACCTATTCTCAAAAACCTACATCAAGTTTCTTTGGGGAATTGAGGGATCCAGTTGATATGTCCAAATCTTCTATGGTAGAGAAAGGACATAACTTGGTGAACTTAAGTGCAGTTAAATTATCAGTCTTAACCTAAGGTAATGAGATTCTCAAAATGTGTCTGGATTTAGAATACCAGGTAATTCAGGGACAACTAGAATAGTTTATTTAATTCTCCATAATCTGTGATACAGATAGGTTGGTACCTATCATACAGATTGCAAAGCAGATTTTGCTAATTGTCAGGTAAACATCAGGCAAACCCAGATGACTTTACAGAATACCTGACCAATACTCCTCAAAACTGCCAGTCATGGAAAACAAGGAAAAAGTAAGAAGTTGTAACAGGCCAGAGGAAACGGGGGAAACTGCCAGCTAAGTGCATTGTGGTGTCCTGGAATGAATCCTAAACAGACAAAAATTCAGTAGAGAAACTGGTGAAATCCAAATAAAGTTTTGAGTTTAGCTAGTGATGATGTACCAATGGTGGTTTCTTCATTTTGACATGGTGCCATTGTAATGTCAGATGATACCATTAGGGGAAACTGAGGAAGACTATCTGGGAGATCTCTGTACTATCTTTGCAACTTTTTTGTAAATCTAAAATTATTCCAAAATAAACATTTTCTTTAAAAACACATTACAAGCTTATCTGATTGCAGGAAAGGAGACAGCAGTACAGTAATAAAATCATGAACATTATAGCCACTGAGCATAAAGTTTTGGTCCAAGCTTCCTCGAACAGTGGGAATGAATTTACACTGTGCTGCATATATGTTTTAAAAGTGAAAATACTTTTTAAAAGATGTCAAACATCAAGGCACTTAACCTGAAAGAGCTGGAGCATTCAGTATCCAGTCTCATGTGACTGGGCTGTTTTGACTCGTGGTGTGGAAATGGAGACGATCCCTTCCTTTATACCTGATGGTGCGTGAGTGTCCAGACTATGTATATGGCAAGCAATTCCCTCACCTTGTGCACTTTTTCCATTCATAAGAGTGAGACATTGACTCTTGATTTTAGCTTTGCTGACTTAGATAAACAGCAGTGTCTGAGCAGCCTCCGCAGGGAGCTGTCCCCTGCCCGGTGCTGATCGGTGTCATACAGGAACTAACCTCCTGCTCTGCTCACAGGAGGATATTCTATGAAGCAGGGGGAGCTGGGACACGAGCCAGATCTCTGTGGAGAGTGGAACCCCTACGGATAAGGTAACAAGGATCAGGATGGCCCTGTTTTCAAGATTATTTCTTTCCTGGTACAGTCCATTCTCTTAAATATTTCATTTGGTTCAGATCACCTGGCAAATTCTCAAAAGTTCTTGGCCCACATCTAAATCTAAAATTTTTGTAACTTTGTTTTTAAAGAACAACAACAACTACAATATATATATATAAAATTTCCAAGACCTCTGTTTTAAGGTAACAAGGATCAGGATGGCCCTGTTTTCAAGATTATTTCTTTCCTGGTACAGTCCATTCTCTTAAATATTTCATTTGGTTCAGATCACCTGGCAAATTCTCAAAAGTTCTTGGCCCACATCTAAATATAAAATTTTTGTAACTTTGTTTTTAAAGAACAACAACAACTACAATATATATATATATAACATTTCCAAGACCTCTGTTTTGATTAAGAAGCCAGCTGGCTCCTGCTGCCCTTGCAGTGGCTGGGTTACAAAACGCAAGCTCTGATGTGACTGCTGAGAGCCATCAGCACTCTTCTCCCACTTGTTTTCTTAAACAGATTCTCTAGAATCCATATAAGTCTTTCTCTCTGTATCTTTGTTGGCTTCAGTGGAAAGTTAGCTTTAAATGACAGTGTGGTGACTGTGATGGTATGAGGTAGGGAAGACTAAAACATTGTTGGAAACATAGTTGTGAAGAAGCAGTACTTACCAGAACTTGTCAGGAACAGTGTTGCACTTGGATGGAGGGAACACAAGGCTGAGACTTTGGAGACACGTGCTTGAGTAAAAACACCTGGTCTGCAAATGCCAGGTACTGAAAGGGGATTCAGTTAAGCTCTGGACCTTTATTTTGCTGAGAGAGACTGCAAATTAGGCAGGAACTAAACTGCTTGGAATCAGAGACGAGGATCATGTGTTGCCATCTTGGTTTTCTTCTCTAACTTTCTCTCTAGCTCTCTGCTCATTCTCTCCCGGACACATGTTCAAAGTAAAAGTCTCTCTCATAAAGTGTTCTCAAAGTAATCCACTAGAGATCAGAAGAAAATATTTCGATTTTTCTTACACACACACACACATACACACACTCAGATTTTTACAGAGAAACTCTGGAGATGGCTGGTTTAGGGAATACTGGTTTTAAGGAGCACCTACTTATTATCCGTTTGAGGTATTTGCATTATTTTTCCAGCCCTGTTCAAAGTTACACTCTTATTACCAGGATATGAGCCCATGATTCTTACTTAATGGACTGTTATAAAAAGTCAAAATAAGTGTGTATGTAGAGTGCTAGTAACAGGTGTTTATTTCCCTAGCATCCTAAACATGAAGAATTTAAGCATTTTAACAATGGGATTCATTTGTGCTCCAATGTGTCAGATAAAGAGAAGAGTTACTTTAAAATTTTGCATATGTATCTCTTAAATATTTTATTCTAACTTAAAAGATAAATGTATTACAGGTTATTCGGTGGATAATTTATCCCTGACACTTCAGTTTAGTGCCAAACTTTTTTATGTAGGACCATAAAAAAGTCAGCAATCAACCTAGGGAACCTTTCTCATATCAATCATCCTGCTTTACTTTTCTCCCATAGAATTTATTGCCTTCTAATATAACATAATGTTAATGTATTTATCAGGCTTGTTTATTTTCTCCCTCTCTCTGGCAAGTGTAAACTGCACAAATTCTTACTGTTTCTCTGAAGATGAGATTCTTTGTGGTAGAAAATTGTTCAGGTTTAGATGGCACATTTAGAAAGGCTTTGCTTTCCCAGAAACAGGTTTCTCTTGAAAGGCAACCTTCCCATTCTTTTCGTGGTTGGTTTGTTGTTGGTTATTGTTGTTGTCGTTGTTTTCATTAAGATGCTTCAGTAGAATGAAGGAAAAATTGAAAGCTTGGAACTTCCAGTTACATTAAACTATTGCCCTGCCTGCCCCAGGATCATGTTCCTTGTTGGAGTTCTTAAGAGAGGTCACAAGGGAGCACCATGCTTTGTTTTAGGTGGACAGGAAATCCTAGAGCAAACCAGGAGACCGGTGCTTTGTCCTGTAGGGGATGAACCTCAGAAGGGTTATGTGCCTGCTAGCATGTGTATGAAAGCACAGGATAAATGTTTAAAAGGACTTACCTTTGTGTAAAAGCAATTTCTTGTCTGTTTCACCTGCCCAGCTGGAGTGGCAGTAACATCAGATGGGGCCAGGCTTTCCGGCTGCGGCATCTCACCACAGGCCACTACCTGGCCTTGACTGAGGACCAAGGCCTTCTACTGCAAGACCGGGTAAAGTCAGACACCAAGTCCACAGCCTTCTCTTTCAGGGCATCAAAGGTAAGGTCTGATGAAGTGAACTTTGACCTTGTTCTAAAAGCAAAAGCTCTGAACCATCCAGGTAGAAATCTGACTGAAAATAATGTAGGCTGGAGCAAGCTACATTTGGAAATTAAACCTATAATAATCACCTCCTTTCTGTTTCTGTTGAATTGAGTTCATAGAGGAATGTGGTACCTTAGATGTAAGTTGACATCGTAAGAGAGACTTTAAAGGAGAGTGAAAAGTAGGAGAAAACAAAAGGATCACAGGGATGGACATTATTGCTCAGAGGCTAATGGAAATATTGTTTAACACTTCACTGTAGTTTTTAATACTTTAAGCCAAATACTTCATTCCTATACAGCAGAGGTAACATGGATCTATGAGTTTCAGTGCTACATTTGTTTGAATCAAGAAAATTATTTCTTTCAGAAATATTTAGAGAAGGCATAATTCTGGATGTGGCACTTTTTTCATTATTGTTGAAAGTATGAAATAGGTCCCCTTTTTCCCCCACTTACCCCACCCCCAGCACCCAACCCATGCCTTCTCCACACTATTGTCTGTGTCCTTGGGTTATGCATATATGTATATAAGTTCTTTGTTTGATCTCTTCCCAGCTACCCACCTACCCACACCTGTCTTTCCTCTGAAATTCAACAGTGGACATGACATCTTCTTACAGTTATTTGCATTGTACCACGTTATCCATACCTTTCTCATCCTTTTCCTAGGTCATCTCTTCTCTCCACATCTCTTAGCTCTCACCTATTCATCCACAACCTTCATTAAGAGTGGACCTTGTGTTAGTTAGTTTAACCCCAAACATGTAGCTTTTGCCATTTGACCTGTTTATGGAGAACTATTTTTTAACTTCTACCTTGAATGTTCAGCCAGGTTTTGACTCCTCATAACTCAGAGGATCTAGTTGGATGGTCAGAATGGCAGGCTGAGCTAACTTCTGATGGACAGTGGGATGTTCAGTTGCTTTATGATTGTTCTGGAAAGATCATCCAAGCATAAGAAAGGCTGTGCACGGACGTATGCATTTTATCAGGGAGTCTGCTCCTCGTGAGAGGATAGCTCAACATCTCCTTGGTGAGCTTCATCTCTAGTTTCACTCATCCTTGCTCTTTTCTGGAAACAAATCTTGAATTGTGTTCTCAACATGATTTTAGAAAAGGGTTATTGATTATTCTGTTCGTGTAGGACTCAGCTTGAAGCTGACAGCCCAGTTTTCTATGGGGCATCTCTGCCTTCTAATGAATCAGAGGAGGACAGGCTTTCAGCACTATCCATTTTTTAGCAGGGGCCTCAGACTTGTTTTCTCTTTTCCACATCCTATAGTTTTTTTAGGCAGCAAACCTCTTTAGCATACATATAGGTTTTTCTCCCCAAAATTGACCAATATCAAAGTGAGGCTTTTTCCATACCATATTTCAAATATTTAAAGATGTGAGCTTCCTGCCCTAAATTCCCCACCAACATTGCCTTCATTTTCTGCCTCTCTTTCAATGGTGTGTTGGTTCCTTGACTTCATTCTGGTTTTCTGAGCACATCTCTTTCATGCTACTCTCACTTTTGTTTATTTAAAGATTCCCAGCACATAATTTGAGTTAACGAGCTCCTTAATGAGCTCGGTCTCGGAACGAATTAAACTCGTAATTCAAGGCCCCACTGTATATAGATGATATATATATATATCATCTATATACAGTGGGGCCTTGAATTACGAGTTTAATTCGTTCCGAGACCGAGCTCATTAAGGAGCTCGTTAACTCAAATTACTCTATCAACTCAATGCAAAAAATCAGCAGAGAGACAGCTGGTATCTCAAAAAACTCGTTAGTAGGGACACTCGTAAGTCAAGGCCCCACTATATATATATCATATATATATATCATATATATATATACCATGTATATATCATAGATAGATAGATAGATAGATAGACAGACAGACACATATATATGGTAAAACATTTTGGCCTCCAGGAAGTGGTTTAGGGTAGTAAAGTTTGCTTTAAAAAAATCACTGAAACAAAGCAATGGAAAAGTCCTAAGAACAGAGTTAAACAAGATCACATTCTCCCCTAGGACACAACTGGGACATGGGTGTCAGGTCTGGGGTGAGAGTGGGTAAAGGGGGGCTGAGGGATTAGAAAATAAGAAATGACTCATCATGGCTGATGTCCAAGTAAATGCCTTTCTAAGAGTGGCTGCTTGGCTTTTTTCTTATTTGAACCCTCTACCCCAGCCTCCTCAGCCCACTGTAGATGTGCTGACACTGAACTTTACCATTTCAGAAAGGGCCCCTCTGTGACAACAGATGAGTCTGGTGGCCTTCCAGGCAGCTGGCAAGATCCTGTTCCAAGGGGACTCTGCATTCACTCCTTTCTTGGGCAGCCTTGTGGAGCATGGCTCAGTGCTATGCCCTGGTCTCGAGGGAAAACCAGAAAAGCTCAGAGAACCATAGAAAGTCCTTATAATGCTCCTTCCACTTGGCGCCACTCTGGCCTGTGAACACATTCTACCCTCAGAAGGCTCACTGACTATTGTCCCAAGTCCCTTCATTCCTATGCACATGGAGACAAGCAGCTAATGGCTGAACGTCATTGAGGCACCTTGGGGGCTGCCAGCATAGCAGAGCTGGATGTAAAAGTCACTCATAAGTCACATCATCCTACGCTTGGTAGTGTGGCTGTATTTCGTTGAAGTTACTGTGTTAGAGGTTTTAAATAACTCTCAGTGCAACAGTATTCATCCCAGCTACCTTCATTCTAATTTGAAAGGAACTGACATTAAAATGGCCTACACTCTGTGCAGGCCAAGATATGGCTGTGTTCTCACAGGCGATCAGGACTTCCTGGGGACATGGTGTGAGTATGACATTAACTGTGCAGCTACACAAAAAGAGAGACTGTGTGGGAACACACAGTTCTGCCTTGTACAATCCAGAGAGCTCCTTGGGAAGAATGCCAGCAATGCCTTGATTTCTCTGGGCCTCTAGCTTCCTCCTTAGTGAATGTCTTACTTCACTCAGTGCAGGCTCTCCTCTGTAAGTGGGATCTCCAGCATGCTTCCTCTCACTGGGGAATAATCATGGTCCCCACAGAAAGAACTGTGGTCTTATTTTTTAGTGGTGTGAGGGCATTGAGCTGTCTTGCCAGCTTCTGCCTATTCAAGGTGTTATGTGATAGAGACGATGAGAGAGTGCTTTAGGCTCTACAGGCTCTTCAGGCTCGGGTGGTGGCTCAGGGATTGGGGGCACTCATTGGACAGGCTGGGAGGTAGAGCTAGGGTGCATTGTTGCCTTTGTTAATGGGGTTGGGTAGGGCATTCTTCTGATCCTCTCTGTATGTTGGAGAATCTAGAAGACAGAAAAGACACACCCAGAGGAGCACTGTTTGGGCTCATGTGTTCTGGGATGACACTAGGTTATCTGGGCTGTGAGTCATTTGGCAACGATGTGCTTCCCACTCCGTGCTTCCTGTCGAGGCCTTTGGAACAGCTGCAAGTGTGTTACCATCCTTAGCAAGCTGCTCTTATGAGAAAGATGGCAGGTGCCCCTGTGAATCTTGAACAGGGGTGTGACTAAGCCTTAGTGGAAGGTGATCAGACCAAGCAGCTGCTAGTCATTGGCATGGCCTGGCTCAGACAGACTCAAACTGAGGTCTTTGAGCAAGCTATGTGAACATACAGGGTGAGGCAAAGTAGGTTTAGAGTTGTTTGTATGGAAAATAATACAATAATTAATAAAACAATAATACAAGAATAAACTGTTTCACATACTCACAACTGTAGCCCTACTTTTGCCCCACCCTGTACAGAATAATGAGCAGAATATGATTCTGCTCAATGTTTTTTTCCCCTGTCCATGTCTGGGATGATCCAAATCAGACCAGAAGTCTGGGATGTAGTGTTGCCTCCAAACTGCAGCATCAGACATTATTCCTGTAATCTGGATGGGGTGTGGGAGAAGATAGAGCGTGACCTCCAGGTCGCCTAGATCTAGCCTTGACCCTCATGTATCATGTGTGAGATCTTAACCAAGTTGCACCCCATTTGAAGCCTGTCATAAAAGATTAAGATCAGACCCCTGCCCACCCTTCTAGCATGCCTATTGTCACTCACTCACCATTGCCTTGAACTTTATCATACTAAATATCTGTCAGTCTTCAAACATGCTGTTTATTTCTCACCACCAAACCTATACCTAAAATGCTTTGTACCCCTCCACATGCTTTCATGAGTGAACTCCTCATCCTTCCAGGTGAGTGTCAGATGCCTTTACAGGAGCAAAGCTCTCCCTTGTCCTCCAGTGAGCCCTGTTCCTAATTCCATTACAGCCATCACTACTGGCTTGTCAACCAGGAGCCCTGGATGACAAGACCACACATACCTCCCCCTTAGTTTGAATCTCGTCTCCCAGCACAGTGTGGAGCATGTATGTTAGAAAATTGCTTGGTGAAGAGACAGATGAATATGATCACACATTAAAACACAGAGTGAAATCCATTTTATTCTAACCCCTGCCATCTTCATAAAAGTATTCTGTCATCATGGTGCAATCATTTTGGGTCATAACACTCTCTACAAACATTGAGGGAGAGAGATTTATTATTTTGAACATCTAAGTCACATTTCTATGAATTTGATTTCACATCATCTTTCCATGCTGTCGACATTGCAAGGCCGTCCCCCAGGGACTGTCAGATAATGTGATTTAATATTTACTCTGACATGGCAGCACTGTCTATTTAGATGTCATATCTCAGCATCAGTTTACAACACTGAATTCATTTCAGAGAAGTGCAAATTAATGTTCAAGCAAATCTTGAATAAATGATTGAGATAGAACCTCAAATTGTGCCTATTTTATTGCATAAATGCATAGAGTTATCACTGTTCCCCATTAGAGGACATTTTCCCTCAGTGTATAAAAATCTGAAATTCTCTTTAGTCACCATTTAGCGTATATCTACTATGTGCTAAGCACTGTCTTCTACCCTACCACTCACTGCTCTCTCTGCTGGATGTGCAAAGCATCCCTGCATACTGGACCCTTAGGTGCCCTTTAACCTCTGTGGCCCAAAACAAATGGCAGCTGGGCTCATGGTCCCTCCCTCAATGGAAAGGTTGATGCTGAAGTAGTGCCCTTGTGCCAGGTTCCTGGCATGCTCCATTTCCTCACCACCCTGTCAGCTGGGTGAAGAGAGGGTATGGAACAAACGAGGGAGGAGGAGAGGAGAAAATTTACCTTAAGATCCAAACCTTTAGAGACAGCACCACTGCCTGAAGTTTATTGTAAATAAATCTACAAAGATTTTTTTTTTAAACTGATGCTTTCCCCAGTTTTTACTGTTCAAAGTGGACCAAATAAGCAGGAAAACCATGGGCTTTGAAGTGGGAGAAACCTTGCCTTGAATTTTGGTTCTGCCATTTGCTGTTCAGCCTTCATGTTCCTCCCTATAAAAAATGGGGGTGAAGAACTGTGTCTTGGAAGATTGTTGTGAGGATGCTATAAGGCCAGGAAGATGACCTGGGAGTCTGTCTCCTTGTGCATGAAATATCAATAGTGCTGCCTACCTGACGGGGACAGGAGGGATTGATTTGCAAGGATAGAGGAAGGAGCTCAACACAATGACTTCCACTCATTGCACCTTCACGAACGAGGCAGACACATCCACTCCTTCTGCATGCAGAGGCCCTCCCTTGTCAGCCAACCAGCAGAGGCTCTGAAGCCAGCCAGGCTCTAGTAGTGTCTTTTTAAGTTCATTTTAACGTCAGAAATTCAGAAAAGGACTGTATTGGTGGAGAAATGAATCCAAAGGTGATTTCTCAAGTATCTCCAGAGACATCTTGGAAAGAGTGGGCTAATCAAGGCTTTCTTGATGGCTTACTCCAGCACCATGAATAGGCCCCATCTTCCCATATCTACTCTTCTCCTGAAACATTTTGAGTGCTTAGACTGTTGGAAAGGAACTTTGTTGGCCTCTGTGGATGCAAATGGCTTAACTGTGTCAAATAACAACAAATTTTACCCTAATTAATACAGATGAATTAGGATTTTCTCTGTTCAAGATATCATGCTCTATCCTAATGCCATAGCTGACAACTCACTCACCTCTAGCCTTGTTCCTCTTCAATCCATCATTCACACAGCTGCTGGAAAAGTTATTCTAAGATTCAACCCTTGTGTTATCCCCCTGCTTAAAATCCTCAGTAAATTTTATTACCTACACTGGCTCTTCCAGAAAGGTATTCCAAGCAATAATTCTATGACAATAAAATTTAATGCTACCTTAAATAGAATTCAGCAGGGTTTTTTGGATCTTTTTGTTGTTGTTTGCTTTTTACTGTAGGACTCATAAGACTCCATATTATACTATCCTAATGTTCCCTTTGACTTCTAAAAGAAGGTATCTTATTTGTCCAATGTCCTCTTTTCCCACAGAAACTTTGTTGACATTGAGAAACATGAACCTATAGTATAAAGTTCATAGTCCTTGTTCAGGTCTCTTTCAAGATTCCCACCTTCTTCTTACTCACTATGTTATTCTCCATCTTCATAGAATGCCATATCCTTCCATATCCCTTCTCTCCTCTCTCTCCTGGCTGAGCTCACATCAGGTGTCAATCTTGAATAAAATCATCTATAACTGCACAGGCAGTCTGAGTTTTCTTTCTTCCAACCACCTATTAGACCTTGAATATAAACCATATCACCTTATCTATCTATCTATCTATCTATCTATCTATATATCTATATCTATATCAATAAACTGACAAACAAAATAGATCCAGACACATGGAAGCATGCAACAGACCGAGGAATCTCAGAGGGAAGGGTGGGGACTGGAAGGGATTAACCAAAGAATTTATATGCATACTAGAGGCCTGTTGCACGAAGAGATTCATGCAATAGGCCTTCCCTTCTCTTGGCTGCTGGCACCAGTTTGCCTCTGGCACCCGGGACCCAGGCCTTCGCTCTGGCCGGGCTCCAGCCGGAGCCGGCCCCGGAGCCATCATGCTTCGCTCCACCGGCCCCAGGGTCATCAGGCTTAGTTCCCCCAGGGCCGTCAGGCTTCACTGCTCTGGCCTCGGGGCCATCAGGCTTCGCTTTGCCGCTTGCCTATGTATGCAAATTAACCGCCATCTTTGTTGGGTTAATTTGCATGCTCTCCTGATTGGCTGGTTAGCGTAGCAAAGGTACAGTCAATTTACATGTTTGTCTATTATTAGGTAAGCTATATATATACTAGTAAAAGTCAAATCTAAAAGCCAAGTGACCAGAACAACCAGTCACTATGATGCGCACTGAAGCTGGCCAACCAGCCTGATCTGGGGCGGGGCCAGCTGGCCAACCTCCCATGTTCCCTCTCCCTGGCCAGCCTAGCCCAAGTTGGACACTATTGGGGCAGGCCAGCTGGACCCCACCCATGCATGAATTCATGCACCGGGCCTCTAGTTGTCATTATAAATTTGTATATACAACTCCTAAAGTTTATACAAACCCAAAGCCATTTTTCATAAAATAATAGCATATATTTTCAACTTATTCTTTATCATAGCCTTCAAACAACTAAAACATTAACATAATTGATATGTATCTATGATAATGGTAATCATTCAAAAAAGCATGTTCAACTGACAAATGGGCTTTGGATTTACACTTGATTTTGAATTCTGTTTGACTACTTACCAGCAACTTGTTCAAACTCTGCAACCCTCAGTTTCATCATCTATAAAGTAGGAGACATAAAAACAACAGGGCCATTGAAAGGTTTAGTAAAAGTGTTCTTAAAGTGTCATATATAATAAATACTACTTTGTGGGTCCTTGGTAAATTCACTTGATGATGATGTCATTGTGAAGTGCTTAACAAAATACTTTATTCAAAGTAGGCACTAGACAAACACTCATTCCAGTTCTTTTTCTTATCCTAGAAAGCTTAAATCAATCTGGAGAACAGCAACCTAGTCATCTAAACCAAATATTTATGTGATAATCATAATGTGGTCATAAGCATTTCCTTAGTAAGCTCTCAATGAAAGTAGGGATAATGATTATTCTTATCCTTCAACACACATTAGAATAAGTAACCTGTTCCTTCTTGGACTCTAACACAGGAAAGATTGTGCAGATAAACAGATAGACAAATTGATGCCCATAGACCAAGAAAACAAAAACAAATTATTTGAAACCTATTTTAAGCAGAGTATTGTGTGAAATACAAAGACAAGCAAATCCCAGTCTTGCCCTTGGTGAGTTTTCAACATGGCAGGGAACAGGAAGTGTACCAGCAAAGGGTTCATATTGCAGAAGATGTTAAAGAGCCCCAAGACAGGTGAAGAAAGGTGCCATAAGATCAGAGAAAATCTAAAGGATCTGGGAAAGCCTTGATGGATAAGATGTGAAGATGCAGAAGGGAGGCATGGGAGTTCCAAACAGAAATTATCTACACTAATAAAAGACAAACATGTAAATTGACCGTACCTTCGCTACGCCTTAAGACACGCCCACCAGCCAATCAGAGCGACTATATGCAAATTAACCCAACCAAGATGGCGGCCAGCAGCCACGAAGCTGGAGCAAGCAGGAGGCTTGGTTGCCCCAATGATGGAGGAAGCCAAGCTGCCACGGCGGCTCTGAGCTCCACTCAAAGCAACAAAGTTTCAATTATAGAAGGTAAATAAACCCCAGATACCTGCTTTCAGCCAACTGTGGCCACGGAGCTGCAGTGAGCAGGAGGCTTCCCTCCCACCTGCCCTGGCTGGCTCTGAGCTCCACTCAAAGCAACAAAGTTTCAATTATAGAAGGTAAATAAACCCCAGATACCTGCTTTCAGCCAACTGTGGCCACGGAGCTGCAGTGAGCAGGAGGCTTCCCTCCCACCTGCCCTGGCTGGCTCTGAGCTCCACTCAAAGCAACAAAGTTTCAATTATAGAAGGTAAATAAACCCCAGATACCTGCTTTCAGCCAACTGTGGCCACGGAGCTGCAGTGAGCAGGAGGCTTCCCTCCCACCTGCCCTGGCTGGCTCTGAGCTCCACTCAAAGCAACAAAGTTTCAATTATAGAAGGTAAATAAACCCCAGATACCTGCTTTCAGCCAACTGTGGCCACGGAGCTGCAGTGAGCAGTTGACCCTAACAGCAGAACGACTGGGAATGACTGGTCACTATGACACACTGACCACCAGGGGGCAGATGCTCAATGCAGGAGCTGTCCCCTGGTGGTCAGTGCGCTCCCACAGGGGGAGCTCTGCTCAGCCACAAGCCAGGCTGATGGCTGCCAGCACAGCGGTGGTGGCGGGAGCCTCTCCCGCCTCCTCAGCAGCACTAAGGATGTCTGACTGCAGCTTAGGTCTGCTCCCTGCTGGTAAGTGGACATCCCCCGAGGGCTGCCGGGCTGCCAGAGGGATGTCTGACTGCCAGCTTGGGCCTGATCCCCCAGGGAGCAGGCCTAAGCCAGCAGGTGGACATCCTCTGAGGGGTCCCAAACTACAAGAGGGCATAGGCCGGGGTTGAGGTACCCCCACCCCCGAGTGCACAAATTTTTGTGCACCAGGCCTCTAGTCATGTCAATAAAGATCCAGAGGAATGGAACACTTCACTATCAAAGCACCATAGGCCAATTCAATTAAAGCATATGGTATATAAAAGTTAGAAATGAGAATTCTGTAGGCACTAGGGAGTTATTGAAAGAGAGTGATTGGATTAGCCCTCTCCTTTGGGAAGGTTCCATTTCCAGGAGAAGAGTACATCTGGGGCATATTCAAGTGATAACAGAGAAGGGAGCATTATTTTGTGCTCGAGTCAGAAGAAGATGCCCAGCCTGCTGTCCACCAAACCAGGCTTCTCTCTATTGTGGACTACTCCCTTTCCTTAATGATATGTCACTGTTGTTCAGGTTTTGCTTGAGTAGGCTTTATTGTTGGTTTATCTGTATGTGTTAGATTTTGTTGTTGTTGCTCCTATTCTTTTAAATTAGAAGCAGCCACTGCAGTGACTGTCATAAAATTTGGGGAGTTGATGCTATTTTGTAAAAGCAAAGACACAGTGAGACACTCCATTCTCTATATAATAATGATCCATTTATTTCAGAGAATCTAGAAAAAAATCCTAGATTTTTTTTTGTTTGGCAAACTCATATTTAAATAAATGAAAAGTGAAAAAGAAATGAAAAGTCCATCATCCTGGACAGTTTGGGAGCATCTAGTGTTTTAACTGTGAGCTCTTCGAGATCAGTGTAATAATTTACATTTACCTGTTGTGGTGTGCATTATTTTTATTTTGCTGCACTGCTTATGGTTACAGAACAGGCTGGAGATGAAAACTTGACATACTTAAATCTTTCACTGGCCTGGGTAGCTTCAGAATTATGGGTATTTCTGAAGTGGAACTCAAGTATTCACTGTGTTGTTATTTTTATTTAGAAAAAATGTACTCTTAACCACTTGCCTATAAAGAAATCCTAATATATCAAATTCTATTTTCCCATTAGCTTTTTTATTGGAAAGCAGGAATAAAATCAAAATAAGTTTCTTTGGAAATGTTTGTGTTGAGAAAGAAGTCATATTTAACAATCCAGCCAATGTTTCAACATACATTTAAAATAAGAATTTCTTGTGAAGTGTTAACATTGCTCAAAATGATCCTATAAATATGTTAAAAATAACTAATTTTACTTTTATGAAGGTTTTAAGGAAAATAAGGGGAGAAATGAAAAATAAATGTATTAGGGGGTGTGGGAGGGAAGAGATCATACAAAGAACTTATATGCATATATGCATAACCCTGAACACAGGCAATAGTAGTGTGAAGGCCTGGGGAGGGGACAGGAGCAGGGAGGAGGGAGGTCAATGGGGGGAAAAGGGGACATCTGTAATACTTTAAACAATAAAGATAAATTTTAAATATATATGTATATATACATATGTATACATATATATATATATAATAGAAGAAATTACTCAGATATATATTCTCTCAGTATATGTTTATTAAGTAATTGATAGGTGCTGGATTCTCTGGACTAGCAATCTAAAATTAATTTAAATCTGGCCCATGCCCTTGATTCTTTTATAGCCTAGCAAATGGAAAGTGTCATCTAAACAAGCACATTTACAATTAGAGTTGCTAATTGCTCAGTAGAGGAATGAGACTCTGTTGGGGACATACAGAAAGAGAGAATAACTCTGCCTTTACAGAGAAGGTGGCATCTGAGCAGGGTATTGAAGGGTGAGTAGGAGTTTAGACCAGTGGGAAAGAGCAAGTCTCTGGAGCTGGACTTCCTGGTTTAAATCTTGGTCCTTTCACTACTTATTGAGTGACCTTGGGCAAAGTATTTACCTTTATTTTCTCCTCTGTAAAAATGGGATAATATCTGTAGCCACAACAGAGGCTGCTATGAAGAGTTAATATATGTAAAGATTTTGGAACACTGCCTTGCCCATGGTAAGAGCTCAATACATATGTTACTCTTGTTCTATCACTAAAAATGAGAATGGAGTTGTCACAAGCAGAGGGAACAGCACACAACATTTTTTTCTGTAGAAAAAAAATCCAAATACTTCCTAAGCACATGGCTTTTACAAATAAGTACTTTAATACAGAAATAGAGTAGAACCACACAGGCTCTGATTGATGAAGAGGGGACAGAGTTACCATAGATGGGTCTACTTCCAGACTCATTCTGTGATAGGCACCTCAGGTTGTCACCAAGGGGACCCCTTGTGCATGCTAACTCCTTTTTTCATGAGTTTAGTGAAACAGTGTCTATGGAAGAATGAAACCATGACCCCAGCACACAACTGAGAAGGCCGTAAGTGACAGGCATGACAATTGTGCCCAGTAGCCCCACATGCTTGAGAAGTCTGCTGTATCTTCTGACTTCTATAATGATATTTTTAAAGTACCTGAAGCATTTATATAAGATAGCCATTAAAATTATGGAAGATACAAAACTTGATGTAAGGAAGTTAATTGACTGGAAAAGAGTTAATTATCAAGATAAGTCAGGACTATAAAAGTAGAAAATATAATGGAGAATTATATAAAATCAGAACCAAAGGGAGACCCACCAGCCGTCTCCTTTTCCCATGGACTTAAATAATCACTAAAGTAGCCAAAACTTGAAACCATCGATTTTACAATTAACAGCAGATAAAGGAAGCAGGCGCTGCTAGACCCACCAGCCGTCTCCTTTTCCCATGGACTTAAATTAAATAATCACTAAAGTAGCCAAAACTTGAAACCATTGATTTTACAATTAACAGCAGATAAGGGAAGCAGTCGCTGCTAAAAATCCTGGCTTGGACAGAAGCATCATGATTATTTTGGTAATCAGTTCTCTGGCTTACAAATTCAGCATGGGTGATTTGTTTTCTGTGTTGTGTTTCTGTTTAATCAGACATGCCTGCGTTCGTTTCTTTTCATTTTCTGTGAAATAGGAAATCAAGGAGAAATTAGATTCCAGTCACAAAAGAGATATAGAAGGCATGGGAGTTCCAGAAATCAAGTATGGAGATTCTGTCTGCTTTGTCCAGCACGTAGCCAGTGGTCTGTGGGTGACCTACAAAGCACAAGATGCCAAGACATCCCGCCTTGGACCCCTGAAAAGAAAGGTGAGGAGTCAGAAAGGCTGTTTAGAATTGTTTTACACTTCTATGAGATGGAAGCTACTGGGCAAGAGAAGTGATTGTGAGAATTAGGTGAACATGATGTATGTTTAGTTGCTTTCTGTGACTGATTGTACAGGCTAATTTCTTTGGTGCAAAAAGAAAGTTAGCAGGCACTTATGTGAGGAGCGGTAGAACTTGTTCAATGGACTCTAAAACCTGCACCAAATGGCTTTTGGTGGTACAGTGTTTGGGGATTAACCACATCATTGCTCCCTCCATTTAAGTGGATCATTGAGTTATTGTGCAGTTTTTGTAATATAGAGACTAAATAGAATCTCTACAGAGAAAAGGCAAATGCGTTGTAATAAGCCCACAGGAACCAACAGTTTTTGTAATATAGAGACTAAATAGAATCTCTACAGAGAAAAGGCTAATGCATTGTAATAAGCCCACAGGAACCAATATGCAGAGAGGTGAGATATTATGGGATGTTGTTGTCTCCACAGAGAATGTATCCTGATCTGAGTGGTCCATCATGACTGTTATCATGGGAAACTGGCTTGGACACACACAGCATCTTTTTTTTTTTACCAGAAAGTCAATTGCCATAAGAGAGTTTCTTTTGATGGGAACCAGAAAACAAATGCCAAGGGCATGATGCTATTTTTTTCTTGGAAAACCCTCACAAAACATGGGATTGGTTAGTCAAGGAGTCCTAGATGAGGTTCTAGGTGGTATTATATAGGTTAGTTCAGATATCCCAGTCCAATGTAGAGATAATGAAAAGTTTAGTTTCCCAGAATGCTGATGATGATAAGAGAGGAAGTTGGGAGCAAACCATAAGGTAATAGCTTACCTTTGCATAAAATAAAACATACCAGGAAAATATCCAGAAAAGAGAAAACAATATGATGAAGAGGAGATAGAAAAGAGAATAAATAAGAGGCCACACAATAAGCTTGTATGAGCCCAGCCCTTCCTCTGCAAACAATTTTAAAGGCTGGATAAAACACAACCAAAATCAAGTGAACCATTTGAATGTTTCAAATACCAGAGCACCCAGGACATGAGCACTAAAGATCCCAAACAGAGTGTAAGTGCATTAAGGTGAGCCTCACCTTTGTCACCACTTCCCCTGGTGTATTTGCTGAGTTGCAGCACCAAAGAATGGGGTGTGTGCTAGCATCATTGGGCTGGAGAGACAGGTTAGGGACCAGGTCAGCCAAGGTTTCTGTGACTTGAGAGGCCAAGATTGCAGAATGGAGGGAACTTTAGAAACGTGAACCTGAAATCCTACCTGCAGTTTCCTCTGGGATCTTGAGATGCCCGTGGATGGGCTGTGAAGCTGAGACAGCAGACAGACAGTGGCAGCTGTGAGGGAGAAGAGCAAAGCAGCGATGTCACAAAAGAGATATAGATTGACAGTACTATAGGGAGACAGAGGTTGGGGTTCAGGGTCCCTCAAGTTGGAATGACCCTTGAAAATACCCTTAAAATTTCAATTAAATCCCAAAAGGGCTCTATTCTGGGAACAAAGACTATACCCTAGAAATAAGGGCACATTTAAAGTAAATGCCAAAAATCCATCATCTACCCTACCAACCTAACAGAAAACTAAATCCTCTACAGTGTATTATAATATCACCTAGAGCCTCCACAATTTTTCATACCTACTAAGATAATGGTGACATTTAAAGGGAGTAGACTATGTGGGTCTTGGCTGTAACTCTGCCTGGGAGGGGACATACTCAAAGGACCCTGTCAACTAGGAGAGGCCCCAGATTGTGGTGTGGAATTACTGTGCCTGACCCTGCCTTTCTCTCCCAGAACCATAGTCCCTAGGTCCACTTAGCTGCTGAAATGGGCAGGGGAATTTGGCAGGTGCTTTCTGAAACGCTTTCTAAATGGTGTTGTAATGCTCAGCCCTTGACATTTCGTGAGGAATAGGTGGCGTTTCCCTCTAAAAATACAAAGAATGTCCATCTCTGTGTTCAGCATTTTATGACACAAAACAGGAACCTTGGAAAACCAATGGAGAACAGACACAGTGGAAAGCTTCATGAATGGTAACTTACCTTAAAGAAAATGTCCTCTCTCCCATTCATATCTCATGCTTGTGCTCTCTGCTATTGGTCTATGGCAGTGGTTCCCAAACTTATTTGGCCTACCGCCCCCTTTCCAGAAAAAATATTACTCAGCGCCCCCTGGAAATTAATTTTTTTAAAATTTTAATAGCAATTAAACAGAAAGATATATGTATTAATGTTTCTACCTTTTTCGTAAAATATAGTAAAGAAAGGTGTAAATTAGAAACATTGAAGTTTGAAATTATGAAACTATTTATTGAACTCAGAATAGAAAGGTAATACAAAAAAAGTTAAAACAAATGCACCTGTGGCCATCACCGCCCCCCTGGATCGCTGCAGCGCCCACCAGGGGGCGGTAGTGCCCACTTTGGGAATCACTGGTCTATGGAATTCCCCCAAGGGGGAAAAAAAGGACCTTAGGAATGGGCTGCAGAGATCTGTGGGGACATAACAACAATATGCTAACAGCTACATTTCCCCGTTTCTCATTACTTTCTTATTTGGCTGGTCAGCTGGAATGTGTTATGTGAACAAGCAAAACCTAAGGATTTGGGTCTGTAGGGACCAGAAAGCTGGGAATGAGGCCAGAGTAAACCTAGTGGCAATGCTTTGTCAAATCCAAATGCAGTGCTGTTAACCAGTTGCTGGGAAGTTGTGGCAAAGTAATGTTTTGAAATGGTGACTCCAAAGGGCATCCTTTACTGATGCTGGAGCTATAATATGTAGATGGAATGTGAAGCATTTTTACACAAAGAGATCATGAACTCTTGCAAGCCAGTATTCTACTTCCTGTGTGAATTCATTCTATCAGGACATATTTTCAGAAGAAAAAACATAAGGAAGAGATTTTCACATGGGAAGGAAAATAAGTTGTTTCTTTGTGCTAAGAATGAGAAAGACCAAAAATCCTTATTCTAAAGGTATTTTCTAAAGCCATATGTTGTGTTTTTTATTTGACATATAGACTGACTAATCTATCGACTCCAAATCACCCAAGACCTACAAATGGTCTCCCTTCACTTATTCAAGAGGAAACTATGCCAGGAACTTGAACCTTGAATCAAGATTTGATCCTGATTTTAACTAGAATCAAACCATCCCAGCTAATATCTGCACATACTTGACCCTTTTAGGGGAAAAAAAAAACTACTGACCTCTATACCAAAAGCTGCTACCCTTACCCAAAAATTGCCATGGTGTCATTAGTGATCAATAATTATGCTTAGCTTCCAGATAACCAATCTGACATCAGTAACATACTGCCCCTTATAACAAACATTCATTGAGTACCTCATATTCTAGGAAACATACTAAATGATTTACATGTAAATCATCTAATCTTCCAAACACCCCTTTAAGATATGTCCATTTGCAGATGGTAGAGTTGAAGCAGAAAATGGTTAAGGAACTTGTCTAAGGTCGCACAGCTAGGAATTGAGTAGCAGAACTAGAACTCGGGTTGCTGATACCAGAGCCTATGCTGTCAGGTCTCTCAAGCCTCCCTGAGAAGCAGATACCACCTTGAGCTACTTCCCCAGTTCAACAGTGAGCCAACCCTACCAGCCCCTCTCTCCTTCAGGAGAGAAATGCAAACCTGATCCTAGCAGAGGGATTTTCTTTAATGTGTCTTTCTTCTTTCTCAATTTATCTCTGAAGGTTAAGTCTCTAAAAAATGACTTTCAGTGGCCAAGAGTAAGGTTTTGTGTTCACTTTAAGAGAAATATATAAAATATTTTTTCATCCTTTCAAATTTGCCATCTAGGCCCAAGGAATTTATTATAATTCATACCACAGTGACACATAAAATTTTATTTTCATCAAGGAATCATGTCTCAAGGACAATTCTTGTCAGTACTAGGGCAAAATAACTTTGTTAATGTCCCATTTTCAAAATGGTCCTGAGGGAACTTGGTTGAGAAAAAAGAGGACAAGGGTGGAGGGAAACGCTGCAAGAAATGTTGACTGCCCAGCTGTGGAGAGTGTGTAACCTGGACCTGGTGTGCTTTGCTCTGCAGGTCATCCTCCACCAGGAAGGCCACATGGATGACGGATTAACACTGCAGAGATGCCAGCGCGAGGAGTCCCAGGCTGCTCGTATCATCAGGAACACAACAGCCTTATTCAGCCAGTTTGTAAGGTATGTGCGTTCCTTCCCTTTCTCAGTTTCTACTCTACGACCTCCCAATCCCACCTCCCACCTTCCTTTAATATTGTGAGTGTTTTTAGAAACTAATTAAACACTAGCAAAGAGTTTTACCAAAGAGAGTTTAGGATTGAAACATATTCCCCATGCAGGTGATCTCCTACTAGCCTCCCTCTTTGCCCAACAAGTATCCAAGCCCCATTGGTGATTCAGGTTGTCATGAATACCCAAGGTCTTCTCATGGAAATTCAGTGAAAGAGCTGAAGTGCTCTAAGTGCCTTTTGTATTAGAGCCGTGGTTCTCAACCTGTGGGTCGTGACCCCTTTGGGGGTCGAACAACCCTTTCACAGGGGTCACCTAAGACCATCGGAAAACACATATATAATTACATATTGTTTTTGTGTTAATCACTATGCTTTAATTATGTTCAATTTGTAACAATGAAATTGGGGGTCACCACAACATGAGGCACTGTATTAAAGGGTTGTGGCATTAGGAAGGTTGAGAACCACTGTATTAGAGTGTTAAGAGGAGAGGAGGGAAAAGACACAGATCCACTCCCTGCTGCTATTTAGAAAGGCTTTCTACATCATTCAGAATCATTGCTATGGTTTACATTCAAGTAAATTTGTATTGGAAGCCTGGCGTTACCCAACTATGACTGGGACTTAAATGGGAGAGATAACTGAACTGCCTGCTTGCATGATAATCCCCCAGTCTCAACAATGCTGCCAAAACAGGGCTCTGTGGATTGTGTTCACCAACTATCACGAGACATGCACTCAATTGTAAACAGTGTTCCAAGCTACCCTTCTCTTGTAGGCAAATATCTCTAAAGCCAAGAGGATTTAGATTTCACGTGTGAATTTGCATAAAATGAGGGGGGTGGGAATTATACCTTTACTTTTCTTCCTGTTGAAACAATTGTGATCCAGGGGATGTGTACTAGGATGTAAGCTAAGCTGCTGTTACAGTTCAGGATAAACTTTCATTTCTCTTTTAGGTAATATTATTGGGTAGGTGAGTGTTTTAAGAGAAGTGGTCTGGATACTGGGGCTCAGGTTCCTTCTGTCTTGCTGCTTTGAAGTTTCCTACAGGCTTTTGTCCCTGGGCCAGCACAGCAGCATCACCTGGCAAGTTCTCAAGTTTCACCCCAGACTTACTAAATGAAACACCTGGGAGTGGTACCCCAGAAAGTATTTTTTAGTAGGCTTAAATTTTCATAACCTTGGCTTAAGCAGTGGTTTCTTCAATATGACACAAAAAACAAAAGCAACAAAATAAAAAATAAATAAATTGGAGTATATCAAAATTAAAAACTTTTTTGCTGTGAAGGGCACCATCAAGAAAGTGGGGGGAAAAAACCCACATAATGGGACAGAATATTTGCAAATCATATATCTGATAAGGGACTTGTATCTAGATTAAAGAACTCTCACAATTCAACATTAAAAAGACAAACGGACCAATTTAAAAATGAGCCAAGGATGTGAATAGCCACTTCTCCAAAGAAGATATACAAATGGACAATAAGCATATGAAAAGATGTTCAACATCATTAGCCATCAGGAATATGCAAATCAAAACTACAGAGAGTTAACAACACTTTATTCCCAGTAGAATGGCTCTAATCAAAAAGACTGTTAATAAGAAGTATGGGACAGGATGTAGAGAAATCAGAACCTTCATATACTGCTGATGGGAATGTAAAATGTCACAGCCACTTTGGATTGTCTCAAAAGGTTAAACATAGAGTTACTTTAAGACCCAGCAATTTCACTCAACAATTTCCCATATGTCCATGCAAAAACTTGTACACAAATGTTCAAATCAGCATCATTCATAATGGCCAAAAAGTAGAAACAACCCAAACATTCAACTGATGAATGGATAAATAAAATGTGCTATATCCTTACAATGGAATATGATTTGTCTGTAAGAAGGAATAGAGTACTAAAAGACACTACAACATGAATGAACCTTGAAAATAGTATGCTAAGTGAAAGAAGCCAGCCACCGATGACCACATATTACATGATTCCATTTATATAAATGTCCAGAACAGATAGAAAGTAGATCTGTGGTTGTCTAGGCGTAGTCATCGCAGACAAAGGGAGTGACTACTAATGCGATTGGGTGTGGAGGGGAGAGCTGATGAAAAAGTTCTAAAATTGATTGAGGTAATGATTACACAACTCTGTAAATTTACTAAAAACCACTAATCCAGGGGTCCTCAAACTTTTTAAACAGGGGGCCAGTTCACTGTCCCTCAGATCGTTGGAGGGCCGGACTATAGTTTAAAAAAAAAACTATGAACAAATTCCTATGCACACTGCACATACCTTATTTTGAAGTAAAAAAACAAAACGGGAACAAATACAATATTTGTATTTGCATGTGGCCCGCGGGCCGTAGTTTGAGGACCCCTGCACTAATCCTTTGAATTACATCCTTTTGATGGTATGATATCTGAATTATATTTCAATAAAGCTATTATTTTAAAAAAGTAAGTGGGAGTTGAATGCCTGACAATGAGAAAATTATTTTTAAACAGCTTTATTTGGCTATAGTTTATTACATATCATAAAATTTATTCTTTTGAATGTACAAAGCAGTGAATTTTAATAAATTTATGGAACTATACAACCATCACTACAATTCAGTTTTAAACATTTTCTTCACTCCAAAACAATTCCTTATGTCCATTGCAGTTTATACCAGTTGCCACCCTCAGCCTTAGGCAACCAGTGGTCTATTTTTTGTCTCACTTGATATATTAAATTGATAAATTAAATCATATAATATATGGTCTTTTGAATTGGGCCTTTTTACTTAGCATTACATTCTAGGGTTCAACCCTGTTCTGTTATAGCTCATAATGGCGTTCTGTTTCTTTATATAGCTGAAGAGTATTCTTCTTGTATGTGTACCAGATATAGCTAAAGATATAGAGGTACATCTATAATAATAAAGTGTAATATGCTAATTAGACTGAACGACCTTCCGGATGAAGCTGGGGCTGTGAGGGAAGGCTGGGTCCCTGGTGCCTGCTGGCGGTGGGAGGTAAGCCCAGGTCCTGAGTGCCAGAGCAAAGCCGGTGCCAGCAGTGAGGGAAGGAAGGCCTACTCTTGCATGAATTTCATGCATCAGGCCTCTAGAATACACATAAATGTGTATAAATGTTTGTATATGTATGATTGTGTGTATCTACACTAATAAAAGAGAAAGATGCAAATTAATCATCACTCAGCTACACCCTCAAGCTATGCCCACCAGCCAATCAGGAGTCAGTATGCAAATTAACCCAACATAGATGATGGCAGCCATGGAGCTGGAGCAAGCAGGAGGCTTGGGTTGCCCCGGCGATAGAGGAAGCCAAGCTTCCCGCCTGCCCTGGCCTGTCCTGGGCTCCACTCAAGGCTACAAAGTTTCAATTATAGAAGATAAATAAATCCCAGATACCTGCTTCCAGCCTCCCTGGCCTCCGCTCAAGGAGGGGCTGGGAGCCTGCGTTGCCAGCCTGAAGGGGGTGTGGCCAGCCTGAAAACAGCCCTCAGCCCCTCACCCAGGCTGGCCAGGCACCCCAGTGGGGACCCTCACCCTGAAGGGGATGGGGCCAGCCTGAAAACGGCCCTCAGCCCCTCACCCAGGCTTGCCAGGCAACCCAGCGGGACCCCCACTCTGATCCGGGACACCCTTCAGGGCAAACCAGCCTGCTTCCATCTGTGCACCAGGCCTCTATCCTATATAATAAAAGGGTAATATGCAAATTGACCCTAACAGCAGAACGACTGGGAATGACTGGTCACTATGACATACACTGACCACCAGGGGGCAAATGCTCAATGCAGGAGCTGCCCCCTGGTGGTCAATGCACTCCCACAGGGGGAGCTCTGCTCAGCCACAAGCCAGGCTATGGCTGCCAGCACAGTGGTGGTGGCGGGAGCCTCTCCCGCCTCCTCATCTGCGCTAAGGATGTCCAACTGCAGCTTAGGCCTTCTCTCTGCTGGCAAGTGGACATCCCCCGAGGGGTCCCGGTCTGCCAGAGGGATGTCTGACTGCCAGCTTAGGCCCGATTCCCCCAGGGAGCGGGCCTAAGCCAGCAGGTGGACATCCCTCGAGGGGTCCCAGACTGTGAGAGGGCACAGGCCAGGCTGAGGGACCCCCCCCAAATGCACAAATTTTTGTGCACCAGGACTCTAGTATATATAGAAGATACATATCCTATATAAGAAAAGCCTAATATGCTAAGTGTCCAGTCGACTGGTTGACCGTTCAACCAATTAAAGCATAATATGCTAATGATATGCTAATGCTCAGCTGCTGCTCACTATGATGTGCACTGACCACCAGGGGGCAGACGCTCTGACCGGTAGGTTAGCTTGCTGCTGGGGTCTGGCCAATAGATACTGAGTGAGACAGGCCGGACATGCCCTGGAGCCCTCCCACAGTCCCTCCCCAGCTGGCCAACCTCCCACATCTCTCCCCAGCCCAGATCATGGACTGGTGGGGTCCCTTAGGCTGGCCTGTGGGATTGGGCCAAAACTGGCTCTCCAACATCTCCCAAGGTCTCCCGGATGTGTGAGAGGGCACAGGCCAGGCTGAAGGACCCCACTGGTGCACAAATTCATAGTATTTATATATTTATACATATGTGCATACATATGTAGTTATTTATAGAGACAGAGACTGACATACTTCACATTCTGTTTAATTCATCGATTGAGGAACAATTTGGATGTTTCTATTTTTTGTTATTATCAGTAATGCTTCAATGGATCTTAGTGTAAAAGTTTTTCAATATATGTTTTCATTTCTCTTGGGTAAATACCTATGAGTGGAATTGTTGAGTCATATATAAATTTGTGTTTAACTTTTTAATACTTCTGTGGTAAAATATACATAACAAAAGTTACTATTTAACCATTTTTAATATACAATTTAGTGGCATTAAGTGCATTTAAATTGTTGTGCAACCATCACCATTATTCATCTCCAGAACTTTTACATCATCTCAAATGAAATTCCATAACAATTACTCCCTTTCCTCCCCTTCTTCCAGCCCCTGGTAACCACCATTCTACTTTCTATTTCTATGAATTTAACCATTCTAAGTACCTCATATAAGTGGAGTCATACATTTGTCTTTTTTGGTCTGGCTTATTTATTTAACAAAAATGTCTTCAGGTTCATATTGTAGCATGTGTCAGAATTTCATTCCTTTTTAAGGTTGAATATTATTATATCACTAGAGGCCTGGTACATGAAATGGGTAGGGTCCCTAATCCTGGCCGGCAATCAGGGCCGATCTGTGGGGCAACCGGTGGGGTGATCAGGGCCCCTGCTCGCACCTGCCTTAGCTGGCCTGGTGCTGCCCGCTCGCTAGCCTCACCCTTGGCCCCCACCACCAGTCCGGGCCTGTGGGCTGGGGGCAGCTCCTGCATTGAGTGTCTGCCCCCTGGTGGTCAGTGCACATCATAGTGAATGGTCATTTGGTCAGTCATTCTGACATTTGGTCAATTTGCATATTAGGATTTTATATAGATAGATAAATAAACACCAGATTTTCTTTATCCTTTCATCTATCAGTGGACATTTGGAGATGTTTATTTTTAAGAAACTGAAAATTTAGTTTTCCAAAGCAGATACACCATTTTACATTCCATTCAGAAATGTATGAAATTTCATTTTCTCTGCATCCTTGCCTGAAGTTGTTATTGTCTGACTTTTTGGTAGTAGTCATTCTAATGGATATAACGTGGTATGTCATTGTGGTTTTATTTT
>NW_005371823.1:788491-868308 GCF_000412655.1 Myotis brandtii | reverse complement strand
CAAATATTTCCCCGTAGTTTGTGGCCTTTCTCCTCATTTTCTTAGTGGTGCTTTTGCTAGCATGGAAGTTTTAATTTTGATGAAGTCTAATTTAACTTTTTTTGTTTGTTTATAGATCATGCTTTCGGTGTCATATCTATAAACTCTTTAACCCAAAATCACCAAGATTTTCTGCTAGAAGTTTTATAATTTTAGCTCTTATGCTTTAGTTTTATAATTTTTAGGTCTATTATCCAGTTTGAATCAAATGTTTTGTGTATGATGTGGTAAGGTAAGGATTTAAATTTATCTTTTGAATGTGGATTGGGTGGATATCTCATTGCCCCTGTACAGTTTGCTGAAAATGTATCCATCCACATCAAATTGCCTTAGCACCTTTGTCAAAAGTCAAGTGACCATAAATGTAAGCATTTATTTCAGAGCCTTCAGTTTTATTCCATCTGTGTACCAGCCCCCGGTAACCACCATTCTACTTTCTATTTCTATGAATTTATAGTAGTAAATATTAAAGTCAGGTAGAGTGAGTCCTCCGATTTTGTACTTTTCAAAATTATTTTTGGTTCTTCGGGGTTCTTTTCATTCCTATATAAATTTTAGAGTAAAATTTTCAATTTCTGCAGAAAAGCCTGCATAGATTTTTATATATATTTCATTTAATCTACAGATAAGTTTTGGGAGGACTTATATCTTAATAATAATGAATCGTCCAATCCATAAACATAGAATGTCTCTCCATTAATTCTTCTTCAATTTCTTTCAGGAAGATATTATAGTTTTCAGTGTGTAAGTCTTACTCTTCTTTTTAAAACTTTATTCTGAAGTATTTTTGATGCCAATACAAATGGAATTGTTTTTTTAAATTTCATTTCAGGTTGTTCATTGCTGGCATTTGTAAACACTAATATATAGAAACTGAGTTTTTTGAAGATCAATCATAAATTCTGTGACTTAATGAAAATTTTTTATTAGTTCTAATGTGGGGGTTTCTGGCATGGGTACTTTATAATTTTCTACATGCAGGATCATATCATAGGTGAATAGAGATTTTATTTTTTTCTTTCCAATATAGATATAGATTTTCTATCTTTCTTTCTCTCTTTCTTTCTTTTTTCTTTCTTTCTCTCTCTCAATTGTGATGGCTAGAACATCCACTATAATATTGAATAAAAGTGACGAGAACAGACATCCTTGTTTTGTTCCTAATCTTAGTAGGAAGCATTGTCTTTGACCATTAAGTGTGATGTTAGCTATGGGGTTTGTGTAGATGCCCTATTATCAAGCTGAGGAAGTTTTCTTCTATTCCTGGTTTGTTGAGAGGTTTTTGTTTTATTTGTGTGTGTTTTTTATCTTGAAAGAGTGTTAGATTATGTCAAATTTTTTCATTGTCATTTGAGGTGACCATGTGGTTTTGTCCTATATTAATATAGTTTATTACATTAACTGATTGAGAATGGACTATTGAAATATCTAACTGTTATTTTTTTCAAACCTCAACTGTTTTATGTTCTTAAGTAAGCAATGATATATCAGTCTTTTCAAATGTTTCTTTTTGGAATGGCTTATAGAAAATGGCACCCTTTGTCCCAAAATATTTCAAGAATATGGCCCATGAAGTTTCTTAAAATAAGATAATAGACCTAGTAGGTCAAAACAATTTGAAAAATAAATGTAGCCCAACAGAAAGCCTTAAGACTTTCCAAGTTCTCAAAATTGCCACTATAGGCCACTCTACTATAGGTCACGGAGGATGGCTGTTCAAGGGTAACACTTGCTGATACTTCTGGGTTGTCTGAGGTATGGCCATCATCACTGGTTGTCATGCATCATTTTTGTAGGTAAATAGTATTCATGTGATAGGCCGCCATCCACCCTGGATGCCTCTGAGCATTCCAGTAATAGGGCTGAGAAGCAGCAGACTAGTACTCGTGCCAGGCCCTGTAGTTGGCTCTCCAGTACTCCTCGTAATCCGGATAGGTACCAGAAAAATCCGCCTGGTACCTATCAGGATTTCCCTATGGCGGTCATACCACTCATCTTCCTGGACTCTGTCTGCGACCCATAGGTGCAGCGCCAAGAGGGTTTCTGCGTCTCTGCTTAGCTCTATGGTTAGTCCCCTCTTTATGCCTTGCCTTGGTCTGGGTTTCTAACTGTTATTATTGAATTGTCAATTTCTCCCTTAATTCTGTCTATTTTTGCTTCACACGTTTTGAGTTTGGTTGTTGGGTGCTTATGTTTATAATAGGTATATTTTCCTGATAAATTGAGTCTTGTATAGTTAAAAAGTGTGTCTCTTTTTTCTCTATGAACATTTTTTTCTTAAAGAATGACTTTTAGAGTGACTCCAAATGTTTTATATGCAGATTATTGTTACTGTTTGGGTGGTAGATCTTCTTTAGTCCTTCTTACTCCCAATCTGTTTGTGTCTGTGAATCTACACAGTGTGTCTTGTAGATAGCATACATTGGATTTTTTTTAATGTAGTTTGACAATATTTTTTCCCTTTATTAGTGTGTGTAATCTATTTATAGATAATGTAATTATTCAAAGGGTTGGATTTATGTCTGTTATTTGCTATGTGATTTTGGTCTCAGGTCTTTTTTGGTCCTCTGTTCCTCCTTTAATGCCTTCCTTTGTAGTAAATATTTTCTAGTGTATCATTTTCATTCCTTTGTTGAGTTTTTGACTATTTTTTTTAGTTATATTCTTTGTGGTTGCTCTAGGGAACTCAGTGTGTATTTAAGTTGAAACAAATTAATATAAACTTAACAAGTGAAATAAAGCAACTTTGCTCCAATATTGTTCTATTCTCTCTCTGCTCTTTTGTGATAATATTGCTATGCACATCGCCTCTTCATCTATACCAGTGATGGCGAACCTTTTGAGCTCGGCATGTCAGCATTTTGAAAAGCCCTAACTTAACTCTGGTGCCGTGTCACATATAGAAATTTTTTGATATTTGCAACCATAGTAAATCAAGTACAAAGAAGTATATTTTTTATATTTATTTTATATATTTAAATGCCATTTAACAAAGAAAAATCAAGCAAAAAAATGAGTTCGCGTGTCACTTCTAACACGCATGTCATAGGTTCGCCATCACTGATCTATACTAATAAAAGGGTAATATGCTAATTAGACCCAGAGACCTTCCAGACATCCTTCTGGACAAAGCCATGGTGGTGGGGCCAAGGCAGAGGCAGTTAGGGGCAATCAGGCCAGCAGGGGAGGGCAGTTGGGGATGATCAGGCCAGCAGGGGGATGCAGTTGGGAGCAAGCAGGCCGGCAGGGGGTGGCAGTTGGGGGTGAGCAGGCTGGTGGGGTGGGCCGTTGGGGGGGGGAACAGGCCTGCAGGGGGGGGCAGTTGGGGGGGACTAGACCTGCAGGGGGGGGCAGTTGGGGGCAATTGGGCAGGCAGGGGGGCGCAGTTGTGGATGAACATGCAGGCAGAGGGGGGCAGTTGTGGGCGAGCAGGCTGGTGGGGAGGGTGGCAGTTGGGGGCGAGCAGGCCGGCAGGCAGAGTGGTTAGGGGCAAGCAGGCTGGCAGGCAGGTGAGCAGTTAGGAGCCAGCAGTCTCAGATTGGGAGAGGGATGTCCAACTGCCAGTTTAGGCCTGATCGCACAGGGATCGGGCCTAAACCGGCAGTCAGACATCCCTCGAGAGGTCCCATATTGGAGAGGGTGCAGGCTGGGCTGAAGGACAGCCCCACCCCGTGCATGATTTTTGTGCACTGGGCCTCTAGTGTGTGTTATAAGCCCAGCAGTACAGTTTTATAATTATTGTCTTATGCATTCGTTTTTTTAATCAGTTATAAGAATAAAAGAGAAATGTACCTATATGCATTTCTACATTTATACTATATTTTATACTTACCTACATAATTACCTTTACCAGTGCTCTCTCTTTCTTCATTTGATTCTAGTTACTGTCTGGTATCATTTTCTTTCAGCCTGAAGGACTTCCCTTAGTATTTCTTCTTCTTTTATAATGATTTCAGAGAGGAAGGAAAAGGGAGAGAGAGATAGAAACATCAATGATGAGAGAGAATTATTGATTTGCTGCCTCTTGCATGCCCCCTACTGGGGGTCAAGCCCAAAACCCGGGCATGTGCCCTGACTGGGAATCAAACCATGACCTCCTGGTTCTTAGGTTGATGCTCAGCCACTGAGCCACACCAGCCGGGCTTCCCTTCGTATTTCTTACATGACATACCTGCTACCCATGTGGATTGGATGACACACTAAAGTTCAGGTAGTTTTAAGTTTGTCTAAGGTTTTACTTTCTGCTTGTACAGAGAAGGCTGATGTTTAGTCACAGACGAATAGAGAGCTAGGTCCCTCTCTGGTCTTTCCTGAGCATGTGGGTGGCCTTACACACAGTCTGCCCTGACCTGTTAGAATTTCTTTTCTGTAAAATGGGGAAGGCAAGGGAACAGCTTCAGGCTGAAACACCATAGACTCCCCTGTTCTTACAAGGTTCATAGTTTTAGATACATGCTTGTCAATTTGTGGTATGCCTTTGGTCAATTTCCAGAGTTCTAAAGGGTTATTTTGGATTATTTTTTCCAATTTATCATTATTGTGAGAGAGAAGATTTGCTGAACTCCTCACTCAGCTGTTCTGAAAGTTCCACCCTCAGTGTGGGAAACGCTTGATTCTCTCAGCTACAGGATGTTTTAGAAGAACAGAGGACTAATGAAAAATAAAGCAGTGTGGCAGGGGTAGAGCTTCAAAAGCCATAGTACTTGAATGTTGCAAGAGCTGGCGAGTGAAAGATAAAAACACAAATCGGAACTACATTCTCCCCTCCCATCTCTTTTGAGAAGCCAGCAGTACATGCTGTATACAAATGCAAACCAGAGGCGGGGGTGGCCACCTGGGAGAGCACATTAAACTTAAATGAATAGGGAAGAAATGAGGAAGAACAATGAAGAAGAAAAGGTTGAAGTTTGCTGGTGCTGCCTCATCAGCCCCTGTCCAGTTGCTGGGAGCTGTCCAGCAGGGCAGATGAGCAATGCGAGCGATGAGGGAGTCTCAGCAGTCCTGCTGAAGAGGCAATAACTGCTCCCCTGACCGCTGAGCTTACACTTAGGAGGGAAACAATATATAAATGCATTGTGGCAATGCTGTGGCAGATATTCAAAATCACCTGAGGTCTTACTTGAATTTAACAAAAGAAATCCTTGGCAAAGAGTGAGAATGTAGTGAGACAGTGGCTGTAGAGCAGCGGTTCTCAACCTGTGGGTAGCGACCCCTTTGGGGGTCAAACGACCCTTTCACAGGGGTCGCCTAAGACCATCGGAAAACACATATATAATTACATATTGTTTTGTGATTAATCACTATGCTTTAATTATGTTCAATTTGTAACAATGAAAATATATCCTGCATATCAGATATTTACATTACGATTCATAACAGTAGCAAAATTACAGTTATGAAGTAGCAATGAAAATAATTTTATGGTTGGGGGTCACCACAACATGAGGAACTGTATTAAAGGGTCGCAACATTAGGAAGGTTGAGAACCACTGCTGTAGAGAGTCAGAAAACATTGGGATAAGAGAGGTGCCAATTGTAGTTAGTTCCGAATTGAGATATCATCTTGTCCCTGTCTCCCCCCGCCCCCATCCCCCGGTCTCCTTCCCAGGATTCCAGAGTAAAATGTGAGCACCATTAAGCCATTCAGAGGTCATGTCTATTTTCACCACTGGCCCCAGTGCCAGGCACATGCTGTGTGTTCTGTCTTGAAGCAAGGGAGGGATCTGCCTCAGTCCAGGGGAGGACTGTTGTAGTGATCTTTTCTCAAGGAGCAAGATGAAGTGATCAGCAGTGAAAACCCACAAAACAAAAAGTTAGACCCAGAAGGGCCCTGCCTAGCATAGAGTGCACCTGGCCTATTTTCCAGATGTGAAACTGAAGGACAAGCGGCCAGGAGGCACTCAAGCATGACACGGTTAATGGCAGTGACTATCACCGGGGTTTTCCAACCCTCTGTGTAGTGCCCTTTAAAGCTAAAAAAAAACCAAAATGGCCAAAAACCTCTCCTTTCCATCTTTTCTTAGCACTTGAAGAAACACTACTGACTTAACTAGCATCAGCATCTTTAGTAAACTCAAAGTGTGTGTGTGTGTGTGTATATATATATATGGAGAGAGAAAGAGCACAAAAATATTAAGGAAAATGTATTCATCCCTTAACTGAATCTAGAATTGGGAAGTCATATCTGATTGGGTTTTGTAATCCCAAACCTTCACCTCATGACCTCATGATATTCTCTTCCCCACAGTTTTTGCATGCAATACTATCCCAGATAATTGTTTGTAACCACTTCCTGAGCACCCACAGTGGGCCAGAGCATGCAGTAGTGAGAGTGCCTCTCTGTGCAGTCCACTGGTGTTCTGCCTTCACTGTATGTACCTGGCATTTTTTACATGAATTTGGAATTGTTGTCACCTTATAACCTGAGTATTTTCCAGGCTTGTTCAGTCTTTGCTTCAGGCCTAGAGAACAATCTTTTCTTCTCACGTGTCCAGATTAATGTATAACCAGATACACTGTAAATGCAAAGAGAAGTCATGAGAAGTTGACCCAATGTACAGACCTGCCATTATTTACACATGCAATCCATTCTTAGTCCCTCGGGGCCAACGTTGCAGTTCCCTGGGGCTGGGTCTGTTTCCCCAATGTCTCCATATCCTTTATTCTCAGAAGGACTCACCAATATACCCCTCAAGGGGAGGGGAAGATGAGGGCTCATTTCACCATTTGTGGAGGTTTGTGATCTCTCTGTGTTGACAAGATTAATTACAAGTCTTTTTGAAAAGTATGACCAACAGTGTCTGTGAGACAGACACATCCAGGAGAAGGAGAATACAACGCAGAAAGGGAGATGGTGGGGGCACCAAGGAGGGGGTAATAAGGCAGAGAGGAAGGATGTGGAGAAATGGGAGGATGCTGAGAAAGAGAGAAGGGAGGAGATACAGAGGGAGGGCACACAGAGGAAGTCAGGGGAGAAAGAGATACAGATAGAAGGAGAAATCAGCAAATGCGTGGGAGAAACAGGTGAGCACATGCATGCCCACAGAAACTTTAAGTGAAAAGCACACCAATATCAAAAAGACACATGGAGAGAGACAGAGGGAAGACAAAGATCTAGGAGGAGAGGGAGTCCAGTGATGGAAACCCTCCCAGCCTTGTTTCCCCTCTTCCAAGAAGAACATGTAATAGTGAAAAAGAACCACAGATTAAAAAGTTTATTATTTTAAAGGTGTTTTTATTTTAAAAGGAAAAAGTATGGCAGACAGCCAGGGACCATTTTCCTTTATTTATAACGTGGCTTTAAAATGGAATCAGAACATTCTCTTCTGTTACTCCGTTAGTTGGCAAATGTCAGTTTGCTGCCATGCATGCATGCAGTGACTAGGAGACAGTGCCCTGTGCCAGAGGGGAGGGGGAGGTGGCAGGTGGGAACCAGGACCTAGTGGTTGCTCCCCAGGGTCCTGCTGGAAGCCCAGTGCCTGAGCCGTGTCCATGTTGGGTTTTTTAGTGGAAACAATCGCACAGCTGCCCCTGTGACGCTGCCGATAGAAGAGGTCCTGCAGACCTTACGGGACTTGATCGCCTACTTCCAGCCCCCGGAGGAGGAGATGCAGCATGAAGACAAGCAGAACAAGCTCCGCTCGCTCAAAAACAGACAGAATCTTTTCAAGGAAGAGGTACGTCCAAAAAAATTAAAAGTCAAGATTCTCTTTGTGTCCACAGCTCAGATATCCCTGGGACCACATTAGCTTTGTCTCCATGCTTACACATGTTTATGAAAGAGACACACAGCACAGAAGAAGAGGACACTGGGAAGGAAGGATTCCTTCAATCTGTATCTCTTTCTCCCCTGACCTTCCCTGTCCACCGCCCCGGCTTATGCCGCAGTAGACATGGTAATGATGTCCATTGGCACATTCAAGCCAGGTTATATTTTAAAACAGCACAGAAGAAGAGGACACTGGGAAGGAAGGATTCATGGGCAGCTGACCTTCCCTGTCCACCGCCCCACTTATGCCGCAGTAGACATGGTAATGATGTACATTGGCACATTCAAGCCAATGTACATCAGAAACTTTAAATGAAAAGCACACCAATATCAAAAAGACACATGGAGAGAGACAGAGGGAAGACAAAGATCTAGGTGGAGAGTGCACATGTGTGTCAGTGCACATGTGCATCCAAAGTCCATTTTCAGTAAATCTCAGCTATTAGACCATGGCATTGGCTGCAGTTCCTAAATTTTGGAAGATGTCAGAATTATATAGGAAACCTGTCTGAAAAATCCAAATGCCCAGTTTCCATATTAGAAATGACTGAGGAGCTGGTCTGAAAGATACATGATGCTCAGTCTTAGGTGGACCTTGCGCCTCTGAGTCCCTAGGGACGGGGCCTGGATATGAGGGAAACACTAACTTGGGGCTGCAGGGGCCCTGGTCTGGCTCCATCCTGGCTGTGCATGACCTTAGACAAGTCAGTCACATGCCTTCTCTGAAAATGGACATGGCGATTTGGCACTAACAGGCCAAATCTCTGTGTTGACAAGATTAATTACATACTCCTGCAGTGTCCTGCCTCATTCCTGGGGACAGAGCCTGTCCCTTGGGCATTACCAAAGTTAGTGACATGGGGTAGAGCCGCATGCAGCTCAGTAGGTCTAATGGTCTAAGGCTAGCAGACTAGCTCTGGTTAGAAATGACTGAGGAGCTGGTCTGAAAGATACATGATGCTCAGTCTTAGGTGGACCTTGCGCCTCTGAGTCCCTAGGGATGGGGCCTGGATATGAGGGAAACACTAACTTGGGGCTGCAGGGGCCCTGGTCTGGCTCCATCCTGGCTGTGTATGACCTTAGACAAGTCAGTCACATGCCTTCTCTGAAAATGGACATGGCGATTTGGCACTAACAGGCCAAATCTCTGTGTTGACAAGATTAATTACATACTCCTGCAGCGTCCTGCCTCATTCCTGGGGACAGAGCCTTTCCCTTAGGTATTACCAAAGTTAGTGACATGGGGTAGAGCCTCATGCAGCTCAGTAGGTCTAATGGTCTAAGCCAGCCATGGGCAAACTACGGCCCGCGGGCCGGATCCGGCCCGTTTGGTCAGCCGTGGGCAAACTACGGCCCGCGGGCCGGATCCGGCCTGTTTGAAATGAATAAAACTAAAAAAAAAAAGACCGTACCCTTTTATTTAATGATGTTTACTTTGAATTTATATTAGTTCACACAAACACTCCATCCATGCTTTTGTTCCGGCCCTCCGGTCCAGTTTAAGAACCCATTGTGGCCCTCGAGTCAAAAAGTTTGCCCACCCCAAGCAGACTAGCTCTGGGGACATTAGGCCTTATAGGCCACTGGAACTATAGCTCCTTAAGAACAGATGTTTTTTACCAGGTGGCAGAGTACTATAATTTAGATGGAACAGTAGTTAAAAATACTTTTTGATCTTATTGTCTCTAAATCCCACTTTTCTTTTGGGGGGTGGGTACTGAGGGGGGAGAGAGTAAGCTGACTGGAATTTCTTGAACTTACTTGAGGTTTAAGAGAAAAAAGATGTAGGCCTGGATGGTGTGGCTCAGTGGTTGAGTGTCTACCCATGAACCAGGAGGTCATGGTTTGATACTGGTCAGGGCACTTGCCTGGGTTTTGGGAAGCAGACTAGCTCTGGGGACATTAGGCCTTATAGGCCACTGGAACTATAGCTCCTTAAGAACAGATGTTTTTTACCAGGTGGCAGAGTACTGTAATTTAGATGGAACAGTAGTTAAAAATACTTTTTGATCTTATTGTCTCTAAATTCCACTTTTCTTTTGGGGGGTGGGTGCTGAGTGGGGGAAGCAAGCTGACTGGAATTTCTTGAACTTATTTGAGGTTTAAGAGAAAAAAGATGTAGGCCTGGCCGGTGTGACTCCGTGGTTGAGTGTCTACCCATGAACCAGGAGGTCATGGTTTGATACTGGTCAGGGCACTTGCCTGGGTTTTGGGCTTGATCCCCAGTAGGGGGTGTGCAGGAGGCAGCCAATCAATGATTCTCTCTCATCATTGATGTTTCTATCACTCTCTCCCTCTCCCTTTCTCTTCTGAAATCAATAAAAAATATATATTTAAAAAAAGAGAGAGAGAAAATTAAATAGTATATCCAGGGCTCTGAGTGAGTCAGTCATTTTCCAAGGGGGACCAAGCAGGCATTTGTGAGACTCATTTATGCTCCCTCTTCCTCAACTCGCCCTTGGTTTGAGTTAAATGTGTGGGGCAGCCCTGTCAGAAGAGACTGCTGACTCACTCCCCAAATGGATGCTATTTAGGTCTCTGAGGCATAGAAATGAATATTTTGTTTTTAGGAGGAAAAAAAAACAACAACCCAAGCTGGCAGCATATGAAGGCCCATTTGCATATTAATATTAATAGCCTTAAAACTGCATGTTATGGGAGGAGAAAGAACAGAATGGAAGGGGTCCACTTCCTTAATCAGGAATTTTTGCTTTTCGCCCCACTTGCTGTCACAGGGAATGTTGGCCCTGGTGTTAACGTGCATTGATCGCTTAAATATCTACAACAGCGTAGCACACTTTGCAGGGATCGCAAGAGAGGAGAGTGGCATGGCCTGGAAAGAAATTCTGAACCTTCTGTACAAATTGCTGGGTAAGTGCACACACAGCCCTCTCCCGGGAAGATTTCCAAGGGTGGTCTCCATGGAATTTCCACTGGACAAACCAAGATTGTCATCTGACTTCATTCCTTGGAAGCCTTTTATTAACCACTTGATTCTAACCCAGCCATTTATTCCATTAACTAGTAGCTTATTGTATTTTCTAAACTTAGAGCAAGAAGTCAACAGCAAGTGAAACAGATGGTGATCAATTTTGCCAGAACTACCTGTGAAACCCTTGACAGCCACTTAGCATTCTCTGAACCTCAGTTCCTCATCTTTAACATGAGGTGTCTCCAGTTCTACACTTCTGACACCTCCGCTTTAAGGATGGTCACTCCTTTAAACCCGGTGACCTTTCACTGTTGGCTTATTGATCAGTCATGATTCTTGCTGCTTTGGCCTGTTCCTAATTTCGTTTCAGTGGAAAAATAAAGGTGGTAAGGATGTTGCAGCACCCAGACTTTCTTCTCACAACACAGTGTGTGGTCATGTTCTGGTGCTTGATACATCCAGTGCTCCCATAGGGGCCCAGACTACCAGGCAGTGGGAGGAGGACAGTGGACAACAGTGCTGGCCTCTTCAAAGAGGTGGCCACCAGTAGTTGCTCAGACGTGGTGACAGGCAGCATTTTAGGGCTTTTCTCTGCAGTGTCTCTCTCATTAAAGGAAGTTCATAGAAAGTTGAGAGGGAGCCAGAGAGGAGTCCAGAAAAATCAGGTTAGACCCATTCTATACGTCAAGGATCAGGCTGATGCACTGAGTTCATGGGCTCCATCGAGCCAGGAGAGGCTAGGAGGCTGTGTCACAGGAACACGGTGGCCGGGCCTGTGCACTTCAGGGTTGACAGCTGGGAGGAAACTGGAGGAAAAATGCCCTCCAACTCTTACTGTTTGGCTCCAAATGGTTGAAAACAGGGATACAGCTTGCATTCACAAGAGATGGGCTCTGTAGTCTGTGGAATGAAATGGTTAATGAGGGGAAATTAAATATGCTGGGACAGAATTAGCCCAGAATGGAGACTTCCTCCTAGAAACCATGACATTGCTGATACTCAAAGTGGAACAAAGAAAGAAGATCTGAATGACAAAGAGAAAAAGGATGAAGAAAAAACTCCTGCACCTGCCTGTAGAGCCAACTCAATCCTAGAGGGCTGGGGTGGGGCAAGCACCCAGGCATTAAGATCTTCTGAGATCCTAGTACTTTGTAAAGCTTGATCTGCCTCTCACTTTCCATTTACCATAGATGGAGGTGTTTCCTTTGGTCATGGAATTTTTTAAAATTGTGGTAAACTGTACATGATATACAACCATCACTACCATCCATCTCTGGAATCTTTTCATCTTCCCAAACAAACTCTGTATCATTAAACCATAACTCCACTTTCTTCTGTACCCCCACTCCCCAGAAACTACCATTCTACTTTCTGTGTTTAGGATTTTGACTAGTCTAGTTACCTCATATATGCAGTGGAATCATACAGTATTTGTCCTTTTGTGATTGGCTTGTTTTATTAGCATAACGTCTTCCATGTTGTAGTGTGTCAGGATTTCCTTCCCTTTTTAAGGCAGAATAGTATTTTACTGTATGTATAGACCACATTTTAGGTATCCGTTCATCTGTGGATGAACATGTTGCTATGAACATGTATGTGCCAAGTTTGAGTCTCTGTTTTCAATTCTGTTGGTATATACCTAAAAGTGGAATTGCTGGATCATGTGGAATTCTATATTTACCTTTTTGAGGACCAGGCAAACTTTCCCACAGTGGCTATACTGTTTTATATTCCCACCAGCAATGTCTGAGCGATCCAGCTCATTGACATCCTCACCAGCATTTGGTGTTGTCACTATTTTTATTTTAGCTATTCTGATAGGTGTGTGATGATACCTCACTTTGGTTTTAATTTGCAATTTCCTATGGCTGATGATGGTGAACTTCTTTTCATGTGCTTACTTACCCTCTGTGTATTTCCTTCAATTGGGTATTTTTTTACTGTTGAATTTTGCAAGTTCTTTACATATTTTGGATACTAGTCTTTTGTCCTACATAGTCATGTGCTGCATAACTACATTTCGGTCAACAATGGACAGCATATACAACAGTGATCCCATAAGACTGTAATGGGGCTGAAAAATTTCTATTGCCTGATGATGTCGTAGCTGTAATCACTTCGTAGTACTCATGTATTTGTGGTGATGCTGGTGTAAACAAGCCTGCTGTGCTTGTTCTATAAGAGTATAGCACATACAATCATGTGTATGTGATACTTGATAATGATAATTGACTATGTACTTATCATACTATACTGTTTACTATTGTTTTAGAGTGTATTCTTTCTACTTATTAAATAAAAAATTTTCTGTAAAACAAAAAATGTATCAGGCTGATTGGACTGCCATGGTGCTGTGTGACCTTGTAAAGTCTCTTCCAATTCTAATATTTTGTAATGGTACAGCTCAAACTCAGTAATAATTATCACAACAATAGTAGCTAACATTTATTGGGCTCTGTGTGCCAGGTACTAGAATATCTCTGTTTGATCCTTAGAGCAACACTTTGAGGTGTAGATACTACTATTATCCCCTTTTTATTGATCAAGAAACTGGTGCTCAGAAACACACAAGGTCATACATGTTGCAAGTGGTGGAACTGGGGCTTGAGCCTGAGCAGACTGCCTCCCTGAGCTTAAGCTGACCTGAAAAGAAGGTTAGAAGCTCAGAACTAATTCTGGCCTCCACTAACTGTAAATATAAAGCAGAGGTCCTGAGGCAGACTTTTCCTTATCCAAATACCTTACAAGCATCTGTGAAAGCCCAGTCTTTGAAAATCAACAGCATCAAAATCAAGCTACTAGGGGCCAGTCAGTTTACATGGACTTGTTCCAGAGTTACATCTGCAGTTGGCTTATAGAAGGAAGGTTATTTCCTGCTCTAGATTTGGTGAAAATCTAATGACAGCATATTTCTCCCTCCCTTAGCAATAGCATCTATCATTGCTTCTCAAACATGAGCAGGCATTATAATAGGGTGGAGGGCTGGTTAAAGCACAGATGCTGGGCCCCATCCCCAGAGTTTCTGATTCAGTAGATCTGGGACAAAGAGAATTTGCATTTCTAACAAGTTCTCAGGTGACACTGACTTTCTGATCCAAGAGACCACACCTTGGGAACCATTGTCATTGTCCTATATTCATGTGTTCTATATATTTTAGAGTTTCATGTTTAATTATTACTTACCTAGTAGTTTTGCCAACCTATCCAGCTGTGTTCATTTGGATGCCTTCTTTTAGCACTGAAAAATATTAAATCTCTAGCTAGGTTTAAGAAAACATTACAAGGAATTGAGTTCTTAAGCAAATAACCAAGCAGACACTGTTTGTTTGTTTGTTTGTTTGTTTGTTTTTGCTTATCATCATATGAAGTAATTTTATTGGCCTGTGTCTTTATTACCTCTTTCTCCTACTTCATGAATGCAGGAACTCTGCTGTTCTGTTCCTATTGCTCTATTCCCAGCAACTAGACAGGTGCCTGGTACATAGCAGATTCTCTGGAAGTATTTGCATGAATGCTAGATTTATGCTCTTCTAAATATAGAAACTGGATTGTATCAAAGGGCTAGGGCAGGGGTCCTCAAACTACGGCCCGAGGGCCACATGCAAATACAAATATTGTACTTGTTCCCGTTTTGTTTTTTTACTTCAAAATAAGATATGTGCAGTGTGCATGGGATTTTGTTCATAGATTTTTTTTAAACTACAGTCCGGCCCTCCAACGGTCTGAGGGACAGTGAACTGGCCCCCTGTTTAAAAAGTTTGAGGACCCCTGGGCTAGGGAGTAGAAGATCATCATTCAGTTCCTTTTAGTTGCTAAGTAGCTGAAATATATTTAACAGCTTCCCAAGTTCTTATGTCCATCATTGTGTCCTTTAACCAAACGTTTCCTTGTTCGCAGCTGCCCTCATCCGTGGAAACAGAAACAATTGTGCTCAATTCTCCAATAACCTTGATTGGCTCATCAGCAAATTAGACAGACTAGAATCTTCCTCAGGTAAGACTTGACACCAATGGAGAAAGTGGCCTTTTTTTTTTCTTTCTGTAAAAAAGAAAACAATGTTAAATCTTTGAACAATGCTTTGTCCACTGGATTGCAATCAAATAATTACTTCAACAACAACAACAACAAAAAGAGCTAACTCTTCCTGACACCCCTATAACTAACAATTCTAACCTGATTCAAAGTCTGTCCTCTTCTGTTTCATGTTTCACTCTGTGTCTTCATCTTCATCCCCTGGATTTTTTCATAGTCCCCCCCCCCCCCAGGGTCATGATCTCCTGCTTAGACTCTCTCTCTCTCTGGGTTTCTAAATGCTCTTTGGACATGGCCCTCCTAACAATTTGGGGTAGAAGCAGGACTGAAAAATGACTGTGGAATAAGAGGAAATGATGATTCTCCCACCCCTGAGTCACCCTTGACTTCATATCTAGAGCCCTCCATGACTCACAGAGAATTTGAGCCAAGAGCGTAGTCACTGTTGTTAAGTGGCCAAGTGACCATGTCATGATGCTCAGCAGTTGGCTTCCTCGGAGATGAGTGAACATGACAGGTGTGGGCCCCTCTCAAGGAAGCTGAACGGTTTTGATGCTTTTTCAGTGTCTAGAGGAGACAGGAGCTTGAACAAGAC
Organism: Myotis brandtii; assembly: GCF_000412655.1. Classification (NCBI taxonomy): domain Eukaryota; kingdom Metazoa; phylum Chordata; class Mammalia; order Chiroptera; family Vespertilionidae; genus Myotis; species Myotis brandtii. Next base: position 852,942 of record NW_005371823.1, on the reverse strand, counting down.
AGACCAAGGGAAGGTTCTCCCAAGACCATCCACCTACATGTCTTTCAAACCTGTTTTCTTCAGTATCTCTTCCCATGGGCCACACTACATTTCAGGGCAATTTATGAAAACCCTGGGTGGAAAAAAACAGAATGATGAGGAATTTTCTCAATAAACCCAAGAAAGATACTGGCCAACTTCTTCCCTTGAGTTATTTTTTTTTTAAATCTTTATTGTTGAAAGTATTACAGCAATATGTCGCCCTATTTCCTACATTGACCTTTCTTAGCCCTCCCTCTCTCCCTCCCCACTCCAGACCTTCACCACCCTATTGTCTATATCCATGGGGTATGCATAGATGCATACAAGTTTTTTGGTTGATCTCTTCTTAACCACCCATCCTCCCACATCTTCCCTTGAATTTTTATCATGGTTTTACCCTTATAGATGCCAGGCTGTTGGGGCACCAGTTAGTTTTTCTTAAGCCTCCACTTAACACAAAAAGCTTTCCAGTGTTCCAAGAAAAGGGAGCAAAGCCAAATAGTATTTTTTAGTGAGATTATAAAATGAAAATAATTTCTGGACTGATTTCTAGATAAACTCTTATTTGAGGAACACTTTAAATATTGTCCATCCCTCCCCTTTGCCCCCTACCCTGTTCCCCCAGGGCTTCACCACATTACTGTCTGTACCCATGGGTTATGCATGTCTGCATAAATATTCTTTGTCTAAATTACTTGAATGACCTTTAGAATTTATAGTAACCTGGGCATCTGCTTTTCTATTTTTAAATTAAGTATTTCTTGGTTTGATCAAAGTAAGAATTCCAGTTTTCAGCTGCTCTTCTATATTTTGACACAGAAGTGTTGTGCCTTTGCCCAGGAAAAGGGAAATGGGGTTGGTGCTGAATAAAAGTCAACGCTAATTCCAGACTGGTTGGCCCTCAGAGGTTCCTGAAGTCTACAAGAGATGACTGCATCTTTCTTCTGGCTGGAAATATTTAGTAGATTCCGAGAATTGATGATATTCTGTACTCTCAGGACGGTCTTTTCGTTCTCAGGTTTCAAAATGATGGCCAGTTTGGTAAGTTATTTAATGTCCAAATGACTTTTGTGGCATTCACATAGGCATCTTGGAAGTGTTGCACTGCATCCTGATTGAAAGCCCAGAAGCCTTAAACCTGATAGCAGAGGGCCACATCAAGTCCATCATCTCCCTGCTGGATAAGCACGGACGGAACCACAAGGTGGGTGATCGACTTTACCTGGCTTTTCCCTTCCTGCCAATTAATATCCATTGTGTGCTATTGAGACTGTGTTGCCTGCTCTCTTTCCTGGCTTTAAAAAAACACAAAACATTGAGAAACAGGTTCTGAAAGGCCCTTCCTTGCCTAGGAGATACTACAAGCCAGACAATCACAATGGATCTTAGATGCTTTCCATTTCCAAGTCTTGCTCATCATCATTAGCCCTTAACACACAGCAGACTGTGTGAGGCACTTGGCTAGAGTCCATACAAGGCCAGCTAGGATGCACTTCCACCCTAACAGGGGTGGGCAAACTTTTTGACTCGAGGGCCACAATGGGTTCTTAAACTGGACCGGAGGGCCAGAACAAAAGCATGGATAGAGTGTTTGTGTGAACTAATATAAATTCAAAGTAAACATCATTACATAAAAGGGTACGGTCTTTTTTTTTTTTTTAGTTCTATTCATTTCAAACGGGCCGGATCCGGCCCGAGGGCCTTAGTTTGCCCACAGCTGTGTAGCTTAACAGTATAAGAGCTAATCCCAGCTGTATGAAGAAAATATACAAAAATCAGATAAAAATAATGTAGAAAGTCTTGTTATTAAATGAAATTGGCTTTACCATGAGTCAGACCCAGTGAAATAAATAAACCCACATGAGCCAGCAAGAGGACTAAAGCTGTGGGTCTGTCCCTTTGATACAAAACAGCTGTGTAACATTAGGCCTCAGTTATTTCATCTGTAAAATGAAAGCACTTCACTTACTAAGGTGGAATGCTACATCAATTTTTTTGAGGTCTCTTTACATCCTAACCTCTATTTTTTTTGAATTATATGTCTAAAGACACAGTGATCTTTGAGGAAAGTCTATTAAAATACATTTTACCCTGATGCTTCAGCATATTCCCCTCATACATGAAGGTTGCTACACTGACTATTTAGGCAGGTACTCCAAGATTGAGGAAGTGTATTTCAAAAGCAGATGGCATGACTGGACATGGGGGACAACAGCTGGGATCCTGCAGAGTGGAGGGAACTCAGCTTGATCACTGGCCTTTTTTGTTTGCCATCATTTAGGGGCACTTCACATTTAAGACACACCTGAGGCGGGGCAGGAGAATGAGCCTCTGCAGCATTGCTTGGATGATATGTATCACCCTTAGGAAGTAAAAAAGCCAGGGTCCTTAGCATCTGTAAAATTGCTTGGCAAAGACTAGAAAGAAATATGTGGGGTCTGTAATTGCTTTCCCAAATGTGGTAAATCAAAAGCAGGTATGAGGTTCCAACTGCAGTCCAGCTTCTCTGTGTCCCAACATATTTCTTCCCACCTGCAAAATGTAATGAGAATAATTGATAAGTACCTGTGTAACACATGTTCTGAGCCATGATATATGTGCAAATGTCAAACAGAGCCTTAGACAGGGAAGCTGTTGTCATGTCATTGTCCCTGGGGCTTCTTTGTGACCACACTGCATAATGCACTTCATTAAAACCAGTTTGTGAGAGCATCTTTTAGCCAAAAACCACAAAGCATTAATGGACATCACTTGGCAGCAAGTTGATGACTATTCTGCCCATTCTAGAGTTGAATAAATCGAGGCTGAAGTGCTTTACTAGAAATCCATACCTGGTCTTATATGTTACCCAAGTGCACCAGCAGATTAGTCTTTAATCTTCTAGAGCCAAGAAATCCTGTTTGAAAAATCCTGACGATGTTGTCAAAGCTCAGGCAACATGGTCTTGTTACATAGATAGTCTCCTCAAGATGTCCCCTTTTTGTCTTTTGATAGATTTTTGGATGAAGGCTCCCTTGCCATGAATTTAGTTCTACTCTTAGTGATTACTCAATTGGATAACATATTTTCAAAAAAAAGTCCAGTCTCAACTCATGAGGAGAGGTATTTGTAGTAACTTTGCAGAGAATGTGCTGAGTCCAGGCCAGACTACTATTGAAAGACTTTATCTTTGCTTGGAAAATGCCAAGATAGTGTTTTCCTATCCAGGCAGCTCTGTTTTCCCCAGTCCCAGGTGTCTTCTGCACCTTCACTTAGTTTTGCATGAAGACAGTGACTGAATATATGCAGAAATTTACAGCCACAAAACAACTCCCAACTCTTGCAACAACAGCAACAGTAATAATGAGGATGATGGTTGCTAACATTTATTTTGTATTTGACAAATGCCAGGCTCTGTCTTCAGGGTTCACATGCATTTTCTTTAGTCCTCATTATGAGGCCATGGAGTGGCATTATTATTTCCACTTGACAGAGGCGGAATCAAGAGCTTTGGGATAATAAGCAACTTGCCAGAGGCCACAGGGCTAATTAATGTCAGAGTAGGACCAGCATTTTGCTCTCCCAACTCCAAGTTTAATATTCCTTCCAGGCTTCTCAAGCTGAAGTCTATGAACATGTTATTTGGGGCCCACATGCTCTGTGAGAAAGTTTCATTTGTGTTCTTATTTTTAAAGTTATCCTGTATACCAAACTCTTTGTAGTGATGAATTCACGCTTAGAAGGCATTTTCATATGATGAGTTCATGTTTCTCAGATTGAAGTTTGAGAGTCCATGAAAATGGTCTTCAGAGTCATGACATTTTTCTTTTAAAAAATGTTTCTATATCTTGTGGGTTTGAGAAACTCCTGTCTGTACCATGCCCCCTGTAACCACATGCTTAGAACAGAGAGTATCTACAATAGTGATGATTATACCTCCCTTCCTCTCTGAGAGTTTTCAGTTGCTAGCTCTGTCCCTACTATAAGAAGCATTGCTACTCATCTAAAGCATAATCAAGTTAAAGATAAACAGTTTAGAGGGAAAGAGCATAATCCTTGAAGTGAAAGGGACAGGAGTGGGGTACACTGCCCACTCCCTGTTTTCTGAATGCACTCTGTCCCTTGATCCCTCAGTATCTCCTCCCTACTTTTCAAAATTCTTCCCTTCAAAACTTAGTTCACATATCACTTCCTCTATGAAGCTTTTTCTTATTCCAATTGGCCATGGTTTCCTCTCCTCGATCCTTATACCACTTGCACTCTGTTACATGGTGGTTCCATTCGGCCTTTTATTATAGTTTTTTTACACATGTATTTCTCTCACAGATGCAAAGTTCCTTCATAGCAAGTGTTATTGGAGAAGCATGTGGCTTGTCTTTCTCCATTGCTAGTGGGAGTGGCATCCTGAGGGATCAGCTTCATAATCCTCATAGTGCCATATGTTATACATGGCAGGCATTTGATACATGTTTGTTAAATGTGTAAGAAATGAGTAAAAGGAATGAATGAGTAGAGCCAGAATCAATTCCCACCTCACCTTGAATGGATGGAAACTCACATATATGGACAGGCCTTGTCTCAGTTCAAGACTAATCAATGGGAGGGCTCCATTCTGTGTGGTCAGAGACAGGCTCCTTCCCTCTAGCACAGTGGTTCTCAACCTTGGCTGCACATTAGAATCACCGGGAATCTTTTGAAAATCCTGATTTCTGGGCCTCATCCTCTAGAAATTCTGTTTCTTTGTTATGGGGTCCGGAAATTCTGTTTCTTTGTTTTGGGGTGGGGCCACAACATTAGTAACAAAGAAACAGAATTTCCAGAGGATGAGGCCCAGAAATCAGGATTTTAAAAAGATTCCCAGGTGATTCTAATGTGCAGCCAAGGTTGAGAACCACTGCTCTAGCAGCTCCCCATCCTCTAAGACAGAGCTTCACAAACTGTAATGTGATTACAAATCTCCTAGGGATGGTATTAAAATGAAGTCTCTGATCTAGTGAGTCTGGGAATAGGAGGGGTGGTGCCTAAGCATCTGTATTTCTGGTAAGCTCCTAGGATCATACTTGGAATAAGGAGACCCTTGGGTTTTTATCATTCTTTCTGAATTTCTACAACCAGCTGGAAAGAGGACTGTGTGGGTTTTTAGGGGCCAGTATATCAGTGTAAGTGAAGTACCCACTTTTCATTGGCAAGAACTCAGTCACATGACCTCACATTACTGCAAGGAAGGCTGGGAAATGTAGTCTCTTGTGTGCTCAGGATAGGAAGGAAAACAGAGTCTGGTGACTTACTCAGCAGTAACTGCCACAGCAAATCACACATCCCAGAGGTCGCTGAGATGTTATTTCTCCATTGGAAAATACAGATGACCAGGAGGCACAGTGCCTGTGTCTCTATAATGGATTGGCCCTCGCTACATTCCTTTCACTTTCAAGAGAATCCATTTAAATTTTCTAGAAAAGGAGGTGTGTCCCCATTCCTTATTTTACCCAATGATATGCCTTCTGAAGCACAGCCTAAAACAGTGGTTCTCAACCTGTGGGTCGCGACCCCTTTGGCGGTCGAACGACCCTTTCACAGGATTCGCCTAAGACCATCCTGCATATCAGATATTTACATTATGATTCATAACAGTAGCAACATTACAGTTATGAGGTAGCAACAAAAATAATTTTATGGTTGGGTCACAACATGAGAAACTGTATTTAAAGGGCCAGAAGGTTGAGAACCACTGGCCTAAACAATGCCAGCCACAATACTTTATGGCACTATCTATTCGGAGATGAGACACTATTAGGCTACGTACTTTCTCGGAACCCTTTTTCTCTCTGCTATTATATTGTATGTAGATTAAGCTCTGCTTCCCTCAGGCTGTTACAGCAAAGCTCCTGCATCTGTCACTCCAAGGCAAGACAGATGAAAATGTATGATAGACTGGATGATAAGTATTTAATTTCCTGGCCATCTATGGCTCTTTTCTTTGAGAAATTATCCTCTGGATTTCCAGTTTTACAGCCCATACATTCCACAGACTGGTGATGGTACGAGTCCATAAAACTCTCATTGGGATCCTTTTCTGCTTGTCCCATAAATGTGCTTTATATTTATGTGGAAAAAAATTGACATTCAGGGAATCAGGCAGAAAACTGGTTTGTGAGAATTATGAATACAAATGCCACCAACAACCTGAAGTCATCCAACCCACGAAGCATTGAGTCTTCCAGTGGCCACTTTGAAAGACTGAAATGCAGCCACCACCTCCTTGTCAATCCAGCCTGCCACAGTCCTGGCTTTTACTTATGGACTGCTGTTTGCACATGGCTCCCTGTAGGGGAGACAGGGAGGAGCAGTACCTGGTCCAGCACAGTGTGCTCTGCCGTGGCAGGAACACAGAATCTGAATGAAAGAGGATGATGCACAAGGAGTCAGGGTGGGTGAGAGGCCAGCTTGTGGTGGAGAAGGCCAGGGTAGCCGGCAAACAAAAGAAACAGAAGCTGCTGGCTGGTCTCATAGATTCAGGCGCCACTGTGCTCTTGCAAGTTTGGCATCACTCTAGGGGGGAGAAGGAGAGCAGGTGAAATGCTTTTGAAGATGGATTTCTAGGAATATAAGAGTATCTTCACAGTGAAAGACCCACAAACCGGAACCTGTCCTACTATCACATCTACCCAACCCACAGGAGCGGATCCTAAGCCTGCTACAACGTGCCAGGGACTTAGCCCAATGGGAACCCTAGTGCCTTTCATGGAGAGCTGTATTAGTGCCTGTTGATCATGGTGCAGAGTGGAGCATGGGATTCAGTTTGTGGCCAATGAAGGGCCTTCCATCCCAGGCCTCTACTCCTGCACAACTCCAAGAGGTGCCTGGATTTTGTATCCTGGATACCTCTCCTCACCCTGGTCCTGGCCCTGGAAGGGGTATTAATCTAGGCAGTCAGTCTTCAGAGCCCAGACTCATCCACTTTAACAGAACAGTAACCACAAATGACATGTGCAATTTGGAAGAAAGGGCATGAGACCAGGGCAGAGGGGATGGAAGGAAGCCCAGTCTCATTTCCCAAGAGGCTGAAGGCTCTGGGGCATTACTCACTCATGCCTGGGGTGGAGGTGAGGCTTCCTTGACTATAAACAGGTCCTCCCTTCTGTCACCTGGCCCTCACCCTGTGGGAAGCCTGCTTCTGTCCTGTCACCTGGCAGTCAGGCCCTAAGTTGGTGGACACGTCTTGCTGCAGGTTCTAGATGTCCTGTGCTCCCTCTGTCTCTGCAATGGGGTGGCTGTGAGAGCCAACCAGAATCTGATCTGTGACAACTTGCTGCCCCGGAGAAACCTGCTCCTGCAGACACGGCTGATTAACGACGTGACGAGGTAAGGCCACCGTCATTGTTCCAAAAGGGGCATCTTGTCTCCAGACAGGGAAGAGGGCTGATTTGAACTCCAAAGCCACCCACCCATCATTTCCATGATGATTCTGGCACATAAGATGAGAGCAGGCACCTGTGCAGTCTTTTAGGGCCTTGGACTCCAACCCACTTTCTCCTGAAGTGCCCAAGGAGTATATGTACCACCCAAGGGCTGAAGAATTTGGCCGGAAGTGGTCTACCACATTTTATTTTAAACATCAATGCAGATTTATCTTGTACCTTCTTTATAACATATTTATTCTTATTTCTATATACCAACTTTTTTCTACAAATCTCTTACAGAATAGATGTCCCATGTTGATACCATGGCTTAGTGAATCCTGGGATCCTTTTCTGCTTGTCCCATAAATGTGCTTTATATTTATGTGGAAAAAAATTGACATTCAGGGAATCAGGCAGAAAACTGGTTTGTGAGAATTATGAATACAAATGCCACCAACAACCTGAAGTCATCCAACCCACGAAGCATTGAGTCTTCCAGTGGCCACTTTGAAAGACTGAAATGCAGCCACCACCTCCTTGTCAATCCAGCCTGCCACAGTCCTGGCTTTTACTTATGGACTGCTGTTTGCACATGGCTCCCTGTAGGGGAGACAGGGAGGAGCAGTACCTGGTCCAGCACAGTGTGCTCTGCCGTGGCAGGAACACAGAATCTGAATGAAAGAGGATGATGCACAAGGAGTCAGGGTGGGTGAGAGGCCAGCTTGTGGTGGAGAAGGCCAGGGTAGCCGGCAAACAAAAGAAACAGAAGCTGCTGGCTGGTCTCATAGATTCAGGCGCCACTGTGCTCTTGCAAGTTTGGCATCACTCTAGGGGGGAGAAGGAGAGCAGGTGAAATGCTTTTGAAGATGGATTTCTAGGAATATAAGAGTATCTTCACAGTGAAAGACCCACAAACCGGAACCTGTCCTACTATCACATCTACCCAACCCACAGGAGCGGATCCTAAGCCTGCTACAACGTGCCAGGGACTTAGCCCAATGGGAACCCTAGTGCCTTTCATGGAGAGCTGTATTAGTGCCTGTTGATCATGGTGCAGAGTGGAGCATGGGATTCAGTTTGTGGCCAATGAAGGGCCTTCCATCCCAGGCCTCTACTCCTGCACAACTCCAAGAGGTGCCTGGATTTTGTATCCTGGATACCTCTCCTCACCCTGGTCCTGGCCCTGGAAGGGGTATTAATCTAGGCAGTCAGTCTTCAGAGCCCAGACTCATCCACTTTAACAGAACAGTAACCACAAATGACATGTGAAATTTGGAGGAAAGGGCATGAGACCAGGGCAGAGGGGATGGAAGGAAGCCCAGTCTCATTTCCCAAGAGGCTGAAGGCTCTGGGGCATTACTCACTCATGCCTGGGGTGGAGGTGAGGCTTCCTTGACTATAAACAGGTCCTCCCTTCTGTCACCTGGCCCTCACCCTGTGGGAAGCCTGCTTCTGTCCTGTCACCTGGCAGTCAGGCCCTAAGTTGGTGGACACGTCTTGCTGCAGGTTCTAGATGTCCTGTGCTCCCTCTGTCTCTGCAATGGGGTGGCTGTGAGAGCCAACCAGAATCTGATCTGTGACAACTTGCTGCCCCGGAGAAACCTGCTCCTGCAGACACGGCTGATTAACGACGTGACGAGGTAAGGCCACCGTCATTGTTCCAAAAGGGGCATCTTGTCTCCAGACAGGGAAGAGGGCTGATTTGAACTCCAAAGCCACCCACCCATCATTTCCATGATGATTCTGGCACATAAGATGAGAGCAGGCACCTGTGCAGTCTTTTAGGGCCTTGGACTCCAACCCACTTTCTCCTGAAGTGCCCAAGGAGTATATGTACCACCCAAGGGCTGAAGAATTTGGCCGGAAGTGGTCTACCACATTTTATTTTAAACATCAATGCAGATTTATCTTGTACCTTCTTTATAACATATTTATTCTTATTTCTATATACCAACTTTTTTCTACAAATCTCTTACAGAATAGATGTCCCATGTTGATAGTATGGCTTATTGAATCCTCTGGCACATGGCCATTTACCCAGGAATAACTGTGCCAGTCAGATGGAAAGCATGGACACAGGTAGAACCCTAGGCCGCTGGTCCACACCTGAGAGACATGTGAACTCACTGGGCCTGGACTCTGCAGGCCCAAGGTTCTTCAGCAACTTTCCACCTGGACCCACTTCCTAATCTGCAATGGTGAGAGAAGAACCTCCCCTCTGAAGTGTAGAGCAGCCAGCAGAGCTAAGCCATCCATACCAACATTTTTCTTCTTGGGACCAGCCTGGTTTTTCCTTGCCCATCCAAAATGGAACACTACCCCAGCCCAGAACAGTAGAAAATAGATGTCCCATGTTGATAGTATGGCTTATTGAATCCTCTGGCACATGGCCATTTACCCAGGAATAACTGTGCCAGTCAGATGGAAAGCATGGACACAGGTAGAACCCTAGGCCGCTGGTCCACACCTGAGAGACATGTGAACTCACTGGGCCTGGACTCTGCAGGCCCAAGGTTCTTCAGCAACTTTCCACCTGGACCCACTTCCTAATCTGCAATGGTGAGAGAAGAACCTCCCCTCTGAAGTGTAGAGCAGCCAGCAGAGCTAAGCCATCCATACCAACATTTTTCTTCTTAGGACCAGCCTGGTTTTTCCCTGCCCATCCCAAAATGGAACACTACCCCAGCCCAGAACAGTAGACACCCAGAAAAACTGAGTGTTTTGTCCCAAGGTCTTAACCACTTTGCTCAATACATTAAAACCTCTGGCCCTTAAAAGGTTGCCTAAAAGTGACTTCTCCCACCCCCTTTTCTGTCATCTAGGTTGAATTTTTTTTTCAGCTGTATTGAAGTATAATTGACCAACAATATGGTAAGACATTTAAAATGTACAACGTGATGATTTGATATACATATACCTTGTGAAGGAACTCTACCCAAAGGATTAAATAATACATCCATCACCCCACATAGTTCCCCTTTTGGGGGGAGGAGGGTAAGGACATTTAAGTTCTCTCTTAACAAATTTCAGTTATGCAATACAATATCATCAGCTATAGTCACCATGTTATACATTAGATCCTCAGACTTCATTCATCTTACAACTGAAAGTTTATACCCTTTCACCAACCTCTACCTATTTTTCCTGTCCCCACCTCAGCGCCTGGCAAACACTTTTCTGTTGTCTGTTTCTATGCATTTTTATTTAGATTCCACATATAAGTGGTACTACACAGTATTTTCTTCTCTGTCTGGCTTATTTCTAATGTGACTTCTTAATGCTTTCAAAAGGCCATTGTTATTAATAATGCTTCGTGACAAAGCTGCTGTTATGAAATGATTAAACCAATTTACTGGAAGAATGGAAGAAGCCATTTCTTTCACTTACAATAAGAAGCGAGGATTTGTAATCATGCAGCTCTATATGACATGTTCAATTCTTTACCTGTAGTTGACACTCAATAAATGTTGTTTACCTTGAGTGGAACATTTAAAGAAAGACAGGTTCTCTATATTTTATAATGAAATTAATGTTGTCCTGACACCTTCCTAAGAATTTGATCAAGTGTTGGAGGCTCTCCATGGCCAGTATTGCTCAGTGATTAGAGCATTGGCCCATGCACTGAAGGGTCTTGGGTTCCACTCGCAGTCAAGGGCACGTACCTGGGTTGCTGTTTCATCCCCCATCCTCGTCGGGGGTGTGCAGGAGGCAACCAATCAATGTCTCTCTCTCACATTGATGTTTCTCTCTCTCCTCCTACAACCCCCTCCCCAACCTCCTATACCCTTTCTACTCTCTCTGAAAAATCAGTGGGGGAAAAAGAAATATATAGATGATATAGATAGATATAGATATAGATATAGATATAGATAAATCATCAGGTGAAAATTAACAACAACAAAAAAAATTGTTGGAGGCTCAAAGCTTTTTCTACTTTAGAACAATATGAAAAACACAAAATTGCTCTTGCCCTTGGATTAACTGAGCAGTGCCTCCTCTGGTCTGGTTCAATTTGCTTTCTCAGTTCTTAAGAATCAGTAAATGCCACCTGCCCTATGTTTAATTTCAGTATTCGGCCAAACATCTTCCTGGGAGTCGCTGAGGGCTCAGCACAGTACAAGAAGTGGTACTTCGAGCTCATTATTGACCAGGTGGACCCCTTCCTAACACCAGAGCCCACACACCTGCGGGTGGGCTGGGCCTCGTCCTCGGGCTATGCTCCGTACCCCGGAGGTGGAGAAGGATGGGGAGGCAACGGTGTTGGTGATGACCTGTACTCCTATGGCTTTGATGGACTTCACCTTTGGTCAGGTGAGTACTTTGCCAAAGCTTTGGCCCCTTATCTCTTACTGGGGGTGATTGAGACGACTTGTGTGAACTGAAACTGTCACTTTCTATATGAATGACATAGCCTCGAGCGTAAACTAGAGATGGTGAGGTGGGAAGAGTATCAGATCTGAAATGAGACACTTGCTTTTAGCCATGACTCTGGCAATTCAGCTGCGTGATGGGTACGGGCCCCTTCCCTTTCAAGCTCTGTCTGTACAGTCTGATGAGCAGGGGCTTTCAGGATTATATGGACAAACAGGGAAGGAGAAAGACTCAGCATTTATTACTGGGCAGTGAGCTACATATCTTTTGTACACGTTTCCTCCCATTTTATCTTTACAATGACCCCTTAAGGTAGGTAATATTGACCCCATATTACAGATGTGGAAACTGAGGCATAAAAATATTTAATTCATTTATTCACAGTCACACTGGGAGGGATCCGGATCTGACAATAAGCCCGACACTTTGTCAGTGCAGCGTGTTACTTCATGATGCACTTTATAAAGTGTCTGGATCTGTACCTGACACATCAGAGATGGTAATCAGTTAAAAATAATCTGAATCTTCCTTTTTAAAGATAAACATTGTTTTCCCCAGCTGTGTCCATGGCCTGTGGCTGTGCAGGAATGAGCTGGCTTCCTCCAGGTGAAAATGCAAGACCGCCCATGCTCTCAGCCCAGCACAGGAGTTCTCCCTCGCTGTCCACAGTGTGTCTTACCTGTATCTTTTGCAAAACTGCAATTGTGTTCCTTATAGAAATCCCTTACATAAGCATTGTGCTGCGTGCCTCTTACATAAGGAACCATGACACACATCCTACCTTCAATTCAGTAGGAGGGAAAAGTTTGTTTCTAAATGACAAACCTGTCCATTTTCTTTTGTAACTGGGAACCCATCACATTTTCCTTCTGCCCTTAGCTTTCAGGCTAAAACCATTAGCTCAGGTCCTGATGACATGCTTCTTGTAGTGAGTCTTTATTTTCAATTTGTGTTTGTAGGTGTGTGTGTGCTGTTTTAAATTCATTTTAAACATTTTTAAACTCGTAGGAATGGTGTGAACTTATTTACATACTTGTCCTGGGTTATTTGTGGGAAGAAAGAGACAGCCTTATCTCTGTCCATGTTTTGTGTGTCCGAGGGTCAGCATGGTACAGACAAAACCAGATTCAGAACGGCAGGATGATGGGTTAGAACAGGTGAAAGTCTTGTCTTGTTGTTCTCTTATCCTCCCAACTTAAGCTTCCCTGGTTCCGTCTTCATGGGGGTAGGGGTGGGTCTTGCCTTCTCGGTTCTCAGAGCCCCATCATGTGTGGCTGTGCAGACGTAGCATTTCCCTTAGGTTATCGTCACATGTCACAAGGTTCTCAGAAGTTGTCTTTCGGGAAGTGATTTGAGGAGACATCATTGTGCTCACACCCACCCACAGCTCCTGAGTTTGGTGGAATTGAATCTGTGAAGGAATGAAGAGCATTGACTTGAGACAATGGTTACCCCATTGCCTGCTGGTTGCTGCTCATCTCCCACCATCTCACCAATACAGTGCAAGAGTATTTTTTGGGTCCCAGTCTACTCCCAAAGAGAACTCCGCATGGGGGTTGGTTAAAGAACTATGAAACACATTTACACTCTTGTATGAAACAAATTGGACTCTTGTTTCAAAGAGAAACTAACAATTCTCAAAGAAAAAACAATGTTTGGTCTTTTCCAGACTTTGCAGCACTACATGGAACCCCCAGTATATCCCTTTGTAGAATTTCCAGAATAAATATATCAGTTAAGTCAGGAGGGAGTCAGAGAGCCCACTCATTGTATATCCAGAAAGGGCTGCTGTCTGTGCATTTAGGACCTGACCCTCCATCTAATTGTGTATCATTCCAGGAGTGGACAGGGCACAGGAGTGGACAGTGATCCCCTCATCTCTCTTGTCCTACCTCCTCTGAAGACTAGGGAGGTGGACACGCCCACACCAGTTATCACTAGCAGTGCCTCTGTGATTGGAGATGGGGAGGAGGCTTAGGTCTCAGCTTTTCAGAAGCTGGCAGTGGCTCTCTGAACATTACCCACACTTAGTAATACATGTACGTTTAGGGGACTTTACCCCTCAGTCTTCAGCGCCTGATGAGATGTAGGGAAACCAGTGCCTGTGAGATTTATAATTTTCATGCTCACTGAAATACAAAGCTTCCTTGCGTCTGAATTCTCCAACCGGCACACAGGAATATATATCTCACAGAAGGCACCACAGGTAAATATGTCAGCATGTGCCCCAGCTGATGAAATAGGGTTCTATTAATGACTCCAACCAGGATAGCAGTGAATTCTGGACTATCTGATGAAAGGATAATTGTCTGCTGAAGAAATAAAATGGAAATGACCCTCCAACTTACTTGCTATCGGAGGGAATGGAGGGTGGCCAGGGAGAGATATTGGAAACTGGTTATGATAGTTTTTCTCCTTTTCCTTGAGATCCAAATGCCCAGGCCCACTAACTTTCAACTTACATGTGTGCATAAATTAAGCCACTGCCTTGGACTGGTCTTCAATGTGCTTATGGAAGCACAGTAGAGATGTTGTCGTGGTTGGAGAAAATGGCAGTGCCTCCAATGCTTTGTCATTGGAAAGGCTCAAAGAAACAGCAGGGCTTTGAAGTTATGCCCGGTTTGAATCCCAGCTCCCCCACTTACTGGGCAAATGGCTTAACCTCTCAAAGACTTGGTTTCCTCAGATAAAATGAAGATGTGCTGTATGCTCTTATAGAATTTAAATGAGATGAGGGACATGACGTTTTTTAATTGTTTTTAGTTTATCTTCATTGTTGAAAGTATTACAGATGCCCCCCTTCCTCCACGCCACCCCAGTGACACCTTCCTCCCCACTGCTGCCCCCTCCCCAGGCCTTCACCACACTATTGTCTGTGTCCATGGGTTATGCATATATGCATATAAATTCTTTGTTAATCTCTTCCTACCCACCTCCTTCCCTCTGAGATTCGTCAGTCTATTGCATGCTTCCTTGTCTTTGGAACTATTTTGTTTTTCAGTTTATTTCTTTAGATTCCATGTATAAGTGAAGTCATGTGATATTTTTCTCTTCCCTACTCGCTTATTTCACCTTCGATAATAATCTCCAGGAGGGACATGAAGTTCTTGACACACATTAGATACCCAGTAAATATCACTTGCACTTCCCTCCTTGCCTGCAAAGTCCACTGTTCTCCTAAAGACCAAGCCCAGAATTCCAGGTCCCACACTCGAGACCATAAAGTAGCCCCATCTTAAGGGGACAAAGAACCCAAGTCCCATGCTGAATGGGAAAGGAAGTTTCAGAGTGACATCCTGGGAGTATCCATGAGCTTTTTCTCTGTGTAGTGGGAGGCCAGTCTTAATAGGTCTATTTCACCACAGAAGCCTGTGAATTCTCTTTCAAGTATCCGCTGTACAAATATCCCCCTTCTCAACCCTGCCCAGCCCTCTCTACAGAATCCGAGGTCAGCTCAGCCTCTGCGTTTTCCCTCTGGGAGGAATGGTTCTTTTCTTGTCATGGCACCACTGTCCCTCTCCTGGCAGGGCCTTCATGTAGCCTTTCAGGTCTGCATTTGGAGTTGAATGTGGCTCAAAGCAGCCTAGAGTATGTTACTGGCTAGGGAGCAGTTTCACAGGAGGAGGTCACACCTACCCTGCCTTTTTAACAACGTTTTCCTTGCAAAATCAAAACAAGTAGAGGAATTTACCTTCCCAAGAGATGAGTGATAACAAGAAGTGAATGAATGGTGTGCCTCTTGATTTAACATGACTTCTGACTCATCAAGATAATGTGTCTCTATAGTCAAATTTATATAAGAGGGTCTTTATCTGTCTCCTTACTAAGATGAACCCCAGAGTACCTGTTTGTCTATCAAAACTAACCCCATTATGACTCAGACTTTTCCAGCCCCAGTGAACCCTCTCTCTTTCCAGTTGCCTAAGTATTTGTGTTTATGTTATAATGCCAAGCTCTGCAGTGCCCAGGGTAATAGAAGTGCTGAGCATCAGTGTTCCCAGTTGCCTACATTACTCATCACAATAGACTAAAGCTGCAGTAATATATCCTTGGGTTAATCTGAAGATGTGCAGCAGATGACAAAATGGTTTTTTCCTTTATCCTAAAATGCTAGGTTAGAAATGGCCTTTCCTGGAGTTCCAGGTGGGCCTGAGCCTATCAGTCAGGGGTTTCTTCAGACCAGCAAAGCCAGGGCACCTCCCAGCCTGTCTCATGGGTGGTCCCTAGGATTACTCAGAGCTCTTAATATATTGAAAAGAAAGCAGTTGAGGCAACTTAGAAACAAACACTCTCTGCACCAACTCTGCTTTTCCTTGCTACAGCGTTTTCTGTCCATTGTTCTAAAAGGGGTTAAATTTATTAAACATATTTGAAAGTGACTTTTTTGAGCACTATCAATAAGAGGACTTAATGATTTCAATAACTTAATACAGTGATTTTAAAATCACTTTCTGGACCCAGTCCTCAATGCTATGATTCTCCATATTGTTATTTCTTCCAAATATTACAAAAGACATAATATTCATACAGTGTTCTGGCAAGCTTATTCACTGCTGGCCTAGTAACTAAACAAAAACAATAACTAATAGCATTTTTTGTAGGTTACAATGCATCAGACACTCTTCTAATCACTCTACATGGAATAATTTATTCAACATTCACAGCAACCCCACGACAGTATTATTTTTATTTGACAGATGAGGACAATTGACACCTTCCTCCCCACTGCTGCCTTCACCACACTATTGTCTATGTCCATGGGTTATGCATATATGCATATAAATTCTTTGTTAATCTCTTCCTACCCTCCTCCTTCACTAGCAGTGCCTCTGTGATTGGAGGTGGGGAGGAGGCTTGGGTCTCAGCTTTTCAGAAGCTGGCAGTGGCTCTCTGAACGTTACCCACACTTAGTAATACATGTACGTTTAGGGAACTTCATCCCTCAGTCTTCAGCGCCTGATGAGATGTAGGGAAACCAGTGCCTGTGAGATTTATAATTCTCATGCTCACTGAAATACAAAGCTTCCTTGCGTCTGAATTCTCCAACCGGCACAAAGGTAAGTGACTTGCTCAAGGTCACACAGTTAACAACAGAACCAAGACTCAAACCCAGGGAGTCTGGTTCTAGAGACACACGTCCCTTCACTGCTATTCACTACTGCCTCTTGAGTGATATATAACAATATAGCACATCAGTCATTCATTTCATCAAAAGCGTAGGAATAATAATGGTACCTTACATATAACTATTGACATAATCATGGAGGCATCACTGTACCCATTTTACAGATATAGAAGCTGATTTTTTTAGTAAAATCACAGGTCCAGTTTTCTGTAGCAGGTAAAGACTGGAGATTTATACTCAGACTCAGCCTTCTGTGTCTTCAAGATCACTCCCCACTCCATGCCACCTCATGAGCATTTGAAAGGACAAGTATCTTTTTCAAAAAAATTTGTTTTATTGCTTAAAATATTACAAACAGTAGTACATATGTCTCCTTTTTATTTTCCCCCTTGACCCTCCCTCGGCCTCCCTTAAACATGGGGTGCAGGGCCCTTCTGAATCATTTGGAGCCTTGAAAGCCCTCACAAGGGTAGCAGTTGCTTCCTCCAGATAGAACGGATTTATAACACAGATTGTACAAAAGCTATATCCTGATTCCATCATTTTCTAGTTTCAAAATCTTCACACTTCTCACATTTTAAAACTAGGTGTACTTTATCAGATGACCTTTTATAACATGTATCTTATATGAAATGTAGTTTTTATTCAGACATACTTCCCATTATGTTGCTCTGAGTACTTGCTAAGTGTATGCTTCCTATCAAGTGATTAGCAACAGACTCTCTTCAGTTTCTAGATAATATTGATCCCAACTCTGTAGTCTCTACACCTATGTTTTAAAAATAGGCTCAGAGTAGGATTTGCCTACGGAGGATCTTATTGAGTGTTCTAACAGCAACTTCTCCTTGGCACCCACTCTCTTAGAATAAAAGGGTAAAAGGCAGTGTCATTTACCCCAAGGACATAATTGCTGGTCCTGGTGGTGGTTTTCAACCGAGCAAGTTGACTTGAAGAAAGAAAGGTTCACTAGATAAAGGAGATCAATTTCACCATAGGCTAATAGATTTAAACAAGAGTTAAGTTCTATAGCATTTCTGGTCACAAAAGCATCAAACTTCTAAATAAGCACTTCTAAAATATTAAACATTGAAATAAATGTAAGCTATACATACATGTAAGAAAGATGAATAAAAACAAGATCACGATTTTCCAACCCACTATTCCAGTTCAGGGCTGCAGGTGGCCAGACATTATCCAGCAGCTCATGCACAGGTGGGACCCACCCTCCGGGGGCCCACGCCTTTCCATCTCAGGCCACTCAGACTGGGACAGTTTGGACATGTACGTTAGGTAAAATTGGTTTCTTTATATGTCATTTCACTTAAAGTCACAGTTTTTAAGAACCTGTGGACCATGTTAAGTGAGGACTTACTATATGTCATGCACTGCTTTTGCATAAGCCATTCATTCTGTTTGGATTGCTCTTTTCTTTCCCATTTATGTAGTGGACCTTTTATTCAAGTCAACTTGATATCGTCTACCTCCAGAAGTCATCTCCTTTATTCCAGTATTTATACTGAATTGTAATTCTTTATTTGAATGTGTATTTCCCAGTAGATGATGGGCTTCTTCAGGACAGGAACTGGCTCTTCTGTCTTTGATCCCCAACCCTAAGTACAGTATCTGGGCTCATTCCTGTTTGTGGAAAGTCAGGGGTATATACAATATGGTTTTGCCAATCACCCAAAATAACCAGAAGGGGGCATCTAATTTTATTTTATTTTTATTAAGGACTAGAGGCCCAGTGCACGACATTCGTGCCCGGGGGGGGGGGTTCCTCCACCCAGCCTGCACCCTCTCACAGTCCGGAACCCCTCAGGAGATGTCCAACTGCCGGCCCACAGGGAGTGGGCCTAGCTGGCAGTCGGACATCCCCCGAGGGGTCCTTAGTGCTGCCACAGAGGCAGGAGAGGCTCCCACCACTGCTGCTGCACTTGACAGCCATGAGCCTAGCTTCTTGCTGAGCGGCACTCCCCCTGTGGAAGCACACTGACCACCAGGGGACAGTTCCTGCGTTGAGCGTCTGCCCCTTGGTGGTCAGCGCATGTCATAGCGACTGGTCATTCTGCCTTTCTGTCAATTTGCATATTAGGGTTTTATTATATAGGATAGTGTAGCCGTTTTACTATTTTAAAATCCAGTGCTTAGTTTAGAACAGGGGTGGGCAAACTTTTTGACTCGAGGGCCACAATGGGTTCTTAAACTGGACCGGAGGGCCGGAACAAAAGCATGGATGGAGTGTTTGTGTGAACTAATATAAATTCAAAGTAAACAGCATTACATAAAAGGGTACGGTCTTTTTTTTTTTTAGTTTTATTCATTTCAAATGGGCCGGATCCAGCCCGCGGGCCGTAGTTTGCCCACGGCTGGTTTAGAATCTATTACTAGAATAACAGTGACCACTAATAAACAGTAATCACAACAAAACATTAAATAATCAAAAGTTTAAATAGTTCTAAGCTGAGACTAGAAATATTACATAGCATAGATTTATGTGTAAAATTTATAAACAACACACATCTTAAGGGGATTTTAAAGGTTACCTTTTCATGGCATAGTATAAAGCCATTAAAATTCAGTTTCTAACAACCGTTTCATTATAAATAAAATGTTTTAATCTAATCAGTAGTAAAAACAAGTTATTAAATATCCCAGTTTGGATGGAAAGTATATATACAAAAGAGTAGAAGCATTTCTTATTGAGTTACATTTTTTCCTTGTTTCTACTTTTTCTATATATCTGACAAACATTTGTAATGAAATTGTATTACTGCTGTAATCAAGAAGCAAGATACATTTTATAAATTCTTCTGAGACCTCATTTTAACACCTTATTTCTGCTGCTTCATTGCAATCTTCCCAAAAACTGTAAACCTTGGGGGGCGGAGGGGAGTGGTTATGATAACTTATTTGTAGAACTTCCACAATGGGATGGTGTGACAGAAAAGCAAGAGTGATTTTCTCATTAGGTCAGGAAATGACAAAATCATCTTATGAAAAATATATGCAACAACAACAAAGAAGTCACCGATACAGAGTATAAGTGACTGTTTTTCTGCCTATCTGAGGTAGAAAAATTCTTTAAAACAAATAAGCCAACTCTGCCGCATAGTGTAATGGCTAGATGGATTTGCTGTTCTTGACTTTGATAGCTCCTGCATCCAATACTAAAGTGGCTATATCTACTCCTGTGAGGGCTTTCAAGGCTCCTAACAATTTTGAAGAGTCCTGCACCCACACTTAACGTGTGTATCCTTCCAATTGCTCTGTAATATGATGGCATGGGGGTGAGGGTGGCGAGAGATCTTGAAGTCACAGAGGGCTGAATTCAAATTCCAAGTCCTTACCCGCTACATGAACCTGAGCCTGTGATATTACCAAAAACATCAGCTTCTACATCTGTAAAATGGGTGTAGTGATTCCCTCATGGCCGTCAATAGTTGTTTTTAAGGTACCATTATTATTCCTACGCTTTTGATTAAATGAATGACTGATATGCTATATACCACTCAAGAGACAGTAGTGTGTAGCAGGTAAGGGGTGTGTCTAGAACAGGGGTGGGCAAACTTTTTGACTCGAGGGCCACAATGGGTTCTTAAACTGGACCGGAGGGCCGGAACAAAGCATGGATGTATAAATTCAAAATAAACATCATTACATAAAAGGGTACGGTCTTTTTTTTTTTAGTTTTATTCATTTCAAACGGGCCGGATCCGGCCCGCGGGCCGTAGTTGCCCACGGCTGGTCTAGAATGAGACTACCTGGGCTTGAGTCTTGGTTCTGCCACTTACTAACTGTGTGACCTTGGTCAAGTCACTTACCTTTGTGGACTCAACTGTCCTCATCTGTCAAATGAAAATAATACTGTTGTGGGGTTGCTGTAAATGTTGAATAAATTATTCCTTGTAGAGTGATTAGAAGAGAGCCTGACACAGTGTAATCAACCACAAATGCTATTGCTATTGTTTTTGTTTCTGTAACTCCAGGAATGAAATATTAGGCTAGCACTAAGCTTGCCAGAACATTATTTAGAAGAAATAGCAGAGAGACACACACACACACACCCACCCACCACCCTCCACCACTACCACCTCCCAGTCTGTCCGTTATTTCAGACACCAGGTCAGAGTCTGAGCACACATTGAGCAGGTTGAATTCTTGTTTGTTCTCATTTCTGGCGGATTGAGAGTTTCCTCTGAGACTCATGCTGTTCAGGCTGCCCACTCATCAGCTTAGGAAGTCATTTCTCATTGCTCATCTCACACTGTTCCAGAAAGCCAGGGTGCACTTCAAATGCAATAGCATGACCAGACCTCCTGTGTGCCATCTTACCTCCCACCTCCCCCGGGTGGCCTGTGAGCGTTTCCTCTAGACTCTAGAGTCCCACACACCTTTTTCTTGTTCTTTGCTCACCAGGCCGCATTCCCAGAGCTGTGGCCTCCATCAACCAGCACCTCCTGAAATCGGACGACGTGGTGAGCTGTTGCCTGGACCTCGGGGTGCCCAGCATCTCTTTCCGCATCAACGGGCAGCCTGTGCAGGGGATGTTTGAGAACTTCAACACCGATGGGCTCTTCTTCCCTGTGGTGAGCTTTTCAGCAGGTGTCAAGTAAGTTATGGCCGTGACCTCATGGAGAGTAGCCATTACCCCACCTCCCACCACTCCTATGAGCTGGAAGCGTGGAAATCTCCTTCAGGGCTTCAGCACCACAAGCCAAACTCTCCCAGGAAGGGAAGAGCAATGCAAAGCCATTCATTCACTCCATATATACTTGTGGAACACATACCTCCTACCAGGGTTATAGAATGTCCTCAGATAAATAGAAAGATCAATGATATAAATCCTGTGTAGAAATACTTTAACAATTATGAAAAGTATCACATGCTCATTCTAAAAAGCTTAAAAGATAAAGTCATAAATAAAACAATAAATATCACCCATGATCCCATCATTGAGCTATAATCTCTTGATATTTTGATATATTCTCTTCAAGTCTTTTATTCTACAAATATGTGTGTATATTTTTAATTGACATCCCCCTAAATCTGAAGTTTTATGTCTTGATTACTTTTCATTCAGGAGTAAGTAATGAGCCTTTTCCTGAGTCATTAAGTATCCTCTTCCAAATGATTTATATGGCCATATAATATCCTTTTGTCTGACTCTCCCATTATATAGCCATTACTTTGTTGTTATACTTTCATGCTGATTCCATTTCATTATAAATTATTATGAACATCCTTGAGCATAGCTTTGTCTGCATTTCTATTTAGTGCCTCATATAAGTAGGTCAAAAGGAATGAACTTTTTGAAGTCCAAGCTTATAATTATGTGGTCAATATATTTTCAGAAAGATTGTTTGAACAGTTTGGAATTTATTATCAATAATTTTGAAATCTAAAAGGCTCTGAGAAACATAAATTTTTTATGATTTATTTTACCACAAAATCTGAACTAAATTCATTTTGTGGCAAAGCTATCAGCAACAGAAATGAGGCTATTTTTAGTCTTTATTCCACATCTTGTAAATATTTACATGTTTAACTATAGAAATATTACTGTATTTTATTTTATTTTTTTAATATAGATCAGCTGCCTCCTGCACACTCCCCACTGGGAATGTGCCCGCAACCAAGGTACATGCCCTTGACCGGAATCGAACCTGGGACCCTTGAGTCCGCAGGCTGACGCTCTATCCACTGAGCCAAACCAGTTAGGGCAGAAATATTACTGTATTTTATTATGGGGTACAGCCCCCCACCTGACTGGAGGAACTTTTTAATATACTACATGTACCTTCTTTCTTTCTTTAAATCTAAAAAATTCTGCAGTCTAATACACAGCTCCAAGCTTTTCATATAAGTAAAGGATTGGGTCTGTAGTATCACTTAAAGCAACATAAGGGAACACCCAAATGAATGGATCCTCGTGAACTTTTTCTGTTATTGGTTATTTTTCATCTTTGCTAATTTGAGAAAGTTGTATCTTAAAGTCTTCATTTTCTATTTGATTAGCAATGTGGTTGAGTTTGTTTATGCTTACTGTTTTTATGTATTATTTTAACCTAATATCTTTGTTAATTTTGTGTTTTCTGCCTTTCTGGTTTAATTTTGGAACAATTTTTTACATATATTAAGTCTGTTAAACTCTTGCCTTATAGTTTTCAAATATTCTCAGTTTGTGATTTACTTTTGAATACATAATTTTTCTATTTTGTCTTTCCCTTTTACAAAAGTAATGTAAATCAAAGAAAATAGCAAGACCCCATAATCATACCACCAGAGATAATCACATTACCCTTTTATTTATGCATCTCAATATTTTTACATTAAATTGGACTTGTACTACGCATGCTGATTGTCTACATACTATTGCTAACTATTGTGTTCATTGCTCTCCCTCTTCTTTGCACTATTTGGATGCTATATTAATTATTTTAGTCTGACAATACATCTTAACATCTGGAAGGCAAGGTCCCAATTTAACTCTTTTTTTCCCCAAATTTTCTTAGCCATCTTACTTCCTGCCTCTTAAGGAGATCACCATCAGTTGAGCAGGAAACTAGTTAGGATCACTGTGGTGTCCATGGAAACCATTGGAAAGAGCCATGAGAGGAGGAGAGTTGTGCAGAGCAGAGCTTTTTGTGGGACTACAAAAAAAAGCCATCACAGCTCCCAGCACCCAAGTGATGGGATTTCCAGAGTGACAGCCCTGTGATAGGCTCAGCACCTCCTGTGGACGGATAAATCAAGATATGTTCACATATTTATAATAGAGGATAAAAATTCTGTCCTGTTTCCAGTAAATAAACTATTTAGGAATAAAATATTATCCTTTGGAAATGATATTCAACCTTTAGAATTTGACACAGATTTGCAAGCATGCACAGTATAAACAGTAATGTATGTTTGCAAACACACCTAGTGGCACAATATCCACGTACTTACCCACAAATCCACACATGCATATTTATAAGCATACTCATATAGATGTGTATAATATATAGAAATTAAACATTATCATTGCTGGGTATTCTTGTAAGAAATGGAGAAGCACTACAGTAAAAGTTTACTAGGTTTGTAAATTTACTTATCACTGGCTTTAGCAAGAGGATTATACATTAGCCCCAGGGACTAAATTCTAAAAGTTGTGAGTTCTTTCCTGTGTTTCTCTGTGCGGATGATATTTCCATGAGAATTTCATGCCAATTCTCCCTTCATATGTGTGTTGTGACATATCATTCCTCATCGGTATCCTTAGGAGCAGGTAGAAAACAAGGAGCATATTAAAAGATATAGGCACTGTACGCACAAAGAAGCTGAATGGACAAAGACCCCCTGGCAGCTGGGGGAAACCAGTGTAAAGCCCCATTGCTCATCTTCCCACTCCATTCCCCAAGAATAAAGAGAATGAATAGAAATCTAAATACAAGGTAAGAGCGTTTGGCCATCCACCTGTTGACTCAGTGCCTTCTTCTGGAGGAACTGCTTACTCTGAGCCGTCAGTGCACAGGCCGGCATTTGCCTGGTGATTGATGGCCGTGGTCACCCAGCGCCAGTGCCCCTCCCGTCTTTATCTTCGCCACATCCCATCTACTGGGTTTTGCTTCCCGTCTGAGAGAAGCACTTAGCTAGAAGTCAAATCTCTCCAGAGGGGTCTTTTCCAGTCTGCTGGGTAATGGACTTTTCTGAATATTTTGTGTTTAGAGAATAGTACATCCAATCTTGCCTGCTGCATAATGATTTTTAATCATTAACTCATCCATCTAATCTCCCTCAGAGCTATGAGATAGGAGATAGGACTTTTAAACGTGTGTGGTTTTGGTGTGTGTGTGGCAGGGGAGGGGGGAGTTTAAAAACTCTTCTCTTGGCAAGGAACTGCAGCTGACAGGTGAAGAAATAGGTGACTGATAGGTATCCACCTGTAGATCTTTCTAGCAGCTTGTCTCTCGGTCAGCAGATCACGCAGCCTTCTCCATGCACGGGAGAGAGAGAAGCAGAGTTCCCAGGTGAGAAACATGGGATGGCTCACCCATTTATAAGGCACAGCTGCTGAGAGAATTTAAGAAACTGAACTGTGCAAATGTGCTGACTTGAAAAGCTAACACCTTAGCTATGAGAGCTTCTTGCTTATTGCAACTCAGCAAGCTCCAGTGGGACGCCAGGGGCTTGATGTCTCTCAAGCCTCCTTTTCTGTCAGGAAAATATCACCTCTGAGATATTCCTGTCTTTGGTTCTCAGAACATGATATGATCTGAGAAGAGATGGATCGCAGTTGGCCTGCGTTCTTGGGAAATACCTTTCGCTGAAGTACGTCCAATCCATCACATGGTGTCACTGGTCAGGGTCAGTGCTGGTCCTGTGTCGGTTTATTTTCACTCATGAGCAAATGGGATCGATGTCCTAATACTGACTGTCACATCAGCTGGTGAGGTGTGATTTGTACTGAAACACAGTAGTTCCCCCTCTACTGCTTACTGCTTTAGTTCACTTGTGCAGAGAGCTAGAAAGAGAAACCAGGATCTTAACTCCAAGTTAAAGGATCTTACTGAAAATAAATCTATACTAATAAAAGGGTAATATGCTAATTAGACCAGACATCTTCTAGACCTTCCGAATGTCCTCCAAACAAAGCCATGGTGGCAGGGCCAAGGCAGAGGCAGTTAGGGGCGTTCAGGCTGGCAAGGGAGAGCAGTTAGGGGGATCAGGCCAGCAGGGGAGAGCAGTTATCGGGCCTAAACCGGCAGTCAAACATCCCTTGAGGGGTCCTGGATTGGAAAAGGTGCAGGCCTGGCTGAGGGAACCCCTACCCCCCCATGCATGAATTTCATGCACCGGGCCTCTAGTGTGTTTAATAATAACATTGAAAACAAATTATTGTTTTTACCCAATAGAGTAGAATTTTGTCTGTTATGTAGTGTCTCTCCCGGCAAGGTGCAAGACTATGCCCTTTGAGAGAAAGATTCTTCTCCCATCAGAGAAGAACTTACAAATTTCCTCAATTTTAACTTCTCTATGGCTTCTAAATTAGATTTCTCCTTTACAGCCCCATTGCCTCCTATTTAATAGTCTTTACTGAGGTTGAAGTCTTGCCTTGGTGACCCCATATTATTTTGTAACTAGAGGCCTGGTGCACGTTCATGCACTGTCCCTCGGCCTGGCCTGTCCCTCTGCCCAGCCTGCACCCTCTCCAATCTGGGATCCCTCTCACAATCTGGGACTGCTGGCTCCCAACCACTCAGCTGCCTGCCTGCCTGATTGCCCCTAACTGCTTCTGCCTGCCTGCCTGATCACCCCCTAACCACTCCCCTGCTAACCTGATTGACACCTAACTGCTCCCCTGCTGGCCTGGTTGCCCCCAACTTCCCTCCCCTGCCAGCCTAGTTGCCCCCAACTGCCCTCCCCTGCAGGCCTGGTTTCCCCCAACTGCCTTCGCCTATCGGCCTGGTCCCCCCAACTTCCCTCCCCTGCCAGCCATCTTGTGGCAGCCATCTTGGACCACATGGGGGCGGCCATCTTGTGCAAGGGTGTTATGGTCAATTTGCATATTACCTCTTTATTATATAGGATTACAAACTATCTTGTTAATAACAACACCTGGTTAGGATGTCCCTGCCAGCAGTCATCAAAAAGCAAAAATCTTCTCAATTAGATTTACCCACAGTGAAGTCAAAGGCAGCATGAGTAGTTACAAAATCCACACATCAATATGTACTCTCTTCTATTATGAATATGCCTTCTTAGCTTTCTTCCTGGTGTGATTTGTGGCTGGTGTGATTAGTTTAGCAGGGCTTCAGTGTAACAGCCTTGTTCATTAGAGGACAGAATTTGGGATGAGGCATATGTACCTTGGAGCCCACCCAAAAGGTTCAACTACTTAGATTCCAGGAAATTGTTATTAAAAGGTAGTCTGACCCTACCAAGTGGCATCATGGCATGACCCACCTGGGGAGCATTATGCAGAAGCTGAGGATATAGTGAAATTTGGGCACTACATTTTGTTTTGCAGAAAATTGATGAATTAATCACTGTAGTAGAGTGATTTTCAACTAGTGTGCCATAAGAATTTTAAAACATGCAATACCTGACTATTTAGTGAGGGGCACTAACCGCTTTTCCCTTAGGTTGTCAAATTAAAAAAATGACAACAGCCAACACAACAATAGCTGTCCCGTGTAAATGAATCAAAATTATACCTGCTTTTATGTCAGATCAGCAAAAAATATAATACATTTTTGGTGTGCTGCAGAATTTTAATAATTAGTTTATGTGTGCCATGAGATGAGAAAGGTTGAAAATTGCTGCTGCAGTAGAATATATGTTATATCTATAAATTCCCCATAGATTACGTTATCATCTTACATAACTCTTTACCAGCCCTTGCTAATTTATAAAAACAACAATATCCAAAGATGGTTGGTGTTTGCAGTTGCTGTTTGTTTTCCCTTGGTATCTATGGACTTGGCTGAAACTCAGGTAACCAACAGCTTAGTTATTTCCAGCTTGCTGTGGTCAATGCTGTGGAAATTATTGCTGAGATAAATATACTTCTGTGACGAACATGATGAGCACTGGCTAGGTTGCCCTGGGCTTTCATCGAACACTGGCCAGGAAGAAATATGAATGTGGGAATGTACATAACTCAGATTTGTCTCCTGTCTAAGCAATATGGACTAAAGAAGCCATTATGAAATGATGAGTTGAATTCAGGTCAACAAAAGCTTGCTAAGTCTTTCTCCTCTTAACCACAGCCTGCATCCTTTTGTTCTTTGGGACACCATCCCAACTCTCTGGGAGGGACTCAGTAGTAGGTAAGAGTAACTAAGACTAAAGTGTCTTCACGTGATTGCTAGCTGTGAATAGGAAAATAGTCCTTTCTGAGCACAGCAAAGCTTTGATTTTTACTGTATTTTTTGTATTCATAGATCAGTCTTTCAAATCTGGATATTTGCAATAGGTATTCTCATCTCTTCTGCAAACTGGCAAGTAAAAACGCACAAATCTCAAAAGATGAAAATGCTCATGAGGATTTTTCAATACAATTTGCTCTATTTTCAAAATCCGTCAAGTAAATAGAAAATTCTTCCACACATCCCGAAACTTCAGTACTCCCAGGTGGCCATTACTGAAGCTATTGCTCATTCTGAGATGGAGGATCTGAGGACACAATTGCTTACTGTAATCACTTTAGGAAGAAAAACCTTTGAGAGCTGATGGGGTGTCTGAGCCATGGGAAGGACCCCAGAAGATGACACGAGTGCTTTAGTGGAAGAGATCAAATTGATTAATGAAATTGATTTTATAACCCATTAATGCAGAGAAAAATCTGAGGATAAAGAAGAACTAATTTTAATTAAGAACTCTATTCTTAAATTATCTTTTTTTAAACTTTGACCTTTTCTGTGACGCTGGGAGAGTCCGTGGAACCCAAGGAGCAGGGAAGCATACACCTAAAAGAGAGAGACTTACATTCTATTTGGAAACTTCTCATTTATGAATGAGGCAAAGGATTTCAAAGACAAACATTGAGTGCCCGATAATGGATGTATTGACAGGAGTAGATAGGGGGGTGTAACTTGGTTGTTTCTCCTTCGACCCCTTCAAACCCGTGCTCTGGACTCCTTGAGTTCTTGGGCAGAGTCTGCATCCTTATTATTCCTTTTAAGAACAAGAACAATCTTGTCAGTAATTTAAAAGCTCCATGTATGTGGACATAAAAACGCCCGATTTGTACCCAGTTTGAGCCGTCCCCCACTTGGCCAGAGGTTTGAGGACGACCTTTTATCCCTGTTGGTTCACCTCCTCCCAGTTAGCCAGCCCCTCCCTGTTTCAGAACCTCTAGAGCTGAGCCCAGGGGGTGAGATGACTGAGGGAAGGGCTGGTCCTCTGGAGTTGATGAGGCTGTCATGTGGTATCAGACCTTTGTGTAGCAGCTGTGCAATGGCTGCCTCTTTCCCTTTTGGGGCCTTCTGTAGTTTTCTTGAAGGGCCTCGGGCTGGAAGCCTCTGACACAGGCAATTCTTTTGACACAAGCTTTGCACTTGTGTTGGCTGCTCCCCCTGGCTCCAAACCTCCCTCTACATTTTCCCAGGCCTCCCACCTCCTGAGCCCCTGGGTTTCTGATCTCTATTCAGTTATTTGCCTTTCTGGAGATGGCTGACAGCTGGCTCATTTGGATTCTCTATCTGGCCTTCCAGAAGCACACTCCTTGGCCCCATCTCTCTCTCTCTCTCTCTCTCTCTCTCTCTCTCTCTCTCTCTCTCTCCCATGAGCTCTCTCTCTCCCTTCCATCCTCCCATCCTCTCTCTCCCCACCCCCAGCCCTATCACAGGTAAATGTGTCCCTTACCTCAGGGGCCAATTGTGAAGTTCTGAGTAGGTCCTTGAAGCCCTCACCCTTCCACTTCAGATGGGAGGGAACCCCTACCTCCTTTTCTCCCTGACAGTTCTCTTCGTGTGAATTCCTTACCTTGCTTATCTCTGTGGAGGTGCACAGTGAGCTGAAGCTAACAGAACTGGGAGCTCCTCTGTAGCTAATCCAGCACCTCACTCCAGGATGTGAAAAAATTGGCATTCGCTCAATTGTCCTCCTTTGGAGCTCTGCTAAAACTCTGATACAGAGGGTAGCCCATCCTAATATCCTCAAATAAAGTGGATTTCAGCCATTTCATTCCTTTCCTTTGATTATTTCCTATATTTCATCCCTAGTTCTTTCCTTCAACCTGGTCAGTCTGGATTTCCCTGAACGAGCAAGTGAGTGAGTGAGGAGGAGGAGGAGGAGGACCCCCAATAGTGGTGGTGACTTGTTGGAGCCCATCCCACAGTCTCCGGGCAGCTCCTCATGGGCTGCGAGGGAAGGAGCCACAGATGGTGGGTGTGCCTGGAGCCAGCTCCTGTCCAGTCCCACCTGCTGGGAGCTGGGCTCCCGTCTGACAGGCTTTGGAAGCAACCCAAGACCAATCCTGCCACCCACTGAAGCATAGCATTATGGCTTGGAAGACGATGCTTCAGCAAGCAGTAAACACTGATTACCGGCTATGTAAATTTTTCATTTTACAGTCTGTGTGGCCATTACAGGAGATAAGATTAAGATTTATCTTCATTATTGTTCTCCTTTTAATAACTGAATATACATGCAGAAAGTATTGTTCTCCTTACTGCTACATGGAACTCCACCTTTCTTGATTTGTTATCTTTCCAGAAGAGGACAGCCGATTTTAAAATGTAAGAGAAATTTTAAAACGAAACAGAACTGGCAAGAGAGCTCAAGAATAATTAAGTTCCAAGTAACAAAGAACGCACTCGCCGTACAAGCTCCCAGCTCAGCTTCTCACAGGAAGGATGCTCAATGAGGAGAGAAAGGCAAAAAAATCCCACACTCATTCTTTGCTCAGAAAGATCCCGTTTTACCCCATCGTTTCCACATGTCAGGAACACAGTCTGTTCTGTTACGGATGGATTGGGAAGTTCTCAACAAATGGTTACAAGGCTTAGTCATTATTTCCTGAAGGTTAACAAAATTAGTAACACTGCAGGCTAATGACTCAATTTTGTTTTAATGTCATTGTTCATATTCTTAATATATGTAGATCATGCCCTGTTGCATAACATTTAATGTAGGAACATTTGCAAGGGATAATTGTGGTGCTGACTCTATAGCATTGTGGTTTAATACTTCAAAATGGGAAAGTGGGAGGATTCATATTTCTATAATTAATCTTAAAATACTGTTGGGATAAAGAATGTATTTGTGTTGGAAAGGAAAAAACCTTAGGGTCTCTCACTTGGGGAGATTTTTATTTTCCATTTTCACAATCAGGCTATGTCCACAGTCACAGTGACTCAGCCCACACTGTGACTTCGCTTGCAAGGCTGCCCTGCCAGAATGAAGGAAGTGAGGCCTAGTGGAGAGTGTTGCTGTGAGAGTTTTGCTGGGTCGCAGTCCTTCCTCTGTGTACCTCACCTCGCTTCAAACACACATGCCCACTCCATCTGCAATTCCTAACATTCCTAATTCCCTCCCCCTAAAGTGGGATCTGGCTGCTTGTTTCCATGTTGGCCATCACTACCCCTGTGCAACCCACCCTCATCTCTCACTATGACTAGATGGGTGTCAGGTGCCTGCAATTGCCTTCAAATTGTTCCCCAGGCCTGTCTACATAGAGCAACCTGAAAATTTTTATCTTTTCTCAAAATCCCTCAGAAGCTTCCCACCTGGAAGAAAATCTCAACTCCTTCTCCTGGATCACAGACCCTGCCTGGTCTAGCCCTGCCTCCTCCCACCTCATCTTCTGCCCCTCGGGCGCTCCGTGTTCTCATGACACCACCTCTACCCAAGCTCTGTCTACCTCAGGGCCTTTGCACATGTTGTTTTTTCTGCCTGGAATGCTCTTCCTCCAGATTTTGAACTCATTAGCTTCCCCTTAATCCTAGGGGTTAACTTATATGTCTCCTCCTCAGAGATGCCTTCCTTGACTCCAATCTAGGAGCAACCCTCTTCCCCAACTTATTTTGTCTCCCTCTTTATCCCCTCACTGGATGTCTCCCAATCAGCATTTAGACCCATTGGTCTAGTTCAGTGGTCGGCAAACTCATTAATCAACAGAGCCAAATATCAACAGTACAACGATTGAAATTTCTTTTGAGAGCCAAATTTTTTAAACTTAAACTATATAGGTAGGTACATTGTTATTAACTTAATTAGGGTTCTCCTAAGGCTTAGGAAGAGCCACACTCAAGGGGCCAAAGAGCCGCATGTAGCTCACGAGCTGCAGTTTGCCAACCACGGGTCTAGTTGGATGCCTACTCTGTGCTGTGTTCAGTGCTAAATCCTTAGTGCGGAGAACATTGCAAGTCCTAGGAGCTCAGTGAATGGTGGTTAAGTGGAGGGAGTGAGCGTTGTGTGCAGATGCTATGTGTGTGGATTGATTTCTCCTGTGTGAAATTATTGTTGACCCTGCCTGGCTGCATACCTTACCATGTTTTCATTACTTAAAACTTCAGTCACATTTCCTCATCAATTTAATGTAGTTGCAGTTGACTTGGAAAAGCTGTATTTCTAGTTGCTAACTTAGGAGCATGTGAATATCATTTTGAAATAGTTCACCCTTTCCTCCTTGGGGTCCAACCCTAATGCTGACCTAACTTGTAGACCTGGGGCTGAAAGTCAGCCAGAATGCTGAATTAAAATATTGAAAAAGACTTCAGAGCATAGTAATTAGTGCCTGCCATTCCTATGAGCCCCCGACTGTCCTTTCCCCTTCCTTTGGCGGTCCCTCCAGGCACTGGTGAAGGGAGCCAGGGAATCTGGCTTGGAGACCAGCAGGATGGTTGCGTCCCTAAGAAAAGCACTGGGACTCTAATAAGCAAACATTTTGTTCCCTTTTGGCCCCTGTGGCAGTGGCCACCTGAGGATGTTTCCTCAGAGTCGCCCTCATATGGCTGCTTTGGAGAACTGCAGCCCCTGCAGTGTACCATTTCTATTAATGTCTCCTGGCATGTATACCATTTGTGTTTAATACTCTGGTGCTACTAAATCTTTTGCCTTCATCTAAAAATAAGAATTTCCTATTTTCCTCAGGTAGTTATATCATCCTTCCTTTCACTGACGTGTGACTAATCTCCCTCAGATTAAAAGACTTAAAGCTCTCATGCACTGATTCCAATCTTATTTTTAAAGAATAATATCATCATCCCTGTATTCTTTTTAATACTCTAGTGATAATGTGTGTAGTGACTTATCCACTAGAGTATAGATTTTTTTACTCTAGTGATATTAACAGTCAAACTAACTTTTAAGAACGTGGCTGATATGGTCACTTAAGGACCACACTCAGTTCTCTGTCCACTGCTTTTGTCTCACACTTTAGGATGTTTGCCGTGCTGAGTCTGAATCCAGTCACTTCCCACAAAATAACTTGGGTGTAGGGGAAACTGATCTTGAATTTGTGTGTATTTGGACTGGAGTATTTTTTTAACCTCTCTCTTCTTGGTCTCTCCAAATGACACAGAGTACGTTTCCTGATGGGTGGACGTCATGGGGAATTTAAGTTTCTGCCTCCCTCTGGCTATGCCCCTTGCTATGAAGCCTTACTTCCCAAAGAAAAGATGAGACTGGAGCCTGTCAAAGAATATAAACGTGACAGCGAAGGCATTAGAGATTTGTTGGGAACCACCCAGTTCCTCTCCCAGGCTTCTTTCACCCCATGCCCCATAGACACCAGTCAGGTAGGTTCAATCTGCCAACAGGAGGCAACCCATGAGGATGAAGTAATAGGGCTACATCATTATTTCTCTGTTGTCTATAGAATTGTCATAGAATGTGAACCACTGTTATTCTTCATGTTTCCACCATAGGTGTAGATTGAGCTCTTTAAGGATTTCTCAACTAATGGACAAGTTAGGCACTGGCTACTCACAAGGCACTGTACTAGGCTCTGTGATGCATAGGCAGAACTGTTTTGATATTCTCTGGGGGTTCACAACCAAGTTGAAGAGCTAAAAGTGAATGTATTACTTTTTAAAGTCTAAATGTAATAAATGCAAAATGAAGAGTATGCACAAGGAAATGCTAGACACCCTTTCAGCTAGAATGGTTTTAGAGTCTGTGTAAAGAGGATAGAATTCAATCAGGGCCCTCAATAAGCTTAAATGGGGATGGGTGTCCAGGGGTGAAGTCACAGGAATGGGATAAGTAAGGGACTAGAAGTAAAAACACAACTAGGGACAGGAGGTAATGAATACTAGTACTCCCGTGTGGCTGGATGCTGGGA
Organism: Myotis brandtii; assembly: GCF_000412655.1. NCBI lineage: Eukaryota > Metazoa > Chordata > Mammalia > Chiroptera > Vespertilionidae > Myotis > Myotis brandtii. The sequence continues at coordinate 819,275 of NW_005371823.1, read as the reverse complement.
AGAAGAGAAGTATATAGGAAAATAGTTGGAAATGAAACTGAAAGAAATGGAAGAAATGGGATAGAGAGAAGGGCTTTAAAAATGCTGATAAATGGACATTTTTCCCCTTCTAGGGTCTATATTTTGAGAGAGACGTGTTCACATGGTTATGATAAAGGGCATAAACAGCTTTCAGTATTTCCTATAAACCGGTGCTACTCAAATCATTATTTAGATGTTAGAGAAAGTAAATGAAAAGGGAATTTGTCTTTGAGGTGCTTGGGTTAACGATCTGGAGACATAAAGCTCTTTGGGTGTGTAGAAGGTCTCAAGCACGCATTTTTTTCATGATATTCATATGACCCTGTTACATTCAGGTGTGTGCACATGCTCATGAGTTTCCTTCTCACATCCTGTAGCTGATAATTGTGAAGTCCCATAGAACAGAAACTGTAGCATTTTTTCACCTGCTTCACAGAGCCTAGTACAGCACCTGGAGAGTAGTTGGAGTTGAGAATGTAGATGGGAAACTAGGGAGGAGTCTGTGAGCCAGGGTGATCTTAGGACTCCATCATCTGGTTCTGGATCCTGGCTATTCTAGACAAGAAGTTTGAGGACCAAGAACCCAATTAGCTTTTCTGTGTACACAAGCTGCTAGTGCCCAAGTTGGGGAAGAACATGAACAGGAGCACGATTCCTGCTTCTCTGTGCTGCCCTTCTTACTAAATTACCAGATCAGTGTGTGTTACTTAGAAAAGGCTTTTTGGAACAAATGGGGCCTCTAAAAGATACTTAAAAAGTGAGGGGAAGTTTTGATGAGGGAGGAGAAGAGGGCTTGACCAAAGAGTGAGAAGAGTTTCTAAACATGCAGAATTGAACATTTGGAAATCAAAGAACAGAGGTAGATCCACAAGCCAGAAAGGTACTGTCAGGACCCAAAGGTGAATTGGTATGGACCCTGGATCTAGGAAAATGTGTCTGGGAAATAAAATAATAGAGAAGCTCTCATTGGAAAGGTACAATTTATTACCTCGAAGGAGACCTTGTCATTTTTTAGAATCTACTGTCCTGTGAAATTATTGTCAAAGGAGAAGTTAAATACAAGGTACTCACACATAGTCAACTCCATTCTCCCTGGGGCACATTAACCAATATGCCGATTAAGTATCGCTTAGTAGAGCCCTGTGGTTACACAAGAACAGTGCTCAGTGCTTGAACCACCCACAGCCCCTGGAGAGAAAGGAGCCCAGCTCTGAGCAACCCAGCCCCCAGACACCCAGGAGGCAGTTATAAAGCTAGTGTTACTCCGTCCTAGGTAGTCACCAGCTGAGGTCACTGACATTGTGATCTGGGTTATATGTGGAGGCCTCTTTCCACATTTTCTTCTTTCACTGAAGCATGCGGTACCTCTACTTCCAGACTATAATCAGTTAAAGGAGCACTTAGTTTAAACAGATTATCTTAGTTAACCAGTAAAATCCAAATACAGTTATGATTTGTTTTATTATTGTAGTAGTAAACTAAAACTAAAATGGGGGAGGGGGGGAGAGAAACTACTAGTACTTGGGCGGGGCCCACAGTTTGTAACCTCAGTGGAGAGACAAGCAAAGTTCCAGGAAAACACAGAAAAACTCTCCCTGAAGGTAATTGTGGAAGACTTCCCAAAGGTGGTGACATTTGAGCTAAATTCAGAAGGATAAATATTGAAGGTGTTTGTGTTAAAACCAGAGCTGGATAGCAGTTAAAGTGGTAAAAACAAATTTTACTTCGAGTCTATTGCAATAAGGAGAAAGGAACTCCAGCACAGAGCTGGGTCAATTCTGAATACAGCGAGAACAAATGGGGATTTACAGCCAAGGAGCAGGTTGAGAGGTAGGGCCTGGGGTGGTCAATTATGGTCAGTTACTAAGAGGAAATATCAGGGGTTGGATGGATTCTTGCCAACCTGATCTACTAGGATTCTAGCTGAAGGCAGACCGGAGTATCTGCTATCACCTGGGAGATGATGGGGGGGGGGGGGAGGAAATTTGATCAGATATGGAAGGTGATCAGATAATAAGAGTAGTAGATTCTCATTAAACTGATTTAGCATGATTCTAAAACTAGGGTCTTGAGGGCAAGGCCAAGGATGGAGCCTAGTCAAAAAAGGGCTCAGCAGTACCTTTCTAGAGTTTGGTCAAGGAGAGAGTCTTTGTCATTTGTGTATCATGATGAGTATAAGGTTGCATATGCAAGGGCACCAAACTGTGGAACAGTGTGACCTTTTGGAAGAATTTCAAGAAGTTTGGAAAGGATGTGTTTGGGAGGACTGTGATGAGACAACTAAAGAAACACACTTAGTTAAGACATCTAGTCTATGTCTTAGGAGTGCCAAGGAACACTTGGAGACATGCAGGAAGAATGTGTTTTAATGTGGTTTTGTTTTTATAAACTCATCACTCTGGCCAGAGTATGGAGGATAGATTGATGGGGAGTGGGAAGGACCCATCATGAGGCTCTTACAGTGGTCCAGGGAGGAAATAATGAGGTGGAATGATGTAGAGGAGAGAACCCTTCAGAAATATGCTTAGTGAATAAACATGACATATTTTATGACTGATTAGGCAGGGGAGGTGGGTGGCAGAACAGATAATGCCAAGAGGGAAGACACTAGGATGACTTCCAGGCTTAAAGCAATGGTGAGGCCCTTTAACAAAAAGAGGAGGGGAAAAAATAGGAAGAGAAAAGGGTTTAAAAGAAAAGATAATGAATTTATTGAGTTCACTCTGGTGGGAAAATCCTGTAGGCAGTTGAAACAATGGGTCTGAATTTCAGGAGAGACTGTGGCTGGAGATGTACTTACTTGGGACTACCCATATACGGGGAGGTGAGATCTCCCAGGGAGAAAGCATGGAGAGAGGGGATCTACAGCCCAGGGAAGTATTCCCAGGTGAAGAACACGCAACAGCAGTATCCGAAAAGAAGACTGAAAGGAGATGGGCAGAGAGGAAGCCAAGAGAGGAAAGAATCCTGGGTTACATGTAGGGAGTCAACTAGAACACCTGATCCATAGAGATATTATGGTAGATTACAGTTGGCTCTTGTAGTTCTAACTTCACACTTGTTCCTTTCCTTTTAGGTGGTTTTGCCGCCTCACCTAGAGAAGATCCGAGACAGACTGGCTGAAAATATCCACGAGCTTTGGGGAATGAACAAAATAGAGCTTGGCTGGACTTTTGGCAAGGTACGGGTTCCAGTGGCCAGGCCGAGGTGGACGGTTGGATTGCCTTGTTACCTGGAAGGGTTCTTCAAAGACTTGAATGAGGAAGGGAGCCTCATAAGCTAAACTCGCTCCAGACTACCACCTATCTAGCTGCCGCTGTATTCAGCAGCAGGCTTGTTCGGTTGTTGGTTTAGTACTGTCAGGAGTGCTGGGGAGGCCAGCTCTGCACAGACAAAACCAGGAACCTACTTCCCTTTTTACTCCCAAATGCTGGTTTCCTTTATTCAGGGAATAGCGAGTGAGGTCCATTCTCAGCACCCCTTTGAGAGTCCTGTCATCTCCCTTTCCTTTAGGAAAGTTGTCCTCTCTGCATGGGTGGTAAAAAGAGGCTGATTCGTTGTCTTGAATCAGAATTTGTTTAATATGGTTTTCGGACGTATCACTTAGATTAATGGACACTCAGAGGAGGTTAAGGAACCTCTTTCACGAGAAAGCTTTTTTCACTGAGGCTGAAAATTGATTTTGTTCTGCGATTTGTAAGGTCATGTCTGAGGTAGAAGTACTAGTATAGGTGAGTTCTGAAGCTTCCTGTGACCCTGAAAGTCTCAAATTATGAATGGTTCAGCTTAGTTACTGCGAGGGGTCCTGCACTCTAGCACACATGTTGGGATAGCTACCATAAAATATTCTCCTTGAATCTGACCACCTCTCTGCTGTATGCTCTTATAACACCACAAACCTCTCCTGTAGAGAACTAAGCACAATTTTAACTTTACCTTTATTTCTATTACTAGGGGCCCAGTGCACGAATTCATGCGCCTGTAAAAGAACTGTGGGCTGCGAGGCTGCAGTGGGCACAGGGACAGGTCTCGGCCCATCCTCTGCGACCCTGCCTAGCCCCTCCTGCCATGGCCTCCAGTACCCTGTCTGCTGGCAGCCCTGCTCCTGCTGCCATCACTCCCACACAGTGATGGAGCTGGCCCTGCTCGCACCCACTGACGGCCAGCCATGGGTGCAAGCGGAACCAGAGCCATCAGTGGGTGTGAGTGGTGGCTGCTGCCCCAATTGCCCCTCAAGAGCATGGGGAGGTGGAGAAGCCCTCAGAGGCAATTGGGGCTGGCAGCCACTACTCAAACCCACTGATGGCACCAAGAAATTGGGACCAGTGCCGGGTGCCAGCAGCAGGTGCAAGCGGTGGCTCCAGCGCCGGCTGCAGGTGTGAGCAGGGCCAGTGCCGGCAATGGATGCAAGTGGGGCCATCACTAACAGTGGGTGCGAGCAGCAGCTGCCAGCCCCAATAGCCCCTCAGGAGCAGGTGGAGGTAGAGAAGCCCTGAGGGGTGATAGAGGCCAGCAGCCACTGCTCACACCCACTGACGGTGCCAAGCGATCAGGGCTAGCACCAGGCACCAGCAGTGGATGCAAGTGGGGCCAGCACTGGCAGCAGGTGCGAGCACTGGGCAGGACCACAGCGCACAGGAGCAAAAAATTTTCAGTAACCACCAGAGGCTCGCCCCAATGACAGCAACCGGTGCCCCACCTTGGTCTGGTGCTCCCGCTTACCTCCACCATCCCACTGCGGCCGACACCTGCCATGTTCCCCTCGTGCCCCCTGGTGGTCAGTGCATGTCATAGCAACCAATTGTTCAGTTGTTCCACCATTGGGTCTATTTGCATATTAGCCTTTTATTATATAGGATTATTTTATTGCATCCTGCCCCATTAGACTGTATCTACTTCATGGGGCTAAGGCTATCCCAGCTCACCATTGAACTCCTAGCATCTAGCTCATTATCTACCGCATAGTAGACACTCAACAAATATTTGTTGAATGAATGAAGTAATTAATTAACTAATTCAGTAGCCATAGGTCATATGTTGCTACTGAGCACTTGAAATGTGACTGTGAATTGAGATGTGCTGTAAGTATAACAAATGCCAGATTTTGAGGACTTACTATGAAAAATAATATACAATATCTAATAAATTATCTCATATTAATTACTTATTAAAATGGCAATATGATGGATATATTGGGTTAAATAAAATACATCATTCATATTAATTTCACCTGTTTCTTTCTCCTTTTCTAATATGGCTACTAGAAAATCTGAAATCACAAGTGTGGTACCTTTGTGGCTGACCTTGTATTTCTATTAGACAGCACTGGTCCAGCTTCTGTAGTCCTTCATGATCTGAAGCATGCTGCTGTTCAGTAGCATTGCGGTTCCATGAATTCGGCCAAGCAGGAGGGGTGATAGAGGCCAGAAGCCACTAGCTAGAAACAAATGCACAGAGCACAAGCCACTGGCAGCTTGAGGACTGTATCATTTACTAGAGAGAAGATCATCTATTTGCCTATCAGCAAAATAGCTGTCTTTGTCTTGCCTGATAGAGATTACCTGGGCCATGTTTCACACTGTGTCCTTTTCTGTTTTCCAAGGCAGTGCCAGCTGTCGAACTTAAATTATATTCTTTATGTTGTCACCTAGATAAGGGATGACAATAAAAGGCAACACCCCTGCCTTGTGGAGTTTTCAAAGCTGCCCGAAACTGAGAAGAATTATAACCTGCAAATGTCAACTGAAACCTTAAAGTGAGTGCTCAGTGGAATTGAATTTGGACTAAACAGTGAGTGGATGACTTAATGCCGTATAAATAAATTTCAAAGACATGTCTTTTGCCTGGAAAACATGACCCATTCTGATAAATTAGAGGGTGATTATTCATGCCACAAAAGGATATAGCAAAGTGAATAACACATCCACCATTGTTATTTAGCATATATATTTCTTTAGAGGCCATTTGCTATTTGCCAGAAAGAGGGAAAATGTAGGGGGGAAAAAAAAAAACAGAATCAAAGGACCAACTGCTTTTTGCAATTAGGTTAAATCAAGAAAAAAAGATAAGGTGTTTCTAAAAACCAATGACAAAACATGGTTTGATTCACTAAAATTCCACTTAAAAACCACTTTTAGCTTATCTATGATCCCACCCATGATTAAAAGCCTAATTCAGACTTTATATTTTTTAGCCCAAGCTGGTATCTCCCATCTTGAATGTTTTTGGTGCTTGTTACCTGTTTTCTATGCATTCTATTTCTGTTCTCTAGTTGTCAGGGAACAGACACTGTGGTTTTGTTGGCATAACAATGCTGGGTCATCGTGCCTTGCTCGGGGCTCATATATGTGAAGTTGTCAATCACCCTGAGGCTTCCTGAGGGTGCAGCTCTGGTACCTCACAGTGTCTAGTGCAGCTCAAGGCCCTGCACGGGGAGTGCTCAGTCAGTACTCGCTGACTCTGGAATTGCCATTACGATCCTATCTGTTCCCTGGAATCAGAGAAGCAGGATACAATTCTAATTCAAATTTGTAAATTCAAAAATGTCTCGAAGTGGGATTAGGAACCAACTTTTTTAATTTTCTTATGCTTACTATCATCTAAATCTGGAGTTGGCAAACTATGGCCCATGGGCCAATCTGACTGGCTACCAATTTTTATAAAGTCTTATTGTAACAAAGCCAAGTTCATTGGTTTGCCTATAGTCCATGGCTGCTTTCATGCTCTAGACTGGCAGAGCTGAGTAACAGAGACACATGACCCACAAAGCCGAAACATTTACTATCGCTCTTTACAGAAAAGCTCTGGGAAGCCCCTTGTCTAAATGAATGACAGTTGTCTGCTTTTATCAGCTGGGATGTGGGACAGGGTTCTGGCTGTCCTTTATTTGCAGCTAAGCCTAGTCTTTCCCTCTGTTTCATCACAGAACCCTCCTGGCCTTGGGGTGTCACATCGCTCATGTTAACCCAGCTGCTGAAGAAGATCTCAAGAAGGTCAAACTGTCCAAAAAGTAGGTGATTGCTTTTAATGGTCCAAGACTTCAATGCTTCAGTCTAGTTTTCAAACTGGGAGGATGGCAGGCCCATGCACGAAGACAGATAGCAGCCCCGGGTACTGCTAGCACCAACTCAGGGTGGCTCCTCCGGTTCCTCAGGCTGCACGGAAACACCCAGACAGGAACCTGTGAAAGTACAAGTGTTTCCAGCTTTTCCCTCTTTCTGTTCCTTCTGCCCAGATCTACACTACTACTGTTAGTTTTGATCCAAGAGATGCAGCACTCTCGGCTGGATGTGTTGCCTTTGGTCTATAAATAGCAGTTGGCACAGGACCCTGAAAATGATTGGTAGCCACAGCAAAGATCCACTGCTCTGATACTGGGCCAACCTTCTAAATCCTTTGTGAAAATGGGTGTCTCTGCCAAGATTTAATTTGGCCCCTAACTCTGCATGTGCACTACTCTTCCTCTCTCCTGCACATTCAGAGTCACATGGGCTCACACATTCAGATACGTGCTCAGGGGCACATCCACTGGCTCACTCACGTGCCCTCCCTCATATGCCAGACTTGGATGCTCACACATTCACACAGGTGTCATAATTAGTTAAGGAGCCAGGGCATTGCCAGAATTAATCAAATGCTTCTCTTCCCCTTCTTCCCTGTTAAACTCCCAAGCTCCTCTCTCAGAGCCTGAGACCAGCACATCTAAGAGGCAGCAGCAGGAGGGGCAGTCTGCTGGCCCAGGCTGCTGGAGTCAGTGTCCAGCAATCAATGCATATTGACTAGCCCAGTGGTCAGCAAACTGCGGCCCCTTGAGTGTGGCTCTTCCACAAAATACCACGTACGGGCGCGCACATACAATGTGATTGAAACTTCGTGGCCACACTCAAGGGGCCAAAGAGCCACGTGTGGCTCACAAGCCACAGTTTGCCAACCACTGGACTAGCCCATGATCAGGCATCCTGACAAGGTGGAGGAGGGGCAGTATCTTATGCCTACAATAGACCCTGAATCTCACGCTGCTTAGAGATTCCTGGGTAGCATGAGCCTTGGTCTATAAGTCATCACCTTTAGGTTCTGGCCCTGGTCTGGGCTTTCATTGACACTGAAGCCATGAGCACCTCTGGACTCACATACCCAGGTGGCCATGATCATCTGCTCCTCTGAGAGTCACTCTACAGTGTGCCCTGTCCTCTGCATTCACACATGCATCTACCTGGACTCATACTGCTCTTTTTCTCATCTTCACGTCACCTTTAAAGTAAAGACTTTTGAGGCTGTGACTCCTAGACCGACACCTAACCACTCACTAATGTCACTTCAAGTTCAGAGATTCTCTAGTGCCATGAATTTTTTAATTCCCTAAGTAAAGGTTTAACTTTCCAAGACTGAACAATCATTCTGCGTTGATTTATAAAAAACCATTGGCTCAAGGTCCTATCCTTGCTGGTATGGTTAGAACCTTTTGTGTTTTAAAGTAGGATGGAGGAGCTTCTGGTGGTGTTACAGCATGCTAAATGTGCCCATTATTTGTAGGGCAATAAGTGTTTTGTTACAAATAAGGATGGATTTGCACTAATCATCCACTTTCTCCAACAGTCTCCTTTGAGTCTGTGACACACATTAACTAAAATGATGGTGGATGAGGGGTTTCATCTATTGACTTGAAATAGAATCGAGCTATCCATTCTGCCACAGGATAAAGGCTGTGACTGGAGCCCTGTTTTCAGAGTTTTCTTACCATGTGCCATTGATCTAAAATCTGGAATGGGGGAGTCATACAGATCTGTTCAAAATATAATTTGTTTCTGTTTACTTGTAGCTACATCATGTCTAATGGCTATAAACCAGCCCCTTTGGATTTGTCTGATGTGAAGCTATTACCTTCTCAGGAAATCTTAGTGGATAAGCTTGCAGAAAATGCACATAATGTCTGGGCAAAAGACAGAATAAAACAAGGATGGACCTATGGCATTCAACAGGTGAGAAGTGCTGGGTCAGGCCTGCTGGGAAAGTTAGGAGATGTGATCCTCCATCAGCATGCCATTGTTTTGGTGGGTGTTAGATTGGAAAATGGGCATTTCCCTTGCATTCTGGCCTCCCTGTCTCTGCTCATTCATTATTTCTAGAATCTTGGGCCTGGACAGTCTTCATAATCATCACAGTGACATTAACTCCCAGCACAATTCCAGTTTGTAGAAGGACAGCCTTACTTTCCTTTATTAGTCTGGTTCACTTGTGATTGTGTTGCCCTGTGTATGTGCCCACTGGTTGCATCTGCCATCATCCCCTACCTGTCTTGCTGCATGCCTTGTGGAGAATTGAGCTTTCATGCCATTCTCCAAGGCTCTCACAAATCAACATCACAGTTCAGTAGTATTTCTGGAACGGTCTCAAGTATCTACCACTGAGAGTGAAAAGGAGGGGACATGAACACAGGAGAGGGGCAAACCAGCCTTCCCAGAATCCTGTGCCCCCCTTAATTCAGTTCATCAGGCCAAGATTCCTGGGCAGCCAGGATTCTTAGATTGAGCAGGAGGCAGCCTAAGAGCCAGGGCGCAGCAAGGAATTAGGAAGAGTTTAGAGCCAGAGTTCAGCTCCAAACCATCTGGCACACTCTCTTCTTGAAATGCTTCCTTCCTCTTGGTAAATACCAGGATTAGAGTCAGGGAAGTTCAGGGATAGCTGCGTGCACTCATTTTCATTCATATCTGAGTCTCTGAACTTATACATGTGTAGAAGCAAGAAGACCACTACAAAAGGAACCATGGTAAGAAGGGAATGGGAGGGTTCAAAGAGCATGCCAGGCAGTATATTTATTTATAATGACCCATCACTGCAATTATGTTCTTAGTCCTCCCTAAGGAACTGAGGCGGACTCTAATACGAATGTGTGCCTCTGCAATGAAATGGACCCACTATAGTTCTGCCACCTTTTCTGATGTTCCTCTATGAACACAGATGTTTCTCTGTTAAGAGGCTGCTTGAGGAGGCTCTAACAGTTACATCATAGCATGATCATTCCATGGGGGGTAGTTACATAAATCCCCATCTGCCTTGCCTTGAGAATGGAGGTTTCCAACTCTTTCATGACACTTCATTTTACTCCTAGCCTGGCATTATTACAAAAGTGTTTCTTTAATGCTAGCTTTGAACATAAGTAAAATTCTTCCATTTATACTCATTTAAGTCTGAAGAGAAGTAGTAAATATGTGCATTGCTAAATATCCCGGCACCGGGAGAAGAGCTAGTAGACTCAAGGAAGAAGGGACTATTTCTGGGAATGTGTGAGTGGGACAAGCTATTTGTAAAGACAGAATGTATTTTCTCCAAACCTTTTTTCTCTGGCCTTGAGTAGGATTTGAAGAACAAACGAAATCCCCGCCTGGTGCCATACGCATTACTGGATGAGCGTACCAAGAAGTCAAACAGGGACAGCCTTCGTGAAGCTGTCCGGACATTCGTTGGCTATGGCTATAACATCGAGCCATCAGACCAGGAACTAGGTAATGAGTGGAGATTGCTCATTCTGGTTCCAATTTAACTTAACATGTCCTCTTCTGGGGAGATGCTACCTTTGAGTAGATCTAACTTGTACCATTAAAAATGATACTGTTGCTGAAGAGCACTAAACTAAATGGGGTATTTTAAGAAGCAGGGTTATGGGTGGGGAAACCATGTTTGGTAATAAAACATGGTCCCATTGACTGATGTGTCTATGAGGAGCACATCTATGACCCAGTCCCACAGGGAGTAAATTATCCTCCAGCATAGCTGAGCTTTTCAGGTTATTTGGTCGCAAAACCTTCATTTCTTTTATTTTCCAAACATGTTGAATATCAGCTTACTTTTGGACCAAGTAATCTCATGCCTAAATGAAATTCTCTCACTGATTAAAATCACCAGATTATAATTTATGACCATGTCATTGTCATCCCATACCCCAGGATGTGCCAGGCCACTGGAGCAGTATTACAAGTGGTTACAGATATGGGTTTGGGGTAAGACAGACCTGGGTTCAAATCCTTGCTCTTCTTGATTTATTGGCTCTGTGACATTGAACAAGTGATTTATTAACCTCTCTGAGTCTCAGTTTTTCCTCTGTAAAATGTCCTAGGGTTGTTTTTGCTAGGAAAATCTGAGATACATTCTCTAAAGGATCTACTACAAAATAATTGCTCAGTGATTATATTATATCAGTCTTCATTGTTTTCAAATTCTTTCAGGGAATGCTACCTAATTAATAAAGTTTTGTGTTTTCTCTCTCTCCCTTCTGCACCCTCAACTCACCTTCCTTCTCATGATAGCTGACCCAGCTGTGGAGAAAGTCAGCATAGACAAGATCCGATTCTTCCGGGTAGAGCGGTCTTATGCAGTGAGATCTGGAAAGTGGTATTTTGAGTTTGAGGTGGTGACCGGAGGAGACATGCGTGTGGGCTGGGCCAGACCAGGCTGTCGGCCTGATATTGAGCTGGGCGCTGATGACCAAGCCTTTGTGTTTGAAGGCAGCAGGGTGAGTCTGGAGAGTGCCCACACATCCTCAGCCCAAGGTTTTTCTTTCTCCAAACACTTCGCTGGAAGTTGGAAGTACTGAGTGTCTGAGTCTCTGGCTTCAAAATCAGTGGCCACCACCCCTGGTTAATTTAAACCAATATTAGATTATTACCTAGTGATTATCATTTTGCTCTTTGCTCTGGTGAAGGGGGTACTGTACACCCAAGTTCTTCCTGTAATCACTGCACATCTGCCCTTGTCCCTCACCCCAGTGCCTCTACTCCAGAAGAGGTTCACAGAACACTATGCAGCCAGTATCTGTGAAAGTCTTACCACTTTGCCTTAGAAGGAGGCCTGCTTATTGTCATAGCTGACTAGGTATTGGGAAACTTGGGCCACCTTTTCTGATGAGCCTTATGTATCTCAGTTTCATTCATCTGTGAATGAAACTCCTCCTTCCTGTGATTTGGCCTTGGTAGAGAGGTGAGTGCCTTGTAGAAACCAGGTACCATTACCAGTTAGGAGAAATTGCTCCTTTGGTCATTTCTCTAGCTGCTTGGGGGCTGCTTCTAGGATCTCCATTACTCTGAGCTCTGGGATCTTGTCTCCTAGGGGCAGCGTTGGCATCAAGGGAGTGGGTATTTTGGACGTACCTGGCAGCCAGGAGATGTGGTTGGATGTATGATTAACCTGGATGATGCTTCCATGATCTTCACACTGAATGGGGAGCTGCTAATCACCAACAAAGGCTCAGAACTTGCCTTCGCAGATTACGAGATTGAGAATGGTAAATCAACCACCTTTCCCTTCATTCCAACTCCATGAGTTGTAGGAAAATCCAGGGAGAGCTGGGTGAACTGGTCTACCTCCTTATATAGGGTGCACTGTCTTTTGCATATTTGAAACCCTGCTGGTGAAAACTAGCCTTTTACTATTATGATTGAAGAAATCAAGATAAATAATGAGGATAGTTGCTATGTACAGCATAAAAATAAGTGCTAAACTTTCAGGTAGATTGATTAAGAAGCTTTCCTCTAATTCCCTGGTCTGTTCCTTGGCATTTTAAATTTCCCCAGGGTTCCTAGTGTTACAGATGAAATGCTAATTGCATGTGGACTAATGTCCCTGGCAGAATAGAAAAGTCAATGAATTAAAGAATTATCCTTTTATTATGATTTAAATTGTCAGTCTGCATGTTTGTGTAATTGAACTTGATGCTTTGATGAGAACCATTGAAACACTAAAGTTCAACTTAGCTGTTCCCTTGAATGAAATACAATTTATTTTGAAAATCAAACATGCTGGGAAGCCCGAGCACAGTGGCATTTATTAATGTCCATCAATAGACCACAATCAGAGCAGTGCTTTAGATACACAAAGGAGCAATTGGCACTCTGATTTCCTGTCTACAGAGCTACATTATGTACAAAAGTTGTTGGCACATAGGAGAAGGAGCACTGGACTGAGAGGCGACTGACTCCCTCCTAACAAGCTGTGTCTTGGCTTAACTTCTCTGGGTTTCACTCTCTTCATCTAGACCAGAGAATAAGAAGACAAACTGCCAAGTTACAACATCCCCACCAGATATAAAATCCTACGGCAATGACTTACTACCCGCTGAGTGCACACTGTTGCTGTGCCCACACCGGTGCTGTGTCACTCTCTGCTGCTTCGTTACAAACAAGGAAGGGGAAGAGTGGCTGAGAGGGAAAGAGGTTGCTCTGGGTCAGGAGACCTGAGCTCTCCCCCTGCCTCTGCCATTCCCACCTGTGGCATCTTGGGTTGACTTGATTTAACATCTGTGCATCTCATTTCACCCTCTAAAATGATTAGGGCTCCGTGATAGTTCTAAATGTCTAAGACTTAAAAAAAAATAGCCCCTACTGACAAAGCTAAAAGAATATAAGACTGCATAGGCAAGAGCAGCAGAAATATATGAAACTGTATACATAATACAAATATTTCTTATTTACAGAATGCTTTTAGCTTTATAGGTCACTTTCACACTTTTACAGATACCTGTCATTGGCAACATTCATATCCAACTGTACCCTAAAAGAGCTTTAAAGAGTCTTCTGAGAGCGACCTATTTGGGGAAATGAAAAGGTTGTGAGTCAAATGTATTTTCCTAGAAAGACAGGATGGCTAAAGCCAGATGGGGTCATATTTTAATGCCTTCTGAAAGGTTTAAAATCAGAGTTCTAATGAAAGAATTCTGTTTTTTGGAAATGTGTGGGGAAGACATTGCCAGTAGAGAGCAAGGCCCGTGGGCTGGTTCAGAGGCAAAGGGGAGGAAATGTGTAGGTGGGTGAAGGCAATGTAGAGGAGACCTCTTCTGACACTGCTCTTAGGAAACAGATATTTACCCAGCACCCCCCGCCACACACACACACACACACACACACACACACACACACACACACAGGCAGTGCAAGAAAATGAAACACTAAGAGGTTCAGTCTCCTCCCTGAGGAAAGGCGCTTCCTGGGGTAGGAGGGGCCCACAGACAGGAGACTTTTTCCTGGCTTTCCTGTGCGTGCATGGGGGAGATTGACTAACTGGGAGACTTTGACTCAACATAAGGATGAGCTAAGAATCCTGTCTGTTGTGCAGGGTTAGAGAACTTTGTAAGTCCAAAGCCTTGCTACTCCAATGTGGCCCACTTGTTAGAAATGCAGACTCTCAGGCCCCACCAGACCTGCTGAACCAGAAACTGCACTCAGCCAGGAGGCTCTGGTTTGTAATCACATTAAAGACCGAGAAGCAGTGGTCTACAGCACTCAGAACAGCAAGTGGTGCCTATCCGAAAGAATTCGTTTTCCAGTTGTAAAAATAAATAAGATGCTCTCTTCTGGGTACGGTGCGTGTCTACAGCTGTCCAGAATGGCCCTGCATTTAAAATGGCATCCATTGGAGGCTGACCTGCAATACAGCCTCAAACAAAGTGAGGCTGTTTTGACCCCTGGTAATAGAATGGTTTACCTTTCTAATGAGATTGTCTAAGAAGGAAAACCGTGTCAGCAGGGCCAGTGGTGGACCCTTGTGTGCTAAGTGTGTCAGCGACAGGATCAAGTGTGCTTTCCATAGTGAGGAGCAAACAATCATTGTGAATGTGTTGAAGACACAAGCACAGAATCAAAAAGCTAATTTTCTTATAAAAAAGATGCTTTTGCCCTAGCCAGTTTTGCTCAGTGGTTAGAGTGTCAGCCCATGGACTGAAGGGTCTTGGGTTCGATTCCAGTCAAGGATACATACCTCTGTTGCAGGCTCCTTCCTTGGCCCCGGTGGGGCACGTACAGGAGGCAACTAATCAATGTGTCTCTTTTACATTGATGTTTATCTCTCTCTGTCTCTACCCCTTTCCTCCACTCTTTCTAAAAATCAATGAGGGGGGGAAGGAGCTTTTCTTGAGTAACTGAAAACAAAATCAATAATATGAAAAAAATAACAATGCAAAGCCATAGGTTATGAATGACTAATACAGAATGAGATTTCTATAGGAATGGGATTGGCACTGAGCATTAAAGAATCTGAGGTGTCTACCTCTCAGGGGAAGGGTACTCCACTCAGAGGATATAACTAGAGAATGGCTGTGGACTTGGGGAAACTGCAGGAAAGGGCGGGACAGTTTGGAAGATTTGCATGTGGAATTTATGGAAGATGAAGCTGGAAAGACAGACAGGGTGCAGATTTCAGCCTCAAATACCAAGACTCCATCTTTTCCATCTGGACCAAGCACCCTTCGACTTCCCTCTCTAAGACATGGAGGGTGGGGCTGCTATAGGGTTTGAGCAGAGGAATACTATAAAATAGGAGGATATATTAGGATAGCTCTACTTTTAGAGATCATCTGTTGTAATGAAAAAGATGTCTCGTAGGCTTTGTGTGTGCAGGGACATGATTTGACCTTCAGAATAACAACAAAGTCTATTACTAGGAAGCAGTTTTATAATAGAATTATACTGTATTATGTTAACACATTATACTGTAGTATCATATTGCACTTTAATAACAGAGACAAGGTAATTGGAAGGCTCTTTCAGTTAGCTCTGTGATGGCTCAGGAAGGGCAGTTGAAAAGGAGTCTGCATGCCATTCTTTGATAACAATAGCACAGCGGCCTAGAATAATCATACAGCATCTCTCTGTTTGCTGTTTAAAGTGGAAAGAGGCAGCAGTTCTCGCCTGGAGCTGCTAGGAAAAGCATTCGTTGCAGACAAAACACAATGCTTTGTGCATTGTAGCCCCCATAAAGCAAAATCCCCTATGTGTTTGTGTTCTGGTCGCCAGCCTCCTGGCCTTGATTTGGGCCATTATCCCAGCGGGAGTTGTGCTGTGGGAAGTTTTTAGTCCTTTGAGAGAAGGAATGGGGGCAGACATTAAAATTCATGGCTACTTTTTTCTCTGGGTTATTTATAAATCCTTATCTCCATCCTCTTCTGTGTCGTAGATGATAATATTCTTATCTGCCTCATTAGAGTTTTTCTAATCATTGTTCCTGACCCCCTCCCTGGCCTGGACCATCACAGCTCTTACTGTTGTCACCTGAAGGCATCTGGAAGCTCAGCAGCTTCCATGGCGAAACCTTTGCTATTAGCCTTCTCTTTTATTCCATTTAAAGGGAAGGAAGATAAAATCCTGATCATCCTGCCAGACCTCAGAATGTAACGTCTAGAAGAGGCTTCTGTGCCAGTCTCCTGTCCGGCCTCTCTGCCAGGCACTCCCTGGGGGACATCCTGCTCCTGTTGCAGCTTTGGGGTCTGAGGGGCAGTCTCCTGGGCTGTTCCCGCCATCAGCCTGTCAGGGTTTAATAGCTCCCCCAACTCTGCTGGCAGCTCTTCCATAGGCAGCAGATGAAACGTACTTGCCAGAAGTGTCACTGCCACCTGCACGCAAACACGTTGGTACCAAGGGTCCCCTGCCATTTTTTCCACTGATGGGTGCCATGCTTCAGAGAGTGGCTGTGGCAGGGCAAACACGCCTTTTGTTTCTTGTGTTTTCTGCAAGGCTTGTGACAAACAGTGCTATCCCTCAAATCCATCTTCATGAAGCTTAGTGGGAAATGAAAAGTATTGGGTAACACATGTGCTGTTGGGCTGAGATGCCAGAAACACCCCAGGAACGGTCTGGGCAGTCATCTAACCACTTCTCTCCAAGATCTGTTTTTTCCATGACTGATAGTGATTTGCTCTCATGTCTTTCATCAGATTGAAATGAGTTACCTTGGTTAAAACACATGGCGCTTAAGGAGAGCAAACATATTAAGAACAATATGCTATATATGCCAGGTCCCTTGAAACATATGCTGTGCAGATGTTTCTTTCCTGCAGCGACTGTGTCAAGCAGCAAGGATGGACCGGCTTCCAGCAAACTGGTTTCCTTCCAAGCTCCTGAGTTATAAAAAGATGACTTCCTGGCTACCCCCGTCCCTAGTCACAAAGTCAGTATGAAGCCTGTGATACAAAGTGTGTCAGAAACTGGGATCATCCCTAGGACTCAAGCGCAGGTGTTCCTGTCATTCCCTTCCTGGAACAAGAAGTCTATGCACATCTTGTTTCAAGGTAATGCCATCTGCAAATTTTCTCCTCACACCTCTTCAAAGAGGGAAGGGTATTTCTGTCCCCCTTTACTTGTCCATCTTGCTTCTTTCATCTCATTTGTAGCTGTGGGTTAAGTGCTTAGAAGAGTCAGTGCTCATAGTACTGCCCCGTGGCCTTACCAAATGGAACTTCTTTATCCAGGTCAACTCCAGGGAGCCACGTGGCCAGCTGTGACAGCCCTTTTCTTCTAAGCTGTCTGCTGTCTTCAGTCCTAGGTCTTGTGGTCATGGATCTCAGGCTGCCTGCTCTATAGGCACACTGGGCAACTACATGACGCGTAGGAAAATTGCTTGAAAAGTGAAGGAAGACTTAGCCGCAAATCAAGTCGCTGTGGATAAGAATTAGAAAGCAGACAGCCTAGCTTCAGTCCCCACTGCTTGCTCTGGACTGCGCTTCAGGCTGACTTGTCCATGTGCTGGCTCTGCAGCTTCCTAGGTGACAGACCTCCAGCAAGTCATTCAACCTGCTAAGCCTTAGTTTCTGCATCTGTAAAATGGGGATAATAATGAGATAAACCTCTAGAGCCCTAAACCCAGTGCTTAGAAAGTACTTGGGCAAACTACGGCCCTCGGGTTGGTTTCGGCCCGTTTCCAACGAATAAAATGAGATAAACCTCTAGAGCCCTAAACCCAGTGCTTAGAAAGTACTTGATAAATATTATCTATTGTGCTTTATTGTCATTGTTCCCCTTTTCTATCATGAAGAGTTATAAAGGTACATAAAGTGTTAATGCCTCAAATAAATAAGTTGTAGATGTGGATAGATCATTAATTGGAGCCTCTCCACCAGGTGGAGGGAGCTGATCTAATATAGCTGGTTATCAAGTATTTTGCCCCAGGAGAAAGTGCTGGTGCCTTATAAAGATTTGTCTCTGCTCTCAGTCCTTTCTAGTTACTCTCTTTTCTGACTTAAGGTTTGAATTTAGCTTCTCTGCTGCAGCTTTAAAGTGCTGTCCCAGCTGTGCCCACTTAGCCCCCAGGAAGTACCAGCACTCTTTCCCACCCATTGCTTTCACCTCTATGATTTCTATTCCCGCACCTCTTCTCGTGCAGTGTTGCACTCTCCCCTGTAAAGAGGGCTCCTGCCCTGTAGGGACCACACTTTACTCTGTAAAGAGTGCAGCTCCCTGCCCTGGCACAGAACTGCTGTTTGCATTATGTCCCTATAATCACTCCCGCTCTTGCACACTGACTGGCAGCTGAACTATGAGTCAGAGGGTGTTGGATCTTGTCCTGTGTTGTCACTTGCCCTTCTCATGACCTTGGTCAAGTCCATTACCTCCTCAAGTCTTCAGTTTCATCCCCAGTAGAGCGCTGTTTCTTCTACTCATGGCCTAGGGATGACGAGGAGCCCAAGTTCTATAGAAAAAAGGCCCCATTCTAATATTACCTTTCTGCCCTTCTGCATGCATCTTACATTGTCACGTGACTGTGACTAGGAAGTTATTTGTCTGACCTAAGTTATTCAGAAGTCCTCATCTCTGCTTCTTCCCACTCAGGCTTCTATACCTGTTGCTCACTTATTCCACCGTCCACATTCATAGACAAGAAAGGAAAAGAGAGATTTTCTTAAGACGTCCTATCTCTGCTCACATCAGGCTGAAACACTTTATGATCATGGCTCCAGTTGGTGGTAGTTTCCTGCCCCCATCTAAGACCAAAACACTGTCTTGGGAGTAGGGATGAACTCTCCTCTAGTCCATTTGCCATTTTCATATCCATAATCCGTGGGATCAGGGCAGTTTCTTCTCCCTCCTTCACATCTTCTCATAGCACATCGCCAGGCCTCTGTCCCAGCAGGGACAAGAATTTTGCCAATAAGCATCCTTACTGCACACTGGAGTCAGATTTCCAAAGGTCCCTTGTGTATAAAAATCTCTGTCATAGAAAGGAGATGGTTTCACCTATCAGACCCCCTAGTGCAAAAATGCCAGAAGCACAGCAGTGCCTGGGAGGGTGTGTGAATGGTGCAGGTCTGATTGGCCTGTCCATCTACCTTCCTGAGGGCCATGGCCACCACCTACTCTCAGTCCTTGGTGGCCCTGAGAGGACAATCTCTATATAGACATCACCCTCGCTCTGCTAGGATTGCATTAAAGCTCGCTTTATTTAGAAATGACTTAAACAGTATTAAATAGTGTCCTAAACAAGTTCATCGTTTCTGAAAGCAACCAACTTAGTTTGTGAGGGATTTACTTCTCTTACTTCACTGATTTACATAGAACTCTGTGGCTTAGATAACAGTGTATAAGCACCTGTGCTCTGAGGAGCGCATTTTGGCCCCGGTCTCTACAATGGAAATGGAACTGCTCTTACTGTTGAATATAAATGCTAACAAAATTGGCTTTTATTTTTTTTATTTTTTATTTATTTTTTATTTTTTGTTAAAAAGAACCTTTATTATACGTTTATAGTCCCTCGTGTTGGATAGTCTGCATAACATGTCCTTTCAAAATCCAAGTCCTACTATTTAAATGCTTTTTTAAAAAAACGATTATTAGCAGTAGTTCAGCCTATTACCTAACTACATGTAATTTACTTGACAATTATAAGTCTTCAATCCTTACATTCCCAACAAACAACTTAATGTTCATTCACAGCCTCTGGTCAATCCCTTAAGTTTGTGGTTCTCAATACTACATGCCTGCCTTGTTCTAAACTCCCTTTATACATATACAGTAACTCATTTAACCCTCACCAATGTTTTAGCCATAGTTAAAGGTGCTGGCTAGTGTAAGCGGCAGAGGTAATACCCAAACCCAGTGGCACTGGCCAACTCAAATCTGTGCTTGAAAACCCCTACAGCGCCCTGCCTGCTTCCCGCAAACTAAAATACCGCCATCGCCCACCCACAGCCCTCCTACCTCCGGGGTCATTACAGCGCACCACCCACTGCCGCGGGAAGTTGTGACTCTTTCCTTACCAAAGCCCTGTTCTGATTGATAACATCTACGATCGCGACCAGCTTCCCGGCATGAGGCCCGAAGGAGACGTAGGCCACCCGGCCAACCTCCACGAAGCGCCTGAACACCATGTTGGCGGCGCTCGGCGAGAAGGAACGAGGCCCACCCAACCGTGCGCATGTGCCCAAAATTGGCTTTTAAATTTCCGCTTAAATAAACATCCCTGTCCTAGCAGGGACACCAATTTCCTTTGTGGGGCTAGAGCCACCAGCCTCAGAGCCCTTCCTCCCTCTGAGCACTCTTGGTCGCCTGCCTCCCAAGTCCTCCCAAACCCAGGATAATGAGTGCTTTCCCAGCTCTGCTGATTTATTGGTCCACAATTATGATTTATAAATACCCACAAAGAAGAACACCAAGCAATTTAAACTTCTGCTTTGGCCTCTTTGGCAGTGTTTTTAATTGATGTGAGCTTGGAGAGAAGAGACATGTAGGAGGGAAGAGAGTTTTCCACAGCTCCTGCTCAAAAATTATGCCTTCCTGCTCAGGCGGGGACCATCTCAGTAGCTAGGAGGATGGGGGACGGGAGGGGGACTGGAAACTGTGTTTCGTAAACAGAGGCATAGTGTCAGCATTTGAAACTTCTCAGAATCATACTCTGGGACTGGGGAAACCATCAGCGCTCTTATTTCCTGGGGAATATGCTGAGGCCTAGAAAAAGTGAGGTGTTTGCACCAAGTCCTTCTTTAGGTTTCTCATGCTGTTCTGTTTAGGGCAATATTTAAAATTTCCCAGGGCCCAACAGCAGTTTCAACTAAGACATAGATAAAGAATTTTACTTTTTCTCTTATTGGTTTTACTTTTCCGGCTTATGTTTATTTACAGTTTAAGAAGAATCTTGACTGGACGATTGCTTTTTCCCCCAAATTATTTTGAACCAAATTACTTTTCCTTTCCATATACCCCACGGGCAGCCATCACCTCCATGTGCCTCCTGTTGTTCCATTTACCTGCCAGGAAGAAAGACAAAGGGTGGGTTCCCATCTTTCTGGCCGGGACTCAAAGCTGTTAAGGAGGCAAAGGTCAGACTTCCTCGCAGTCCTGGGATGGGACTGCGGGCTGAGGCAGGGCTCTCATTCGCCATTCTGCAGGCTTTGTGCCCATCTGCTCTCTGGGGCTGTCTCAGATCGGCCGCATGAATCTCGGGATGGACGCCAGTACCTTCAAGTTTTATACCATGTGCGGCCTCCAAGAGGGCTTTGAGCCTTTTGCTGTCAACATGAACCGAGATGTTGCAATGTGGTTCAGCAAGCGCCTCCCAACGTTTGTCAACGTGCCGAAGGATCATCCCCAGATAGAGGTAATGTTACACATCGTGGGCGAACCTGGCAGGGCACATGGGCCAAGGCACTAAGCTCCTGCTAATGCCCCTGGCACAGGGCAGCTGCTTACCTAAGCCCATGCCCTGGCTGCTTACCAGCCTCCTCCTTGCTGGCCCGCAGAGCTGTCGTTGCAGACACCTTAATTGGGGCAGCTCAGTGGCATCTTACAGATGGCAACCGTCTTGCAGACATACCCTTTGCAGCTCAGGCTCCAAGCCTTTGGGCCACTGTGTTTTCTCCAGGCATCCCTGGACTGCCATTGTCATAGTAACACAGTATTCAGAGACCTTAAATGTCGTTTTCCTTAAAAAGGTCAGTGCCTGTTAAGATGTCCTGGACATGCTTCTCCTCTGCTCATAAACTGATTTAATTTCTCCAGAACCATTTCCAGCATTTTAAGCTGAGGAGTAGTCATTGATTATGATGCTGGCATCTTGTAGGGGGGCTGAGCGGAGCCAAAGATTATAAGGAGCCTGATTTGGGTTCTGATTCTATATCTTTTTGCCTCCGTTTTGCCTGTGCCCGCCATGGTTTTTTCATGATTTGGGCGGGGGCGGGGGAGAGTACTGGTTGAAAGTCAGACAGATCAGCTGCATGGAAGCATTAGACTGAGTGGCTTGCTTCTACCTAACTGTAAGTTCCCTTAGCTCACCTTCCGATCTAAATTCAACAAGCATCAACTCTCAACCCCCCACTTTTCCCCACAGTCTTACACAGTGGAGAGGTTTCTTTCTCAGATTCCTACCTGGCCATTGCTTTAGAAAGCTGGCTTGCAGACGGATGGGATTTAGAGACCCTCCACGAAGAAAAATCTACAAACTGAACAAAAAAAGTTTAAACACATCTGTAGACCACAGGATAAAAACTAGTCTCTAGAATGCGGGGAGAAATGCTTGGGTCATGAGGACATTATTATTATAAGTCTCATTTTACTTTCTCTTCCTCCCCAATGCCCCCCTACACACACACACACACACACACACACACACACACACACACACACACACACACACACACACACACATTTTTAAAATTTAGTTTTGATCTTTCTTCCTCCAATCCCTTTCCCTGCAATATTCATGCCCTGGTGCTGGGAATGTCCTCGGTGTTTAGAGAAGCCTTGGTGAACCTCAGTGCTCAGGCTGTGACTGTGGCAGAGATGGGAAATGCACGGATGGGAGACAGCACCCTCCAAGGGAGCTGTGATTTTTCTTCATGAGCTTTGGGCTCCCCATTGTCCTCTCCCCTAGATATTCTCATGCCCACTGACAACGGGAATCTTCGGGAAGGTTTTATTTAGCCACTTGCCCACTAACCTGAAAGATCAGCCTCAGTGGACACCATGGGGCATTACGCAGAGACTGCCCCCCCCCACCGTCTTGCACCTGTTCTCCACCCTTGACCTTGTAGAAAACCCAGTAGGGGTGTTTAAATCTCTAAGTTCTCCAGTCAGAGGAAGATCTGTTATTTTTCTACTGGGCAAGGTCCAAGTAATGATGAGAATAATGGTTTGGTCATCACTAGTGACAACTTTTATCATTCACAGAAAGTCTTGACATATGTAATGTCAGTGAGGGAAGGAGGAACAGAGTCAAGGTAAGGCTCATGTGGGTGCATCACATAAAGGACCCATGGTGTTTCCAGGTCATGAGGATCGACAGCACCATGGACAGCCCTCCGTGCCTCAAGGTGACCCACAAGACATTTGGCACACAGAATAGCGATGCCAGCATGATCTACCTCCGCCTGAGCATGCCCGTCGAGTGCCACTCCTCCTTCACCCACAGCCCCTGCCTGGACAGTGATGCTTTCCAGAAAAGGTGAGGGCCAGGCCTCCAGCCCTCAGAGGTGCTCATCACGTCTGTTGTAAAGTTGGCTTTCCGTCTGTCTGTTTCTTACTCTACCTCAGCATGTCTAGAACTCTGTGGTTAGGATTCCCTTTGCTCTCGGTTAGGTAAAGAAATGGGGATTTGAATGTATATACCCACTTGTGCATACACATGTGTGTGTGTGTGTGTGTGCAATGCATAATTAGGGAAGCCAATCAAGCTAAACAGAGTCACCTCTAGTGGAAACGCCTCTGCTCGTCTCAAGCCTTCTGAGTCCCTGGCCTCCTTCCAGGCTAAATGACTATGCTTTTGGAGTAAAAGGAGAGGCTGCAGTTGTTGTTGCCTTTGTGTGAAATTAGAAGCTTCTGGAGGCAAACCCCACCTTCTTTGCGTAACTATGGTCGGTGTCCAGCCCAGAAGCCATGTGACTCATGAGTGAGTGACTTCTCCCTCCCTGATAAGGAGTATATTCCTTGCCGTCTTTATTTCTTTCAATGTCTATTTTTAATCATTGATGTTTGTCTGCCTGTTTGGAGCTGTGTTGTCCAGGTTTTCTCTAGAGTTTCGCTGTCTACCAGGCTTTAAATAAGCACAGCTACTTGAGAGAACAGGAGAATATATCCAGAGGTATCCCCACACACATTATTACAATCTTTTCAACACCCTCAGCCCCTGGGCTGAGGGACAGGAGTTGGAAGTCATAGCCCTGGCTTGTGGTGGCAGGTTACAAATGAACACATCCCAAGATCAGTGGGGATCACTGGTGTATAGGAAATAGTTCCCTAAACTCACCTTCATCATTAAAGGGAGATCAACTGCCTGTCAGAATTGTGGAATTCTCTCTACAGCCGAATAACTAAAACACAGATTTTATCTTCCCTCCAGGAAACAGATGCAAGAACTACTCTCTCAAACAACAACAGTAAGTAAATGTGCTCAAATTATGGTTTTAATTATTTGAGTCTTTGCTGTGCCTGGTAATATGCCCCTCCTAGCAATGATCTGTCTAGAGATCCTCTGTAATTGCCAATTGCTCTGTCTTTTAATATGCATCTCGATGCTTCCAAATCACGTCTCTGGCATTTCTCAGATGGGGGAGAAGAGACAGTGATTCAGTGCGCGGCAGAAGCTCCACCTGGAGCATCTAATTGGGCAACATTTTGTACTTGTTGCCCATTTGCCACCAGGGGCCCAGCACTGCCTTTCTAATGGAGATGAATGTCAGATGGGGGAGGGGGGGCGGTGTCTTAATTTAATCCTTTTCTTTGCTCTTTTATGTAAACTTCTGTGTATCAACTCTCCCATCTCTCTGAGCAGTGTCAGGAATCATGTTGAAAGCATTCAAACGAGAAACAGGAGCCAGGGAACCCGCCTGAAAAATGGAGGCTGCTTTTGGTCCCTTTTCTAGAGCTAGATAGTAGTCAGGGAGCAACACTTCCTAATTTCTCTCTCTCACACTCTCTCATTCTTCTTTTAGCACCTGACAAAAAAAACAACAACACAAAAAAAAACATTTTTTAAAGAAATTCATGTCACCCCTTCTATTATGTGACCCTACATCCTGAGTTCATAGGTTAACTGCCATCGGGAAGAGGATTCTTGCTGCCGCAGCCGCACACTTAGAATGTGAAGGGCACTGGGCTGGGCACATTGCGCCACCTTCCCACGTAATGCCCACAGCAGCCTTGCGAGATGGGCAACATCATATATCCTGAGACACAGAAAGGACAAAGGACTTGTCCAAGGTCCCAGGATTAATAGCTGCCAGTGCCAACATTGAAGCCCAGCTCTGACTGGCTTACCCTTTTATCTTCCAGTTAAAAAAAAGGAGGACAAGACGATGAATAGAAGTAACTTCATTAAGAATGAATGTGCTCAGTTTCATAAGGAACATGGTGAAGGAATCACTTACCTTAAAGCTTTAGTTATTGTTATAACATAGGGATACACTTCACAAGTGGTTATGGCATCCGCCAAGAACTGCTGTGTCGATGAGCCTGCTGACCACATAAAGCGTGTTTGGCCACTCTAGGGGCTTTATTTCACAGCATCTTTTTCAAGACTTGCCCCCCAAAAATGCCGTGGATTTCTTTGTAAAAGTGAAAAGTGTAGCAGGGGTTCTCTGAGCCTTGACTGTTTCTTCTCTCAGGGCAAAGTCAGTGCCCAGGAGAGGGTTGAGGTCCTGTGCTGGCCACTCTGAGTGGCTGCCACTTATTTCCCCAGCAGCATCTTCTGAGTAAATGGTGGTAGATGCTCAAGCCAAACAGACAAGAGACAAATAAGGAAGCCAAACGCTAGCCAGGCCTTCCTCCAAGTGAGAGTGCAGTGCAGTGCCCCTCTAGACCCGAGTACGCTTTTTAAGAAAAGGGACCAATGGGCTGTAGCTCTATTCCTGCTTCCTGATCACGCTTCCCTGAGGGCCACTCACTCGTCTGGTCTGTGGTCTCTCTCTAGCAGTGCTACTACGCCATCCGCATCTTTGCCGGACAAGACCCCTCCTGTGTCTGGGTCGGATGGGTGACTCCGGACTATCACTTCTACAGTGAAAAGTTTGACCTGAATAAAAACTGTACGGTGACTGTTACTCTGGGGGATGAAAGAGGCCGGGTCCACGAAAGGTAAGGGGGCTCCTCACTTACCCCCGACAACCCAAAAGAAGGAAACATTCAGCATCTATTAAGGAGGGGAAATGAAGCACAGGCTTAAAACCCTAAGTAAATAGGTGGGGGTGGGTACTATGGTGGAGGCATGTTATTAGTGAAAATCGTGGGTCATTTCCTCATGTCTATAAAACATGACCCAGGGATGGGAGATACAGGTGCACAATTGGGAGATCTGAGCTCCATTTCAGACTCCTCCCTGGTTTCTGGGCAAGCCCGATTTCTACAACAGAACAACACAGAGAAACATCCCTGCGTGCTTGAGAGAAGTCGCTTCAGAAGAAAATGATGCACCACATCACACAGCAACCGATCAAGTCAGGACTCCTCATCCCAAAAGTGTGTCATGGCTGAAAGCCCGAAGAATATCAAAGAGACACTGCAAATTCATGACTAATAACCACTGAGTAAAAATTAGGGATCTTTAGGGAAAACACATTTTAGGCACACCCACATCCTCCCACCGGTCCACTGGCACCGCACCCAGAGAGAGCAGCCTTGGCCAGCTGTGGCCAGAGGTGACCCAGGAGACCATATCTTGTTTCCACCTGAGAGTGGATGGAGTCTTTCCCCAGGCAGATGTGTAGAGATACACGAAGTTGTTTTTCAAGCTGCCCTTTAGCCCTACAAAGTCAGGAATGTTTCTGCAGTCAGTGCTTTTTAGATGCTTCTGGCTCATCAAAGACGAGTGGTCGGGTACAAGCGCTATGTCAGGAGGACCGTTGCGGGCAGGTGGTTAAGAGCACAGACTCGGAGAGCAAACTGCCTGTATTTTAAACTGGGTTCCGGTACCGACTAGAAGTGTGACTTGGGGCCAGTCACTAACCTCCCTGGGCTCAATTTCCTTGTCTGTAAAATGAGAATAATAGTTCCAGTCTTATAGAGCAGCGATTTTCAGCCAGTGTGCCACATCAGTGTGCTACGTGGATTTTTTTAAAACATGCAATATCTTACTGTTTAGTCAGGGACACTAGCCTCTTTTCCCTTAGATTGTCAAATAGAAAAATGACAGCCAACACAACAATGGCCGTCTGGTGCGAATGAATCAAAATTATACCTATATTTTTGTCAGATGGGCAAAAAAATGATATATTTTTTAGTATGCCGCAGAATTTTAGTAATTGGTTTATGTACGACATGAGATGAAAAGGGTCGAAAATTGTTGCTAAAGGGTATTGTGAGGATTGGAAGAGATAATACATAGAAAAAAGCCTAGAATAGTGCCACAGCCCATGCAGTCAATAGACATTAACTGCTTCTATTACTATTACTGAACATCTATCATGTAATAAGACTCAGAGTAGATGCTATAAGCAACATCCGGTTCTGGTTGGCAAGGAAAGTATGTGAAAGTCATTGACAGTCCAGACTTTCCTTTTCAAACAGAAAATCAAAAGGCAGACGTGCCCATCCCAGTTGGGTTTATTGCTCTAGTTTCCTGGCTCTGCCTTACTGGCCATGATTTATCTGAGCCTCAGTGACAGTTTTTATTGTGAAAACTAACTGACACGTTAGCACCTGGAATAAGACCCAGTATATGGTCGGTGCTCAGTAATTCTTACTTCTTTGTCTCACATAACAAGAAATACTGTGTCGATCTTCAGATATTTTTTGGTATTTCAATTTTGGACCATTTAAAATATGACCAAAGTATGGCACTTCACCCTCTCACCACTTCAATACATTATTAATTGAATTCTGTAGTAGTCATCAATGTACTCAGTCCCTAATCACTAAGAAGCAGTAATAACATGGCTGCAGTTTAACCTTTATGGAAATCTAGCAATGGCTGTAATGCATTGAAGGAGCACTTTGCACTGGCCCTGCCCAAGGGCATTCACATGGAGGACCAGCCCAGTGGGGGCCCCAGAAGAGAGGGAGGCAGACCTGATCATTGGGAAGTGGCCATAAAGTGATTTACAAAGGGGATTTCCAGTAGGGAACGGGATGGGGGTGGGGGAGAGAGCGCAGGTAGGGAGTAATAGAATTCTAGAGCTGGAAAGAATCTTGGAGAATTCTAATCAAACCTTGACTTTCCAAGGTCAAATCAGATTGACCATAGGTTGTTTCAAGGGGCTTCCCTTCCATCAGGTACAGACTCACTCTCTCGTTTAACCTGAGAAAAATCTCTTTGTGTTACTTCAAGTGACCGGGTTTCTCAGATGATGTACCCCAGGACTGGGTGTAGGAGAGACCCAGTCAACTGTCCAGTGCCCACAGCCATTGCAAAGGGCTTAGGAATCACCATTGCCCCTGTGCCACTTCTCTAAACCCACCCAGGATTTTAAATCTTACCATTAAGGAACCAGGCTTTGGAGACTTGATGGTGCTTTTGGTATTATAGTTAGCTTTTAAATCTACATAATGGTGCCTACCATACAGATTACATTCTGCAGGGTGTGGACAGCTAGCTGAGAAAGGCACTCTTCCCCAGCTGGTAGTTAGGGAAGAGTGTGGGACAGAACTCCAGGGAGCTGGGAGAGCACCAGAGACCAATGTGACCTATTCTGCAAGTCTCCCCAGGCCCAGGCCTGCCCTCCTAAGGAATGCAGCCCTGAGTGTCCAAGTGCCCTGACACTGGGCTAGGACTCTAAACCCAGAGCTTTGTTCCAGCCTCACATACCAAATGCCTATACAGTGTATAAGTCTGCCTGTGGAGGGTATCCTCCTTGTGCCTCCATTTCCCATCTCTAAGGGGAGAATACAAACATCCCATTCTCTGGTTCAGAAAGCTGGAGTGATATTGAGCCGGGAAACAGTTCCCAAACATTACGCTCTCTGGACCAAAGTAGCCTGACAGACTGCCACATCCCTAAACTGAGAGGTTTGTGCCTGAGGAAACTGGGTTGAAGCTAGATGAATTAGTTTAAGAAAAAGAGTTACTGGGGGCAAACGGGAAGGCCTGGGGCAGTCCATCCCTGAGCCCCGATTGTAAACTGCCCCAGTCCACACTCTGTGCCTTTCTTTCATCTTTTTGGCTCCTAGTGTGAAGCGCAGCAACTGCTACATGGTCTGGGGTGGGGACATTGTGGCCACTTCCCAACGATCAAGTCGCAGCAACGTGGACCTGGAGATCGGCTGCCTCGTGGATCTGGCAATGGGCATGTTGTCCTTCTCGGCCAATGGGAGAGAACTTGGCACCTGTTACCAGGTAGGGACAGCTTTTGGGGCCGAGACAGCAGCGTTCCTGTCTTAGGTCTCTGCTCCTCACTTGCCATATTCAGCATCCCATCTCAGCAGGTGATGAGCCATGTGGCCCATAGGCCACCTTAGAAAACAAAAAAGAAGCAGAATGGCTTCATTTTGTCCAGAGAGGCGAAAAACGGGGGTGGGGGGACATATCATATTTATTGATTGATCAGATATGCTGGTCATCTTTCTAGAAAATAAGAAGATTTTTCCCTGGTGATGGTCTCTAAAGGTTATTCATTTATTCCATAAATATTTCTTGTGCAATTTTTATGTTACCTGGGCCATACAAGATGCAAAGTTTCAGAGGTGAACAGAAATACTCCTTGCTTTTAGAAACTTCTGGAATATACTGAAAAAAATAAACCTAGGAACAAAATAGATCCAGAGACATGGAAGCATGAAACTGGCAGACAAATCTCAGAGGGAGGGTTGGGGGTGGCAGGAAGAAATTAACCAAAGAATTTATATGCATATATGCATATCCCATGGGCACACACAATAGTGTGGTGAAGGCCTGGGGCAGGGGCGGGAGCAAGAGGAGGGGATCAATGTGGGGTGGGGGGAAGGGGAACATCTGTGATACTTTCAAAAATAAAAATGAATTTTAAAAAAGAAAGAAACTTCTGTGATCAAATATAGACCCATAAAATGGATTAATTTGCCAGGCAGTATTCACTTTGCAAAAGGTTCATCTCATTCCCTGTGGATTCCTTACAGGGTCCTTTTAAAATGCACGTGTATAAATAATGTGTTTCCCTATTACATTACTGTGAGCTCTGATAGAACTAGTCAGGAAAACCACTGTTGTACACATGTAGGTTTACCTGTCATCAGCACAAGAAGCCTGTAGTCAGTAATCTATACAGTGGGGCCTTGACTTACGAGTTTAATTCGTTCTGTGATGGAGCTCTTAACTCAAATTACTCGTATGTCAAATCAAAAGTGAACGAGTGAGACACGTGATGTTGGGCTGATGTTGTGGTGTTCACTGTGACGTTTGCTGCGCCAACTAGCGGTGGGGTATCTGAAGCTGGCTCGAAACCCGAATTTTAGCTCGCAACTCAAAGCAAAAACTCAGCTGAGAGACGGCTCGTATCTCGAAAAACTCGTTAGTCAGGACACTCATAAGTCAAGGCCCCACTGTACTAATAAAAAGGTAATATGCTAATTAGACCGGACATCTTTCAGACTTCCTTCCTGACAAAGCCGGGGGTGTGGCCAGCTTGCAAACAGCCCTGGCCACTCGCCCAGACCGGCCTAGCCCCCCAGCAGGAACCCCCACCCTGATTGAAGTGTGGCTGGCCTGCAACTGCCCCAGGCCCTTCACCCAGGCCAGCCCCACCCCCAGTGGTGATCCCCACCGAGATTGGGAGTGTGGCTGGCCTGCAAACCACCCTCAGTCCCTCACACAGACTGGCCCTAGCCCCCAGCGAGGCCCCCCCACCTCAATCCGGGGCCTTCTTCAGGGCAGGCAGGCCGGCCAGCCCAGATGTGTGCACCAGGCCTCTATTCTATATAATAAAAGGGAAATATGCAAATTGACTCTAACGGCAGAACGACTGCTGGACGAGTCACTATGAGGCGCACTGACCACCTCTTTGTCCCTTTCCCTTGCCAATAGGCTCTGATCACCTGATGGGCACCCACTGTGGGGGCAGGGCCGATGAGCAGGTGGGAACAGCCAACCTCTAGGTTCCTTCCCAGGCCGTCAC
>NW_005371823.1:781930-788437 GCF_000412655.1 Myotis brandtii | reverse complement strand
TAGCTGAGGGCAGCTGGGGAAGATGACCCTGACTGCAGGCCAGCCTAGGGACCGTACTTGCGCATGAATTTCGTGCACTGGGTCTCTAGTACTATAATAATTATGTATGGGGTCAGGTGGATACTGGAAATATCCAGGGGACCACTTTGTAAAGTATATGATTGACAACCACTATTGCTGTACAACTGAAACTAATATAAAATAATATTGAATGTGAACTGTAATTGAAAAATAACATTTTTTAAAAATGGACCAAAAAAATAAAAATATGGACAAAAATAAAATTACAAGATAATGGAAAAAAAGAAAAAGCACAAGAAGCCTGGTTTCCTTTAAGCAGGATTTTCATCCCTGAGGTCAGGTAAGCTGGAGAATGCCACGTATTATACCCTCCTTTTGAAGTTTTGCAATGAACATAGACTTTGAGAAATACTTTAGAAATAGTTTGAGAAATGCCTGTCTAACCAAACATTTCTCATACTATTTGACCAAGAAGAGATTTTTTTTATTTTTTCACTTTAACAGTTAGTAATATTCTCTAAGCCTAGAGTTCTACAGAGCACACCCCAGAAAGGCTAAGATGAGGAGTTAAATTTGTATTAAACCTTCTTGACATTCTGAGGATGGAATGGAGAGTCTCATGTATGTGTGAACAGTGTCATTTGACTTCAGAGAAGGAAGAGCTGGCCTCCATCAATAGTGGTCAGGAGAGTGTTTAGCATGGACAAACCTTAATTTTGAAGCAAAAACAAAACAAACAAAAAAACTTCCTCTTGAAGAGAGAGGAGTGTACTAGATTAAAAGAATGACACGAGAAGATAGGGAAGCATAAGATATGTTTGAGGAACAATGGACAGACTGATGGGCAGGCTGGTATGGGACCTTTGTGGTTAGTGGTTGAGAATACTATTTAGAAAAGAGGGGTTATGGATAAGAAGTGAGGGCGTTGCTGATCCAGGACAATGACGTGCCCTGTTTAAGGAAGCTTAGCTAAGTACAGCTGATGAAAGCATCCCACTGCTGTGTAAATGGTGAAGCCCTTTTTCTAGCTTGTGGTTGGGGAGATGGCATCTAGAGAAGAGAGAGCAGCTTCCCCAAATCTGAAAAGTTTGGTGGCTAAGAGCAGATGGGCCCATCCCTTTCGGGGTCCGGGGACAGCCTGCTGCAGTGCGTGAGACTCTGCACCTCCCTGGGTTCCTGGAAAAGGTGTGATCCTCACCACCACGCAGGTGGCGCGGTCCAGCGCTAGGGCCCAACCAGCTATTCCCGGAAAGAGGCCTTTGGGAACCAGGCTGTTATTCTTCTAGTACTTTCTCATGATTCCACCCTCCCCCAAGTCCCCTGAGAAACTGCTTATATACATTAGTCTGTCTTCAGAACCCATTAGCTTTTTCCCATTAAATTTGAAATGAGTTTGACTGCAGGGGCCTCCCTGAGCTGCAGAGAGCTCTAAAGCATCTAATAACTTTTAAGGCTAGTTGGGTGTCGGAGGTCCCTAAATAAATCACTACCCGTGGCATTCGAAGCAGCGGTGACTAGACTTCCCATGATGTTGAGATGTTATAACAAAGAGCAGGTTGGACACTGGCCGTTTTTAACCTCCTCTTTCACAGTAGCTCCTGGGTGACAGTGGGCTGGCCACTTGTCTTCTCTGAGCTGTGTGTTGGCATCTACCCCCGGCCCTCAAACAACTGCCTCTACTTCACATGTATAAATCCTGATTTCTCCCTCCAGCTCCCAGGCCTGCCTGTTGTTCTGAGGAATGTTGCTGTGAATGAGGAGAGAGCCAGGCTCTGCATGAGGGGCGGGGGTGGGGGCGCTGAGGAGGCTCACACCCAGCCAGCCCCCTTCTCATCACAGGCGAGACGCTGACGTGTGTGGCTGTGCATCTGGTCCCCTGGCAGCGAGATAATTGTTATTCTGCAGATGTAGCCATTTTCATTTTTCAGTTACCTCGAAGGAGTAGGACAATATTTATACACTGGCTCTTTATTGGGAAAGGACCAGTAACCAAAATAATGAGAGAAGGGTTCTCTCAAAGTGTTTAGAGCTCCCCCGTTAAAGACTGCTGGGCAATTTGAAAACCTGTCTGTCCCACTTAATGTGATCACGGGTGGGATGGGAAATAAAATGTATGTTTAAGAGATACTGCTCCTTGGTGATTGACACCCCAGCCACCGCTCTGAGAACTGAGCCAGAGTCACGCGAGGAGGTAGCTTTGCATTCAGGCCAGTTCCCATGCCCTGATCTTCACACATGATTAGAAATAGAATGTCTATTATTGCAAGGACAGTGTAGATCAGCCGGGGACAAAGGTACCTTAAACACAAAGGGGAAACTGTCAGCCAACGGTACTCCACCGCAGACCCAAATCTGGGCTCGCCATCCATTCCATTAAAATGTGAGCTCACTGTCCAGAGTGGGAGCTCCTCAAGCGAAGAGGCCTGCTTCCATGTTCACGGCCACGTCTCCTGCACATAAAGCAGCCCCTGGCACCTAGCGAGTGCTGGCTAAACATTTGTTGTCAAACTTCCCAACTCTGCTGGAAAGCCACTGTATTGGTTGTTTAAGTGCTGCCTAACCAGCTACCCCAAAATCAGCAGCTTTTGACAGCACGCGTGTATTACCTCGCAGTTCTGTAGGTTTGACCGGGATCTCTGCTCCTGATCTCACAAGCCCAAAATCAAGGTGTCAGCTGGCTGAGCTGGCTCGATCTGGAAGTTCTGGAAGAACTTGCATTCGCATTGTTGGGCGTTGTTGGCAGCGTCCAGTTGTGATTGTAGGCTGGGCTTCTGAGGTCCCTGTTTCCTTGCTAGCCTTCAGTCAGGGTCACTTTCTGCTCCCAGAGGTGCCCACATTCCTTTTTCATGTGGCCCCTTCCATCTTCGAAGCCCCAGGAATATGTGGGGTTCTTGTCACGCTTCTAATCTCTCTTGCTCTCCCTTTTGCCCCAGCAATGAAAACACCCGTTTTTGAAGGGCTCCTGTGACTAGATCCTCAAGGATAATCTCTCTATCTCTAGGTTAACTGGTTAGTACCCTTCCTTATCTCTGCAGAATCCCTCCTGCCTTGTGACATACAGCGTCACAAAGTAATGCAGGGATCAGGAAAGTTGACTAGGAGTCTGCTTTCCATACCCCCGTTGCCAGTTTTATCCTTTGTACATTCATCATGAGCCCACACTTGTTTGATCGTCTTATTTCAGTGATTGAAGAGAAATTTCCGTTGTTCCTCGTGGTGGGAGTGTCCTCTGTGGGGTAGAAAGCAGCCTCCCCCAGGGCATTCTGAAGCTCTCAGAGCACCTCCTTTCTGAGGGAGGTGTGAGGAGGCACTGGCGCTTGGCTGGGTGGTTTGTGAAGTTTGCAGGGATCAGTCCTGAGGAACCTAACATCATGCCCCCATCTTCAGCCTGTAGCTCCCCTACTGGTGTGATAGTGGTCAGCACAGAGAACTCTCAGCTGAATACGTTTCTCCCCCTAAGGAGCAGAGACTCAAGGGCCTACTGCTGATGCAGGTGAAGTTTTCTCAGTTGCTGGAGCTCTGCTGCCTTCGGGCTACAATGATTTGAGGGTCGTGCATTGTTCTGGATGTCACATGATAGATCATGCATTGTTCTGGATGTCACATGATAGGTCATGCATTGTTCTGGATGTCACATGATGGGCCATGCATTCTTCTAGATATCACATGATGGGCCATGCATTCTTCTAGATGTCACATAATGGGTCATGCATTGTTCTGGATATCACATAATGAGTATTGAGAAATCTGGGGCCAGCCCAGGGATGTTGTCTTGCTGTATGGCCAAGGTCACACCAGCATCAGATCAGAATTTCCTAGTTCCATCTCTCACCACCGTAAACCCAGTGTCTGGCATAAAGCCAGTGTGTGATAGGTACTAAATAATTATTTGTTGAATGTCTTTAATAAAGCGTCTGTCACTGCATTTTGTTTTTACATTTGTTTATCCCTTCCCATTTCCCGGGGGTACCTGAAGCATTGGGGAGAAAGCAAATATTTGAACTTCAACTATGAGCCCACTGTAGTGTGCTGGAATGACCATGTGTGGGGCACAAGGCTAGGTTTTATAGTCTGACCTGTTTCATCATAAGCAAATGATAGCACTGAACCATACAATCTTTTAAGTCACTGCCACGAAAATGTGTTTTTATAAACTTTATGTCTAACTGTATTGAGGAAGTTCATGATACAAAGGAAGCTGGTAACAATATCCTGACAGGAAGACAACTCACTGTATTCATCTCCGATGACTGCGTAACAAGTTCCCCTGAACTCAGTGACTTAAACAGCATGTGTTTATGGGGACCAGTCCTGAGGGACCTAACATCTCACCAGTTCATTGGTGAGGATTCAGGCACAGCTTAGTGAGGTCCTCTCTCGCGGTATCACAAGGCTGCAGTCGAGGTGTCAGCCAGGCTGTGTCCTTGTCTGGAGCTCACTTCTTCCCCAAGCTCCTGTGATTGTTGACAGGACTCAGTTTCTTGCATTTGTGAATGGAGGCTCCATTCCTTGCTGGCTGCAGCCAGGGCCAGCCACTCTCAATGCCCTGAGACCCCCTGGAATTCCTTGTCACATGGCCTTCTCACAACACGGCAGTTTTCTTCTTTCTGTCCAGTCTGCTGAGATGGAGTCAAATATAAAGTGACAGTCCTTTCACTTTTTCCAGAAACAGCACACAGGTTCTAGTGCAGGGGATTATGCACGAGTGTGACTCCCTGGGGGGCACCCCAGGGTATGTCCACAGTACCCACCATCCCCTAATTTGGTTGGTCAGAAGAATGGTAAGAATCTCCAATGTTTGAATTCTCTTAAAGGCAAAGGACTTTAGTGAGTGGAATAAGAGTCCCATTTTCTCCCCCACTGTCTGATCAAATGCTCTGCATCAAAGTTTGCAAATGATAAGTGCAGCCCCAATGTCATAAATAAATCCACGTGCCTCAACTAAGTGGCAGCTAGACAGTCAGTGAATCCACGCCGTTTAATGTAAAAGCTACAATCTGAGAGAGAAGGGGGTGGAGAGAAGTTCAGAAGAACCAAGGGAAAGAGAGGTTTTGAGAGAGGAGGCAGGCTGTGGAGGCAGCCCTCTATTCCTGGGAAGCACCTCACAGCCCTGCCTGCAAAGCAGCGGTGCTTAAGTGAGGGTGCTTTTCTCACCAAGGGATATTGGCATTCTCAGAAGGCATTTTTGGTTATGCCAACTATGGTGGGGTGAGGAGCACTACTCACATCTAGTAGGTAGAGGCCAGGGGCACCTAAAGATCCCACAATGCACAGGACAGCCCTGACAACAAAGACTTTCCAGGCCCAAAATGTCAATCATCCCAAGGTTGAGAAACCCTGTTAGCCCTCCTGGGTTTGCCTGACCAATGTCCATTTGCCTTCAGAAATTACAGTACCTTCCCCAAGAACCCCCTCCTCTGGGCCGGTGATTCTGTGCTGTGTGAAAAGCCAGAACATCGCATTGTTCAGTGACCAAGAGCGCGCATTGCCTTTGATGGCAAGTTAGCAGCTCCCCGCTCTGACCATCCTCCTGAGCAGTGGAGAAAGCTGTGGGCTTCATTCACCTGAGAGAGAAAATGAAAGGACGTGGGATTGTTCCACCCAAGTTGAGGGAGTGAGAGAGTATTTAAGGTGGGAAGCAGAGACGATAATTACCAACAGGCACCAAGTCTCAAAGAATTTCTGAGCAGTGTAGACTGACCAGTCCATGACCTCTCTCTCCTCTTCCAGCCGAAGTGAGAGTGGGGCGCTGATTAAAACACCCAGTGACTTCGCCATCAGTCATTTTATCATTCTGGACAAACCTCTCCATTTTTTCTGGTTTCCAGGTGGAGCCCAATACCAAAGTGTTCCCAGCAGTCTTCCTGCAGCCCACAAGCACTTCTTTGTTTCAGTTTGAACTTGGGAAGCTGAAGGTATGTATCTGTCCCCTCATGGAATGGCTATGAAGGGGAAGGCATGTTGACCATTAGGCCTCAAAACATGAGGGACTCTGTCACTTCTCGCTTCTCACGTACCCTTCTCATGTTCTCCTCCTCTCACTTCTATTGGATGCTGAAAGAATTAATGCTTATATAACCCATTAGGCAAGGTCTTAATTAATGCTGGGAAAGACTTTAGGGATCCCTGGATATATTTGTTTCTCTTTAATTTATACTAACCCTGTTGATTACCATGGGCCAGCAGCTTAGAATCTCTATATTGCACATGTGTTCTTCCCTCTCCCGCATGCCTTCCCGCCTGGCCCAGACCGCATTGCCACTGTCAGCAGCCATATTTAAGAGCGAGGAGAAGAATCCAGCCCCGCAGTGTCCCCCTCGGCTGGATGTGCAGACCATCCAGCCCGTGCTCTGGAGCCGCATGCCCAGCAGCTTCCTGAAGGTGGAAACAGAGCGGGTGAGCGAGCGCCATGGCTGGGTGGTGCAGTGCCCGGAGCCCCTGCAGATGATGGCGCTCCACATCCCCGAGGAGAGCAGGTAGTGCGGG
>NW_005371823.1:759896-781885 GCF_000412655.1 Myotis brandtii | reverse complement strand
GGGGGGGGGGGGGGGGGGGGGGAGAGGAAGGGCATGTGGATGGGGCTGGCCCGGGAGGCGGGGAGGCAGAGCCTAGCAAGCCCAATGGGAGGAGGAGCCTCCTCATTGGCCAAGGGCCCTGCTCAGTCAGCCCCAAGATAACTATTGGTTTCCCCAAAGCCTCAGTTTCTCTCCTTTCCTTTCTCAGCTTTTGTTATTCACTCAGAAACAGCAGAGTATTTGCTATTATATGCCTACTGCAGGGCCTTCACTGCAGCTCCGAGTGCCTGTACTCAGGAATGTGTCCATGCACTTAATTAAAAATCTTAGTGTGACCCTAAAATATATGTTTATTGGTGGCAAGAAGGAGAAGGAGGTATGCCTAGCTTGCTCAGAGATGAAGAATCAGGCTGCTTGCCTCCCCTCATTAAGAGGCACTCTTGGTTGATAGCTTGGGTTCAATCCCAGCTCTATCACTTTCTGGTTTGCGGCCTTGGGTAAGTTACTCATGCACTCCAGGCCTCAGTCTCCTCATGGACACAGTGAGATCAATGTCCACCCAAAGGATGGCTGGGAGAAAAAATGAGATTGTGTAGGTAAAAATATAGTTCTGTGCATAGTAAGAATAAAGAAGTTCTATTTCTTGATCTCTTGGACTATCAAAATAAATAGAGGGTGGAGGTTTTTGACACTTGCCCAGATCCCATTTGGGTATTCTGTTGGGTCATGGGCAGCAGCAAGACAGGCTAATGTAGGGAGAGAGCAGAAAAGACCAGCAGTCCACGCATGGGAGCCAATACCAAGGATCCTCAGATCCATGGTGAGGAGCAAAACAAAGTTGAAAATCTTAGTGTCAATTCCTTTGGTTTACTCCACAGCCAAAGGAATGGACACTTAGAGGGACCACACTCATCACACTCTAGACCCCCTAAAGAACATGACACAGACAAACACACCTCTAAAATCAGGAAGGAGAATGTGAATTGATTATGCCAGCTCATCTCAAGTTGGAAAGTGTTTTTCTCTGTGGACAAGAGTGCAGTGTGTTTGTTTTCAGGGGAAGGAAAGCCCCATGGATGATGGCAGACTGGAGATTATAATGATGAGGTAGATGGTAGTTTGATGGAGGGCTTCAGCTACATCTTCTGAGGCCTCTTCCATCAGGAAGCAGAAGATCCCCTTGAGCCTACAACTAAGAGGACCAAGTCACCTTTGTCCTATACCTGAATGTTTCTCAGTGTTCAGATTTGGGGGTTTTCCCTAATAAAGGAAGATTAATATTTGGTAAGCTAGTCTTGTTAAGTCTTACAGACTTTGGAGACCCTTGTAGTTAGATATGGTGGATTATCAGGAGCGGGATGTGGACCAGAACTGGGAGAGGAATGATAATCAGGAAGAGAAAGTGTAGCAGAGATGCCTTCATCCTTCTGCCCTTTGCCTTCACTGGATTGGGTGAAATCCCTGGGGATTCAGAGAGCAAGAACTCTGCTGAATTCTGGCAGGCGCACGCACACACACACACACACACACACACACACACACACACACCCCACCGTGCAGTGGAGTGGTTGATTGTCTCATTCTCAGGTGTGTGGACATCCTGGAGCTCTGTGAGCAGGAGGACCTGATGCAGTTCCATTACCACACGCTGAGACTCTACAGTGCCGTGTGTGCCCTGGGAAATAGCCGCGTAGCCTATGCCCTGTGCAGCCACGTGGACCTCTCCCAGCTCTTCTATGCCATTGATAACAAGTACCTCCCTGGCCTCCTGCGGTCTGGTTTCTATGACCTGCTCATTAGCATCCATCTGGCCAATGCGAAGGAGAGAAAGCTGATGATGAAGAATGAGTACATCATCCCCATTAACAGCACCACCAGGAAAATCCGCCTGTACCCAGACAAGTCGAAGAGGCACGGGCTGCCTGGGGTGGGCCTGAGGACGTGCCTGAAGCCAGGCTTCAAGTTCTCCACCCCTTGCGTTGTCATGACCAGTGAGGAGCACCAGAAGCAGAGCCCTGAGATTCCCTTGGACATTCTGAAGACAAAGGCCCTGAGCATGCTGACAGAGGCCGTGCAGGGCAGTGGGGCTCACATCCGAGACCCCGTTGGGGGGTCTGTGGAGTTCCAGTTTGTGCCAGTGCTGAAGCTCATTGGAACCCTGCTGGTCATGGGGGTGTTTGACGACGATGATGTTCGGCAGATTCTCCTCCTGATCGACCCGTCTGTGTTTGGGGAGCACAGTGGGGAGACAGAAGAAGGAGCAGAGAAGGAGGAAGTGACTCAGGTGGAGGAGAAGGCAGTGGAGGCTGGGGAAAAGGCCAGCAAGGAGGCTCCAGTCAAAGGCTTGTTACAGACCCGATTACCGGAGTCCGTCAAGCTGCAGGTAACTCGGGGCATCAAAGATCTTGCCCTTGGAAAGAGCTGGGGAGCGAGACAGTGGAGCCTAGTGATGGTGAGGCTGTGGCTATGGATACAGGCCTAAACCTAAAGGGTAACAGAGATGCTCAAAGTGCCCACCAGTCATGCTCATTTCTGACATGGAATATGTCTCCCCAAGCCAAAGTGAAAACACCAACCCTCATCAATAAGGCACTTGCCTCAGAACTGTTTTTCTGGTACTGGTCATGGATTTGCCCTGATCTTATCTCTTACCCTTTGGGACTAACAGATGTATTTGTGAGATCCTGTCTAGAGAGGAAGGAGCCTTTGGCTGTGGAGTAAACCAAAGGAATTGATACTTAGGGGGACCACACTCATCACCAGCTCTCATTTGTATCCATGCTCTGATCACCAAACTAATGTGGACTTGTTGCACTCACATGTACTAGGAACTGCTATACAAGCCAAGGAAGAGAGGCAGGCTAATGTAGCGCTGTCCCCTTGGCATCACCGAGGAAACCTCAACATTTCCTGAAACATAGTCTTACCAGAGTAAGCTAGTGTCAGTAAAGAACTGATGACAATCACGTTTGTCTTCTAGGAGCTGAGGAAAGAGAAATGAAAATGAGAGTAGAACAGTCTGCCCCATGAGTGAGCCTGGCTCGGGCATCCCTGAATTTCAGCTCCTGCTCCTCCCTCCATCCCTTAACCACCTATATAAACTTGCCAAGTCAGTAGCCCATCAGAGTCTTAGCTTTCTGATTTGTAAAATGTGGATGATAATATAGTAAAACATAGAATTAAAATGTATTTTTACAAAATACAGTATGAAATGTGTTTTATCATAAAATGTATTACAATCAAGTAACCCGTCATTGGAGCTCTCTTATCCAATGCGATGGGATTGGTAGGGGGTCAGTTAATCAAGATGTTAAATATAGAGGAGAAGCACAACAAATTTTACATATAAACCTTGAATGTTGTATTAAAATGTATAACTGTGCTAGTCTCATATAAGGCTGAGACCTTTCCTTTAATGGGAGTCTCTGACTGGCACGTAGAGCCCTCTTTTGTGCATGGATGACACCTGTCATGCACCATCTACAGCTGCCAGTTCGGGTAGACTGCATACAGATTTAGAGGTAATTAGAAAGCTGAGCACAGAATGCTTCTAGATTTTTATGATTTGCCCCATTTTTTTTGTAGTTGTCTAACACCCAATTTTTAGCATTTTTTGGAAAAAAAAAACATTAACTTTATGCTTCTAGATTTTTATGATTTGCCCCATTTTTTTTTTTTTGCAGTTGTCTAACATCCAATTTTTAGCATTTTGGGGGGGAAAAAAACTTAACTTTTACAGACATCCCTTAGTCATTCAACTTAGTTTTCCTATTTCATTGGTTCCTACAATTTTTAAATAAATGTTGTAGTTGCATCACATGTATGACTGGCATAAGCTTTGGGTCCTCGTTTGCCTGGCAGGAACAGAGGCTTGCAGATAGGCCAGAGACTCTGAACAGGTAGGCGAGAGCCCTTGCCACCTGGACAAATGGAGAGTGGCCGTTAATCCCATGAAAGATTAAGTGGGGATAGGTTAACAGAACTTCTGCTTCACTAAAAATATCAGGAACATAGGGATTAGAGGAGATAAAGTATAGCAAGTGCCTGGCACAGTGTCCTGCGAACAGTTAGTGCTCAGGAAGGATGGCTATTGTTTCTCCTATTGGTGTAAATTCTAATAGTGACAAGATTAGTAACAATAACAATCCTAAGGAACTAATCACAGAAATGCAGAGCTTATAAACAAAAACAGTGAGAGAGCCAGAGGATGTCAGGCAGGAGCTAGGCTCAAAGTGCAATTCAGTGGCGGGTCCTATACTAAGCTGAGGAAAACACACTTAGAAATGTTTTTCTCTCTCTCTGCAGAGAGATTTACTGTGTCTTTAGTGAGCTTATTTCTGTTGTTCTCCTGACCTTAATGGTGAAGAACTGTTCTCTGCATTCTGGCCAACTTGGATTCAAGTAATAGCTCTGTTCCTACTGTGTGACCCTGGAGAGGTTACTGAAATCACCCACGTCGCCGTGTTATCATCTATAAAATGGGGATGCTAGGTGCTTCCTCCATAAAGCATTATTCCCGTATATATGCACTTTTATTGCAGATGTGCGAGCTCCTCAGCTACCTCTGTGACTGTGAGCTGCAGCACCGAGTGGAGGCCATTGTGGCATTTGGTGACATTTATGTCTCCAAGCTCCAGGCGAATCAGAAGTTCCGCTACAACGAGCTCATGCAGGCCCTGAACATGTCTGCGGCCCTGACTGCCAGGAAGACCAAGGAGTTCCGCTCACCCCCACAGGAGCAGGTGAAACCCCCTTTCTGAGCCTCCATCCCATTCCTAAGGAAGAATGTGAAACCTTTCTGTGCCTGGCAGCACAGAGCTGTGGGAAATGAAAAGACCCAGTGCCACCAGGAGACAGGCCTCGTCTGATAACTGAGGAGCACCTGCCAATTATCTTTTGGGTGGGAAATAACCCTTCCCAAACTACACATAGGGCAGCACTCTCTCCCTTCTCTTCCATCTATGTCTCTCTCACTAAGTCAAAGTTGGCTCACTGTCAGTATGCAACTTGCACCCCAGCAAGATTTCACCACTTTAAAAATTTCAGTCCAGTCTTTCCAGGAATCACTGCTCTCTATCAGAGATCAACAGAATATGGTCAGCGTTTCCCAGCTTATGAGAGTAGGTGCACTATCCTCCTGGGCGCAGCTCACGATCCTGGCTCCTGGAAGGGCCATTCGGGCTCCCACCCTTTCTTTCCCCCTTCTGCCTCCTTACCTTCTCTTCTGCCTCCCCGGGGCCGGCCATCACTTCCGCCTTCTAAACAATCCACTGACCAGTCACTTCAGACTCAATTCAGAAGCCTGTAACTCAATAAGTTCTTCCCTAACGTGTTAGCCCAGTGATTCTTGAACAGACATCAGAATTACCAGAGGACTTAATAAAATACAATTTGCTGGTCCGACCTCTAGGGTTTCTAGTTCAGTGGGTCTAGTGTGAGGCCCAAGAATTTGCATTTTTATCAAGTTCCCAGGTGATGTTAATGCTGCTGGTCTAGAAATGAAAAGAAAGAAGGGACAGTAACTGCTGTCAAACTCAGTTATCCCGTCTGCCACACCTCCCAGAGTATTCATTTCTAGAAGGAATCTACCCATGAAGCTCTCTAAATAAGAATTTAATATCAGCAAAGGATGTGGAAGATTGAAACCAGTTTTAAGGGAGAGCAATGAAAAATCACTTGGGAAACAGAATGCATAAGAATTAGACTTTTAAAACAATGGTATGATTACCTCATCCTTCTGTAACCTTTGAAGATAGAGATTTTCAGTCCTATGTCCAGAAAGTAATCAGAGAGATGAAAAAACCATGCTTGGGGGATGGAACTAAATACAAGAGTAAGTAAAACTAAGATTAGTCAAATGATGGTTGGCAAATTAGCCAAACATCGTCAGCAAACCTTTCCCTTTCAAAAGGGCTTCGTTGAAGGGTACGACCTCTAGCAGAGAATTCGGTTCACCCCTCCTTTTGGTTGAATGCCCTGCAGGCTAGTGGGTCCCTGCTTCCTAAGTGTTCCACTATTAGCCAAACATCGTCAGCAAACCTTTCCCTTTCAAAGGGCTTGGCTGAAGGGTACGAACTCCAGCAGAGAATTCCGTTCACCTCCCTGTTGGTTGAATGCCCTGCAGGCTGGTGGGTCCCTGCTTCCTAAGTGTTCCACCGGGGAAAGATCTGTCAATACAGAAATTAATTTTCTAATTCTGAAAAGAGCTTTTCAGGTCCTATTTTCATTTAATAAACAACCTATCAATATATGTTATTGCTATAATTGCCATAATTTAACATTACAGAACAACCACAGAAATTACTTTTTCAACCTATTTATAAATAGTATTTGATTATAGATGATTCTGCTACCTACTTCCAAAAAAAATTGTTTGCAGTGGAAGCTTTGACTAAGGCTCTCCCAACCAATAGTAAATAAGGTTCCTGGTTTAATTAGGGAGATTGTAAACTTTTTTAACCTAGAAACCTAAATAGAAGGAGAAAACCTCCTTTTGCCTGTTGTTTGGGTTAACCTGCCTGAGGCAGCAGAATTGACAAGATTTCCTCTGGTTACTGCTCCAATCCCTCCAGATGTTCACTAGCCTGGAGTTGTGGGTCTGTGGGATGAATTCAGACATCCAGAAATCTGAGTGGAAAATAAATGACAGCTTTTATTTTTACTAACTTTTCATTAATCTCTAATAGTATTTTTTTAACTATTAAGGTAGGCAGCAATGCAAGGACCTGACTTTGTCACCAACATAAATTGCATATTTTTTATATCATATTACAGTGGTTTTCACACCATGAAATATCACTCACATTCATTACATGCTTCCAGATCATAGTGGATATAAGACCTGACACCCGATCCTTTTGTCTAGTGAGCTAATAAACAAGCATATATGTTATTATATCACAGATTTGTTTTTTATGCTCTTGATAACTAGATTTCAACATAATTGT
The DNA here is from genome assembly GCF_000412655.1 of Myotis brandtii. NCBI lineage: Eukaryota > Metazoa > Chordata > Mammalia > Chiroptera > Vespertilionidae > Myotis > Myotis brandtii. The sequence continues at coordinate 774,959 of NW_005371823.1, read as the reverse complement.
TCCTCTTTGTAATCCTCTACATTTTATTCCATGTGTTTAAAATATTAATCCGCAAAGGAAAACATGGGTTTCACTAGGCTGTCAGAGTGGTCCATGGCATAGAAACAGATAAGACTCCTGAGACAAAACTGAAGAAGATGATGGGCTGACTCAACATAATTGTTCCTCTTTGTAATCCTCTACATTTTCTTTCATGTGTTTAAAATATTAATCTGCAAAGGAAAACATGGTTTCACTAGGCTGTCAGAGTGGTCCATGGCACAGAAACAGATAAGACTCCCGAGACAAAACTGAAGAAGATGATGGGCTGATTGCAAAACATAAAGCCTACACGTCAGGAACGTCACATAAGCAACATTAAAAGCTGACTATAAACTGGAAAATATATATGGAAAATTTGTTATGAGAGTTAATTGTCTAGAGATGTGCAAAGTACATGTTGATTAATGTTTAAAATGATAATTGCCCAACGGAAAAATGGAAGGAGAACATAGTTGGGATATTTCTAAAATGTGAAATGAAAATGGTCCTTATTGTGGAAAAACAAAGTTCAAGCCTGACCAATTAAATGCAAATTAAAGCAACAAGGATATGACATTTTTCACCCATTAAATTGGAAAATATTTGAAAATGTGTTAACTCTCATTATTGTAATGGAGATGGCAAAGAAATACACACTCTCATATAAACTTGATGATAATACAAATTGCTATGAGCTCCCTGGAGGGCAATTTGGCAATTCATATCAAGAGCCATTAAAATGCACAAACCTTTGATCTCATCCTTTTGCTTTTAGGAGTTTTTCCTAAGAAAATGATCAGAGATGTGAACAAAAATTATGTAAAAGGAAATTAAAACCAACTTTGTTTATAAAGATAAGCAATAAAAATAACTTAAATATATCATGCCAGGTCGTTAATTTTATATAAATTTCACACAAATTGCTATTTATCTATTTAATGAAAATGCAATGCACCTATTAAAAATTAGATTAAGGCCCAGCCGGTGTTGCTCAGTGGTTGAGCATTGACCTATGAACCAGGAGGTCATGGTTCGATTCCCAGTCAGGGTTCATGCCAGGTTGCAGACTCGATCCCCACTGTGGGGCATGCAGGAGGCAGTCGATCACTGATTCTCTCTCATTATTGATTTTCTATCTCCCTCTCCCTTTCCCTTCCTCTGTGAAATCAATAAAAATTCTAAAATTAGGTTAAGGAAATAAGAAAATGCTCAAGATAAATTGTTAAGTAGAAAAAAAATGAGTTTCAAAAGTGTATCTAGATCCGGCATGCAGGAGGCAGTCGATCACTGATTCTCTCTCATTATTGATTTTCTATCTCCCTCTCCCTTTCCCTTCCTCTGTGAAATCAATAAAAATTCTAAAATTAGGTTAAGGAAATGCTCAAGATAAATTGTTAAGTAGAAAAAAAAAATGAGTTTTAAAAGTGTATCTAGATCTCGCATATATAATCTTAGCCCACATACATAAAGATTGGAAGATATTAACTAAAATATTAACAGTGGTTTTCTTTGGGTGGCGTGATATCAGTACATTTTCTTCTTTAGGTATTTTCCAAATTTTGTGCAATTAATAAACTTTTATAATTAGAAAAAATTACAAGCTACTTTTATTTATATTTTATCTAACTTTTTATTTATTTTTTACTTTAATTTTTCCCATCACCATTTATCCCTTCTATGCTCCCCTTCCCCCCTCCTGCAATCACCAGACTATTGTCCATGAGTTCTCTCTCTTTTTTTTTCATTTTTGCTTCATCCCTACACACACCGCCCCCAACATTCTTTCCCCACCAGAGCTGTCTATCTGTTTCTATCTACGAGTCTGTCTCTATTTTGCTTAGTAGTTCAGTTTGTTCATTAAATTTCACATGAGTGAAATCATATGGTACTTGTCTTTCTCTGATTGGCTTATTTCACTTTGCATAATGTTCTCCAGATCCATCCATGTTGTTGCAAAGGGTAAAATTTTCTTCCTTTTTACGACAGAGTAGTATTCCTTGGTGTAAATGTACCACAGCTTTTTTTTCCAGCCATCTACTTACTGATGGACACTTGGGCTGCTTCCAAATTTTGGCTGTTGTAAATAACACTGCAGTGAGCATAGGGGTACCTACATTCTTTCGAATTAGTGTTTCAGGTTTTAAATGTTGACCGTTTTTACAAAAAAAAAAGAGTTAAATAAAATTTGCAATGAATGTTGGGTATCTGTCTAAGGCAGGATCTGAGTTCTTTGGACCACCACTGAGAACAAACTAGCCATTCTTCTTTGTCCCTCAAAGATCAACATGCTTCTTAACTTTCAACTGGGAGAGAACTGCCCCTGCCCAGACGAGATCCGGGAGGAGCTGTATGACTTCCACGAGGACCTTCTCACTCACTGTGGTGAGCTTCCAGCACACAGCTTCATCAGAGACAAGTCGGTTCCTGGCTCCTTCTTTAGCAGCCAGTAGGGGGAGGCAAGGTGGGAAGTTATTTTTCCATTTAAAAATTACAATACTAATTATTTAAGAAATGGTTCTATCCACAGTACTTGTATCAGAGAAGATACAGGAAGTAATCCTGCCATAATTCCTGTCTGAAATGTCTTCTACCTGCAAGAGACTTTGCTGAGATATGAGAAGGGGCTGTGTCTCTAAAGAAGGAAATAAAATAATTTATCCTACGTAAACCTCACCCAACTCACTTTGAGTTAGATAGTTGGGTTTGGGACTCTGCTTCTGATCCCCTTTGCTTTGTACGTTGGCAATGATATACTATTGTAATGTCTGTGCTTAAAGGATTCTAAGCCAGCAATTCTTCCCTTTGATACATAGCTGCTGGTTTTAAGTGGCTCTTAGCATTTGTGCTGCTTATACATCGTGGATTGAGTGATATATTGGATAACAGATGTCTTTTCATTTGAAATAACTCAATGTTAACTCTTTCTTTCTAGAGACTTTAGAGTGCTTTGGGAATATAGGTTAGAAGAGTTAAGTTTTGGGATTGAAATTACTTGATGTTCTTGTACACAAGAAATCATCTTTTTAAAAAAAAATCTTGTGAAAAGACATTCTATAGGCAAATACTTAAGGATGAGAAGCAGAGTTATTATGTTCTCTCAATCATTTCATGGTTTCATATCCTGTTCAAGATCTTCACTGTGTGCTGTGACTTGCTAGGGGTTCCCCTGGAGGGAGAGGAAGAGGAGGAGGAGGACAGCTCTTGGACTGGCAAACTTCGTGCCTTGTTGCAGAAAATCAAAGGCCCTCCCAAGCCAGAAAAGCATCAGCCGGCAGTGGAAGAAGAGAGATGCCCTAGTAAGTGACCTTTCAATCACAGTACCGCCAGCACAGTGCTCCTCTGAGACCTAATTAAGGGAATTAGCTTTCTAATAAACATCTATGATAGAGATGGGCTGTTTAGCTTCAAAGAAAGTATCTGTTATAATTGGTGGTAGTTATCGTTGTATATATTGATCTCTGCTTTTCTTCTCATTTAAGCAATTTACTTTCAGAGTCTTTTGAAACCTAGGGGGTCCATTGCGTGGTGGGTCTGCTCTTGTTGTATCTCTAGTTAAAAAATGCCTAGACACATGTTTCTGTGCGTTGTTTTCTGTTTCCATGATCTTCCTCTCCTAACCATTGTTGTTTCTGTCACTTCTGCTTGTGGTTCCTGAGCATTGAAAATTTCCCAGTGAGGAAACAAAGTAATAATAAAAGGGGAGTAAAGGAAATAGGATGGCGGTTTTAGGGAGGTTGTTTGTGTGTGTGCTTTTTGGCTTCAATTTTCATAATGTAATATCCTAAAGGACTTTGACCTTCTATTCTTACAACAATGCCAAACCTTGTCCAAATTCATTTCTTTAGTCCTTACAGTATAGGTGACTCCTACCATGTGACCATGTTGAGACAAGATCATAATTTGTTCTACAGGGCAGTTTATTGTCTACAAACCATTAACATTTCAAAAGGAGCATTGTCTGTATATTATATATAATCAATCTGTCTTTAGTATCAGATTCTGCAAATATATCATTTCTCTAAAGAAGAAGGACTTTCCCAGATTTAATGTAGTTGCCTTTTATCTTGTTCCCTGTTCTTATCCATCTTAGAATATGCTTTCAAATCATAGACTAGAGCAATAGCCTGTCAAGATATGATGGGTTTGTCTGAAAACACTAACTTTGGGGTTCATATATCTTATTGCCCTTTATATTGACCTTCCATCTTTGTCAGACCATCTCTGAAAGGAAAGAATCCTCACCATTTATCAGCAGAAGTGTTGAAGCCTCTGGAAAAGTGTATGGGGTACTTGGCAACAGTTGCCCTGGCAACCCTTGATCAATCCCATCTGTCACCATGGACTGGGTAGGGTGGGTATTTGGTGAGGATATGCCAGCAGGATTCTAAAAGCACAAAAGAATGTGAGCTTAGACTCCCTCTGTGGTTCCTGCCAAAGTAGAACTAAAAATAGATTGAGCTGACCCGTATTACCTGCTGAGAGTCTATTTTGAAAGTGGATGTTTCTTTCTAATAGAATATGTCACGACTAGGTTCCCTCCAAGAGGGGCCATTTCATGTTAGGGAAACAGAGTCCGTGATGAAATCGTCTGGCTCTGTGGAGTCTCCCTGACTCTAAGAATGGTGCCCAGGCTCCAAGGCTTGTAACCTAGCACTGGACCTCGGGCCTTGGGCCTCGGGCCGAAAGGCCATGTTCTGTCTGCTCTGGTTTGCAAACCCGAGAGGCCACCCCAGTCTGAGACCATATTTTCAGCCCATACTTCTTCCCTTCCCAAGCAGGGTTATGAAAGGCACAAGCTTTGTGTCATAAGTCTTCCATCCTGGAGTTCCAGAAATAGAAATAAAAGGTGTTCAAGCATGTCTGCTTGTCAGCATATGGGTTCCCTGCCACATGTTCCAGATAACCTAGGCCAGGGGTGGGTAACCTTTTTGTGAGTGCGTGCCAAAACCAGCAAAATCTCTGACTCAAAATTCTTCTGCGTGCCAACCCTAATTTTTTGAGAACATGTTACGCCTACTTGATGTCTCTTAAGGTGTACGTATGTGAAGAACCTTGAAGAAATAATAAAATTCATTCAAGCGACAAAAACACAGTATATGATGATGAAAAATACATTTATTTTTTAATGTATACATGTACACTGATAGTCCGACAGAAAACTTTATGACTCCATTTGATATTATCAGTGGGACTTTTGCTGCTGCATCACTGATGACAGAGATTTTACATCAGGTTTATATTTCGTGACCTTCAGAGATATGCACGAGCTACTACTTTCATCCGTCAGGCTACTCCTATTACGAGACTTAACAAAATTCATCACTGGTCGATATTAAAAAAAATTGTAAATGGAAGATTATAAGAGAGGGTTTCGCATGCCAGCAAAAGTTACTGGCGTGCCATGTTTGGCACGCGTGCCAGGGGTTGCCCACCCCTGACCTAGGCCCCTCACTCAGAGCTGACATATTAAGAGAAAATCTTAGGAATGATTTAACTGCCACAACCTCAAAATTGTTTTTAACTTGATGGAATGGAGAAAATATTTTTTAACATGTAGCCAGTTGAAATAAAAGGGTCAAAATCCTTTAAAATATTGGCAACATTGTCCATGTTATTGCTTATCTGATTTCTCTTAGCCTTGCATTTCACAAAATATGAGAAGTATAGATGAGAATAACATGCTATCGTGAATTGACAATACTTCACATAGTCAGCCCTTCATATCTTTGGGTTCTGCGTAGTTACATTGTTGCTTTCATGTACTATGTAGTTTGGCCTGAGATGGTTGTGTCTGTACTGAACATTTACAGACTTTTTCTTTTTATTATTCCCTAAATCAGTGGTTCTCAACCTTCTGGCCCTTTAAATACAGTTCCTCATGTTGTGACCCAACCATAAAATTATTTTCGTTGCTAGTTCATAACTGTAATGTTGCTACTGCTATGAATCGTAATGTAAATATCTGATATGCAGGATGGTCTTAGGCGACCCCTGTGAAAGGGTCGTTCGACCGCCAAAGGGTCACGACCCACAGGTTGAGAACCGCTGCCCTAAATAATACAGTATAACAACGATTCATATAGCACTTACATTGTATTAGATATTATAAGTAATCTATAGGTGATTTATTTTTTTTTAGTAATCTATAGGTGATTTAAAGTATATGGGAGGATGTGTGCTGGTTATATACAAATACTACACCAGCTTATATAAGGGACTTAAGCATCCATCCAATTTGGTATCAACAGGGGGTCCAGACACCAAGGGATGACTGTTGGGTTTGTGGGTTTTTTTATTTGTTTGTTTGTTTTTTCTCTCTTCCATTGTTTGATTAATGAAAATAGGACTCAGAAGAATTAAGGGATTCTTTTATTCTTTCCACCGTTACCTGGTTCCAGAAAAATTTACAGGTGCCTGAATGTCACCAGCTTCAAGTAACCGAGATGAGTAGAGCTGTGACTTGATCTGGGTTTTCTGACTCTGATCCCCCCTCTTTCCATTGCCTCATGCAACTTGCCGAAAAATTTTTCAGTGTAAATATCAGGCACCCCCAACATAAGTATTGCATACAGAATGGCTTTTTAAAACCATCACATTTTATCTTGCCTACTGCATCTGTGAGGTAACTCGCTACTTGACTCATTGTTATATGTAGGAAATCTGAACTCAGGAGGTCAAAATTTTAACATCGAAAAATCAGCCAAGCCAAAGCTCTGGACTCAGGGATTTCAGGGTAGGTAGTACAATTCTCCTCTATGAGAAGATGGTGTTGGTCAGATGATCTGCAGGGAAACCTCAACATTTCTAGGAAACGGGAAGCAACAGTGTCCTGCACCCATGAGAATCCTGCTGGCTGGTTCCGGGTCACTGGATTTGCCTAAACTAACTCCAAGTCACATTGAAGATGAAAGCTGTTACAATCTTATCAAAGATCATATGAGAAGAAAGAGAGAAGATCTGATAGTAGCAGCCCACCATACTGGGTTACACTTTGTTTTCATATCCCAATCCAGCAAATTCCCTAGAAAACCATTTGCCTGTTAGTTCTAGGCCTGTATTTCCCACACACTACAGTTTAAGCAGGGTTTCCCTGAATGTCAATATGCAGCCACTGAGTTACTCCCCCAGAAGCATCATGTATTACAGTACCTGACACACAGTGGGTCCTCGATAAATGTTAGGTTGTTCTCTCCCCTCTGACAGCCAGTCTAGGTTAGCCCAGCTCTGGGTCAGACTTCTGATCAACAGAACCGTGAGACTGTAAATTTGTGTTGTTTTGTCACTAAGTTTGTGGTGATTTGTCACAGCAGCAATAAAAAAAAAACTGACACCGGTGGCAACAGCAAGAAGCGAACTCTAGGTGTCAGACACCTTGCAAAGGTAGGGTTGACATATCTTGGCAACCAATTAGAAATGTGAGGAAGAGGAGAGTGTTACAGGTGGTCTTTATGGATCCCTTGAGGTGGGCGATTGAGTTAACAGAGGGAAGGGGCAGAGCCTGACTTTTATTTAGCTCCTTAGAAGTCGCACGATTTTCACCTGAAGAGCCCTGTGAATGAGATGCTCGGTGTAATGTCCTAGTATTTAGAGATGAGGACATGGAGAATCCAGGGCATTAAGCAACTCACCCTCATGGAAGGCAAAGCAGGGAACAGAACTCAGTCAGATGGCACACTGGCTCCAGTCCAGTGCTTCTCGGCAGGAGATGCATAACAGGTAGTATTCTGCATCTGTTGAATCAGTCAGAGTCAGGCCTGCCCTTTGGTAGCCTGTGTTTTAGTGATGGAGAAGAGAGCTTGGCCGTCACAGGAGCGAAAACCTAACATTTACTGAGCACCTGCTTTGTGCCAGGTACTGTGCTAGATGCTTCACATCCCCTCATCTGATTGTATCCTCACAGCAAACAACCAGATACAGTGGCAGCCAGGTTCCCAGTTTTTGTTTGTTTAATTCTCACCTGAGGATATGCTTCTGTTGATTTCTAGTGAGTGGGGTTGAGGGTAGGGGAAGGAGGGAGAGAGGGAGACAGAGAGAAAGACAGGGAGAGAGAAGCATCCATCGGTTGCTTCCTGTACATGCCCTGGCTGGGGATCAGACCTGCAACCTAAGTGTGTGCCCTTACCGGGAATTGAACCTGCAGTCTTTTAGTGTGTGGGACGATGTTCTAACCAACTGAGCTTCAGCCAGCGCAACCAGGTTTCTGTTCTGCACACCAGACAACTAAGGCTGAAAGAAGCAAAATAATTTGGACAAAGTTCTTGCAATAAGTAAGAAAGAGGCCAAGACTGGAATCCTGCTCCATGTCCAGGCCCTTGCCCTTTCAGAACACTGTGCAGGGGGGACTGGGAGGGGGCCTGCAGGGGTGGGGGGAGAGGGTAGAGAAGCCTAGATACTGAGGATGCCTGGTCCCTAGCTTGCCCCATAATCAGTTTATTCTCCATACTGAATAGACCGTAGAAACTAAAATAAAAGCAGTTTGATTATTTCCCCTGCAGAGCAAAGACAGAGACCTCAGTTCCCTGCGTCCTTTGCGGTCCCACCTCTGCTGCATGTTCATTTCAGAGACATACCTCCCGAGCCCCTTGGCGACATCATCTGTTCTCTCTGCTCTTTTCCCCATTGTCACCATCGGTCATTTAATCGCCTAAACGTTTTTGAGGAAGTGATTATGGGGCTGGTTGACTGCTTTCAAAAACAACAGGCTAATTATCTCCGTGTGATGGATGAGGCCCAGGGGGCCACAGAGGTGGACTGGCAGAATTGCCAATTTCACTGGCCGTCTGCAGGGCTGCTCTGGCGGGGAGAGTGTCCAGCAGCTGGAGAAACAGTCCTTTTGATTCCACACTTGTCTCCTTTGGAGGCTCTGGCCAAGGCAGAACTCCACTAAGGGAGGGAAATTTAGAAACAGACTTAGCAGAAATACCCAAGTGCCACTCAACTGTCCACACCCAGCCGGCCCTGCGAGCCAAGGTCAAGGGTGGCCAGGCCAGGCCAGGCTGACTGGGCAGCTTGTGGGGGTCATGCCAGTTGTGGATGAAGGCGGGAGGCTCTGTGTCCAGGCCTCCGTCCCCAGCCCTCACCCCCTGCTGCCTCAGCAGGCTGCCTATTTACAGGAACCTTGGTTTGTTAATTAAGTTGAGTGTTTCTTTGCCTAATTAAAAAATGAAGTGAGGATGAGTCTAATAATGACCATCATTGTTGAGGAAACTGTTCCTGCTATGTCTTTTTCTATTCCTCTGTGGTGGTCATGAGGGTGAAAGGACAGTTCAGGTGCAGGGTTTAGCAGAGTCTGACACATGGGAAGCTCTTATTATAATAAGAAATAGAGAGTTCTAGCCAGCCTGAACTTTTACCCACATTCCCCAGCCAGTGAGGCCAATAGAGAAGGAAACACGCATGCATGTCCAAACATCAAATAGAGAGTGGATGAATGAGAGTGGAAGAATGAAAGTGGATGAATGAGAGCAGGCGCTTTCTTAGATGTTTAGCATCCAAACATCAAATAGAGAGTGGATGAATGAGAGTGGATGAATGAGTGTGGGCGCTTTCTTAGATGTTCAGCGCCTGCTGCAGAGCCTGGGGCAGGCCCTGAACCAGCGCTGCCTCTGGGGTTCTGACAGCCAGTGCCCGGTCACTGGGCCCTGGGGACATGCAGTAAATGGGCAGTTATTTCTTGTCATTCAGGAACAATGCTCCACACGTTGTCTTTGCAGGCTTTTCCTTTCAGGTTTTCAGAGACTTGTCACCTTGTTCTCGGGTTTCTGACAGCAGACAGCATCCTGTTCTAGTGGGATGAGGCAAACTGGTCCCTAATGCACAGCCCGGGCCAGAGAGGCTCCGGGAAAGCACAGAGAGGTTAACATGATGACTCTGCCAAGTCCCTTGGAGTGGATGGATTTAACTTCCTACCCCGCCCTTCTATGCTAATAAGGAGTAGGTGTATGGTCACTTTTTAATACAGAGCGGACTTGCAGCCCAGAGGAAGCTCCGGGGCACAGAGCGCAAAGGGTCTGAGACCTTCCCCAGTAAACCTTCCCAATTAAATCAGCAGGCTGCTGTGCCATGACCCCTGGCATAGGAAGGGTTCTCCCTCAGCCGTGGGTCAGGGCAGTCATCAGAAAGGCCATCGAGTTGCCACAGCTCGTCTCCTCACAGAAGCAATTAGTGGTGCACAGTGACGCCTTGATAATGGCCACTTACTCTCTGTGGTCAGTACCCCTGGGATATTCAAGTTTTTCTCAATCTCAGGTTTTACTATTAGTAAATGCAAGCTGGGCAATGTCAAGATAGGGTCAGTGGGCATTAAAATGTGATGGTAAAATTTTTGATGCTCATCAACTTCCCAAGAAAACCTTAGGCCTTCCTTTGCTATTTTAATAAATTAGTACAACCCTTCCGAGAACTCAATGGGTCAGAGAGACAGAATTCCAGAATAGTAAGTCACAAGTGACTTGACTTCATACAAGTGGATAGACACAGAGAAGTTAAACAACTTTACCAAGGCCTCACAGCCAGAGGTGGAACAAAGACCCCAGCACTCTTGTCACTACACCATCCTTGCATTCATTTCCTTCTACATCAGCGGTTCTCAACCTGTGGGTCTCGACCCCTTTGGCGGTCGAACGACCCTTTCACAGGGGTCACCTAAGCCCATCCTGCATATCAGATATTTATATTACGATTCATACAGTAGCAACATTATGGTTATGAAGTCTCAACGAAAATAATTTTATGGTTGGGTCACAACATGAGGAACTGTATTTAAAGGGCCAGAAGGTTGAGAACCACTGTTCTACATGAATTTTACATTGCTAACTTCAGTTTAGTGGTGAAGAAATTAAGGCTCTGGGAAAGTGAATAAACTGCCCAGCTCAGAGTCAATTAGAAAGACTGCTAAAGCTTTATGATTTTCAGGATTATTTCTGAATCCATTTCCTAGTTTATTATGAGAAAGCACCTAGACAGTATAATAGAACTTTAAAGCATAACTAATTTTTCTGAATGTTATGAAGCTGTTGAAAGTAAGCAGCTCTGAGATGGTTTATAGTTTAGCAGCCAACATTTTGATCTGTCCTTTACTAATTGTGATGTTGGGTAAGGGTTCTATAAAGTCATGCTCAGTGTACTGTTCTACTTAGAACACTGTGTACATTTCAACTGCCGAAGTGAGTCTACAAAGTATAGGTCATATGAACTTCACCTGCACATCTATCATATCGGATGCTTTCATCCAAAAAAGAGCAAAGGCCAAGTCAGGTAGAGTAGCTGATAAGATCAAGGCGAACCTTAGTTTAGAGATGGAACCAGACACCAGATTCAGTTACTCCCATGGCTCTGATCACTGCCACATGTTCCAGCTTCGCCTTCAGGCTGGCGGCAGGACAGTGGCTGCAGTTCCAGCCTCCTGTCCAGTCATGACAGTATCCAAGGGAAACGCAGAAAAGTCCATGAAATAAGGATCCTGAGATCACTGATTGGAGAATTTGGGCACAGGCCCATTCCTGAACCAATGAGTGTGTCTAGAAAATAAAATGCTGACTTAAGTCAACAGAGCCCACCTTTGGAGTGAGGTTGCCTTGGCTTTCACTGAGGATCATGGGCCCTCGGGTAGAGGCACACATCTCTACAAAATCTGGGTTATTTTATAAGGAAGAAGGGCCGAATGAAAGCCGGACATGTGGCCAGGAATGTTCATTATGCCATGATGGTTATCCTGGGCCGCATCTTCCCCATACTAGTGCTGAGATGTCGGCAGTTCTAGCCCTTGATGTTCAGAGAACTAAGGCACATGCTGTCTGTGCCCTGCAACCATTATCTATGGGCCCCAGCAGTCCTGCAGGAGGCGCTGTCTACATTTGCTGTTGTTCTGGTTGGCAGAGGCTCCGGCCAGGTCCAGGCAGACCTCCATGAGGTCTGCACTCGGTCACTGACTCCGGCTGCCTCAGCAAAGACTAAGACCTGATATCTTTCAGGTCCCAGCTTCTGTGGGAGCTCTACAACAATTGCTCACTGTGACCCTTAGTCTGGCTGTAGCTTTGGGAGAGGAGTCTGAAACCCTCAACCCAGGATGTTCTATCGGTGGAAGTAGCTTAGTTTCCTCTTACTACTGTAACAAATTACCACAAACTTCGTGGCTTTGAAATAATACAAGTTTATTGTCACCCAGATCTGGTGACCACAAGTCTGAAGTGGGTTAATAGCACTGCATTCCTCTGGAGGCTCCAGGAGAGAATCCATTTCTTGCCTTTCCATCACTGATTGGAGAATTTGGGCACAGGCCCATTCCTGAACCAATGAGTGTGTCTAGAAAATAAAATGCTGACTTAAGTCAACAGAGCCCACCTTTGGAGTGAGGTTGCCTTGGCTTTCACTGAGGATCATGGGCCCTCGGGTAGAGGCACACATCTCTACAAAATCTGGGTTATTTTATAAGGAAGAAGGGCCGAATGAAAGCCGGACATGTGGCCAGGAATGTTCATTATGCCATGATGGTTATCCTGGGCCGCATCTTCCCCATACTAGTGCTGAGATGTCGGCAGTTCTAGCCCTTGATGTTCAGAGAACTAAGGCGCATGCTGTCTGTGCCCTGCAACCGTTATCTATGGGCCCCAGCAGTACTGCAGGAGGCGCTGTCTACATTTGCTGTTGTTCTGGTTGGCAGAGGCTCCGGCCAGGTCCAGGCAGACCTCCATGAGGTCTGCACTCGGTCACTGACTCCGGCTGCCTCAGCAAAGACTAAGACCTGATATCTCTCAGGACTCAGCTTCTGTGGGAGCTTTACAGCCACTTGCTCACTGTGACCCTTAGTCTGGCTGTAGCTTTGGAAGAGGAGTCTGAAACCCTCAACCCAGGACGTTCTATCGGTGGAAGTAGCTTAGTTTCCTCTTACTGCTGTAACAAATTACCACAAACTTCATGGCTTCGAAAGAATACAAGTTTATTGTCACCCAGATCTGGTGACCGCAAGTCTGAAGTGGGTTAATAGCACTGCATTCCTCTGGAGGCTCCAGGAGAGAATCCATTTCTTGCCTTTCCCAGCTTCTAAAGGCCTCCTGCATCCTTTGACTAGTGGCCCCATCCAGCAATGGTATCAGTCCAACCTCTGTCTCTGTCATTGCTTGTCCTGACTCTGACCCTCCTGCCTCCTTCTTATAAGGCCCCTTGGATTATAGTTATCCTACCCCGATAATCCAGGATATTCTCCCCAACTAAAGATCCTTAGTTATCACGTATGCAGCAGGCCTTTTGCAAGGTCTCCTGGTATTCACATTTCTTGCCTTTCCCAGCTTCTAAAGGCCTCCTGCATTCTTTGACTAGTGGCCCCATCCAGCAATGATATCAGTCCAACCTCTGTCTCTGTCATCGCTTGTCCTGACTCTGACCCTCCCTGCCACCCTCTTATAAGGCCCCTTGGATTACAGTTAGCCCACCCAGATAATCCAGGACACTCTCCCCAACTAAAGATCCTTAGTTATCACTTATGCAGCATGCCTTTTGCAAGGTCTCCTGGTATTCATGGGTTCTGAGAATGAGGAGGTGAATATCTTTGGGGCCATTATTCAGCCTACCACAGGGAGGAAACCAGCAGAGGTCAAATACACTGTTCTTTTCACTTGAAAATGACCTACCACCTGTTCAGGCCTCCAAAGCATTTGCAGCAGAGCAGATCTTTGGGGCCATTATTCAGCCTACCACAGGGAGGAAGCCAGCAGAGGTCAAATACACTTGTTCTTTTCACTTGAAAATGACCTACCTCCTGTTCAGGCCTCCAAAGCATTTGCAGCAGAGCACAAGCTGACTTTTTCATCAATCAGAATTTAAAAATCAGTGTACTTAATTTAGATGCACAGAATTGTTTTTCTTTTCCAATTGTAAGTGTGAGCATAATAAATTGTTTTCCAAGTTTAAAGTAAGCCCAGGGCAGTATTATGTGCTCCCTCTCCTCCCCATAATCAGAAGACTTTCTCTTCCAAACTGACCCAGATTTAAGAGCATGCTCATAGAAATGGACCCCCAGCATAGGTTTGGAACCTGGAAACTACAGGAATTGGCTTTGCCAGAGGCCACGATCTGCTTTTTTATAATGAGCATGAACTTCATTACATGATGGCCACTTGGACTCTCAACTGGATTTGGAGATGTAAGGAAAAAGACTCTTTCCAGACCCCTAAAGCCTAAACATTTAAACCTGCACTGTGAGAAGAAATGACCCTTCTCTTATTGTAGTTGGCATTGCAAAGCTGGTAATTTGAGCATTGAAAAAAGCATTTACCAAATATTGTGAGTGACACTAGGAAGTTTTCTTACAAGGCTCACAGAATGGTGAGCTTGGGGTTCTGAGGTCCAACCGCAGGTTACAAAATGGCAAGTGGAAGAAAGTAAATAACAATACCTGGGCTCCCAAACGGATGCATGAAGGCAGCTCCAATCCTTTCTTCTTAAGTGGAATATCTGACCAATCCAGAAATCATGTAGTGAAGTAGCTATTTTTCTTTTAAAGCATCTTTTAGGCATCAAGTCTTCCTACACAATACAATGCCTTAGAAATATTTCCATTTCGAGTTAGCCTGAACAATCATTTCAAGTGCAGTTTCTAAATCATATATCTGAAATGATTGTCAAGCTGTGCCTCTCCCTAATTACATTAATTGTGAAAGTGGGGTGAGCTAGAATGTTAATAATACTTTCATAAATGAAGCCATTTATAATCGCCAGGGAAACCACATGCACATGACTAGCTTCCCTAAGGCATTCTGTTTCGTAGGGTTTATTTTACATCTCAGCAGAAAACATGTGTTTTGTTACACATCTTTCTTTCTCTTTTCCTTTTTGGAAAGAATACTATAGCTTTTTTAAAAACCCCATGAGCTGAACCACCTAGTGCGCTTGACAAGTCCTCCTTGAAACAGGTAAATCAGTGGGCAAAAATCCTAGAATTGCAACAAAGGCTGTGGAAGCGACTTCATTACAAAAGTGGAGTATTTAGGTGCATGAGAGAGAGAGAGAGAGAGAGAGAGAGAGAGAGAGAGAGAGAGAGAGAGG